>NW_024499573.1:3271570-3744752 GCF_017590055.1 Onychostruthus taczanowskii | reverse complement strand
CTGCCGGACGGTGCCCGGCGCGCGGCTGGCGGCGGGGCCGGGAGCGGGAGCGGAGCCGGGAGCGGGAGCGGAGCCGGGCAGCGGCGCGCCCGCCGAGCAGCGAGCGGCGCGGAGCGATGAACTCGCGCAAAGGTACCGCGCTGTGCCGGGCGGGCGGGAGCGGGGGGGACTGCGCGGCCGCCGCTGCTCACGCCGGCTCCCGGCTGTTCTCTTCTCCCGGCAGTGCTGGCCCTGCAGGCCCGCAGGCGGCGGCCCAAGCAGTCCGCGGCGGCCGGCAGGAGGGACAAGCACCCGGCGGCCCACAAAAAGTGAGTATGGGGACCCCCGACCCGCCGGGACGGAGCCTCCCCCCGCGACCCCTCCGCTGTCCGCGCGTGCCCCCGCGCGGGGCTGCCGGCGCCCCGTGACCCCCGCGGGACGCACGGCGGCTCCCGGCAGGGCACAGCGCCCACGGGGAATGCCGCCACCGCCGCTCGGGGACCGTCCCCAGCCCGGGCGCCGGGCTCAGCATCCTTCGGGCAGGGCCGCCGCTGCGCGCCCGGCACTCCGGCCGCCGGCCCTGAGAATCCCCGGTTTGTCGGGCATCTGCCGAGCCCACGTGTTCCTCTTGGTTCTCCCTCCAGTTCTCTCATCTTTGTGGTCCCGTTTCCCAGTGCTTTCTGTTCCGAGGTTTCTTTCTGCATCATTGTCCCATCTACAGGCAGTCCTTTTTTCATCCTTCTCGGTACCATCAGACTGTTCCCCCTTCCCAGATGTGTCTAATCGCCAAGGATGCTGATACCAGTATCTCTTTGGTTTAAGTGTCTGTTAATCCGACAGATAAGAACAGAAGTTGTTCTCTGCTTTCCCCTTCTTGTCTTCTGCTAGCCCTTCATGTTCTTGTCACTGTCTGGTTGATCTTTACTCATGATACTTGCTCACTGAATCACATGGGAACATTCTTCCATCCTCTATTTACCACACTTTATTCTTTCCTAGGACACTATGGCTTTGGACTATTTTCATTTTTTTGTCCTTGAAGGATTACATGCTTGTGTCACTAACTTTCACTGTGTTTTGTTCAGTGGAACTTTATTGGTGACTCATTAAGTTGCCAGTAGGCTCTTGTCTTTGTTTTCGTTACTTGGGGATCCAGTCTACCTGCTTTGTTCTGACAGGGAAATACGTCCTCATGTCACTCGTTCCCCTCTCCTCCTAGCTGGCTAGTCTTAGAACTGGGAAGCAGTGTCTGATGGATGGATGGATATAGATGTGGGGGGGAGAGATGCTGCTGTGTGCTATGGCAAATGATTCAGGGGGCAAGGTCTTTTTGTGACTTCTGCTGGAAGAAATAATAATAATATATCTCTGACCATGAAGTGTTTGGTGTGCTTTTTCTTTTTCTAGTTACAATGAATGAGTGCTTTTTCCCCATTAGGATGGGTAAAAATAACATAGATGAGGTGCTGGTGTAGTGGTGATTGGACTTTGGCAGCTAAATTTTGTTCACATCCTGTTCCACTTGTGGTGTTTCCTCCAGCATTGTGTAAAAGCTGTATTATACTTTCAGTTGTTTGAATTTGGAGTTACTGCAATGGAAACAAATGTTATGTGCAAGATAGGCAGTAATTGATTCCCTTGTTTCCAAAGACCTTCAGTTTGTAGTGTTACATGGATTTGTCTTTTGCCAGTTTGAAAATGGAAATAGGTTAAATTTCATTGTAGCTCTAGGTTCAGAGTTATTTTTGAAGCTTTCAGTTAAGTGTTAACCACAAGGTTGTTAATAAACTTCTATTCTTAGGTGATAGAGCATTCAATACCCTTCTCAGGTGAGCGAAGTGGGATGTTTTACTGAATGAGTTTGTTAAAAGTTTGCTTTCACAGAGAATAAGTTCAGAACTGGTAGTCTTTGTGTTTGCTGAAGAAGCTGGCTACTGTGAAGTCAGGGTGCACAGTCAGGAGCTGGCCATTTGCCTGGCTGAGTCGGCATTTCCAGATGCAGTGCTCCAATCTGATCAGTTGCCTTATGAAACAAGTGGTTTTGCTGTAGTTGACAAGAGCCATCTTTTCTCTTCTGCTGTGTATGTTTTCTCTTCATACCACTTCTGTGCTCTGGAGATGACCTACTCTGTTTCATGCTTCTATATGAAACCAAAACTCCTTTCAAGTTTTTAAGTCTCCTTGCAAATAGTTGAGACCCCCAAAGTAAAACCAGTATCAGACATTTTCAGTATCTCTTTGGTCCTGTTTCTAGCTTTAAATTCAACTGCTACAGCATGTTCTAGTACTTTAGAGGCATATGGTGTCTGTGATGCACATCAAATGTACAGTATCTGCAAATTAAAATGTTGATTTGAGGGGTGGAGATTCTATACCATAAATTCCCTGTACTGAAATTATGACTTAGTTTTGAATCCAAAGCAGTTTTTCTTTTAACTGGTTCTTACAAAAACTTTCCTCTGCCCGGTCAAAGCTTTATGGAGTAACTTCCATTGTTGCTGTTAACAATGTGCTTCAAAGAGAACTGCAGGATTCCTCTTGTAAAATTGGCTAGGAGAGTTATATCGTATTGTAGCTTACTTGCAGGCTTTTGTTTGAAGAGTATTAAGGTGATGACACAAAAAAAAAATTGCAGTACCCTGAACAGCTTTTTGTCTGTTATGACCCTATTTGCCAAAGCATGCTGTAAGATTGGTCCTGTAGCTGCTCAGTGTTGACCCCAGAAGTCAGTGAGAACTGGTGGAGGTGAATCTGGATTTGTTTTTTTTTTTTTGGAATAGAGTAAAAAAAAAATAAAATGGAAGCTGTCTCATATTTTTTAGAGAAAGCACTTTGTCTTGAATCAAGACTATACCTATAGTTACATGTAATAATAAAATTTACTTGGAATGGCTTTACTTTGAAATCAAACATCCAGGCTACTGAAACAGAGTATCTCACTGTATTATGATAAGTTAGCACTTGATTTTGGTTGTAATAGATGAATTTGCATGCAATGTGTCCAAACTACTCACGTATTTTTTCATCTGGACAAAAGATTAATCACAATTATTACTTTGGGTCCTCTGCGATTTATTTCTCCTTAAAGTGGAGGTCTGCATTGAGAGAGGTGTGTGAAATAGTGATTTTGACAGATGCTTGAGTCTGTTCAGAGATAAACTTGCTTACAGGCAGACAAGCCTGTTTACTGTCCTTCACTTGGTGCTAACAGACTGCTCAGCTACACCTGCCTTTTGCATTCAGCAGAATGGTGCCTCTTTAAGTTCAGACCAGTACAGACTTCAACTGGGGTAACCTTCTACCTTGGGTATATTTTTTTGCTTGACTTTATTTCTAAGTGAATGTGACAAAACCCAAGTGACTACCCAGTTAGAGTTGTCCTCTGCAGCACGTCAACTGTACATCTTTATCCAAAGCATTTGGTAAGTAAAAAAAAATAAAAAAAATCTAGATGATGGTGTGTGAGAGCCTGTGGAGAGAGGATTATGTATGCTGCATATTTTGATAGAAATATATAAATCCAAATACCAAGATTGGTTTTTGGTTTTGTTTTTAAGCAGTACTTTAGAACAGGTGATACAGACCGTGGGATACTACTTTGCAGCGGTGCAGTACATCCGTGTTGGCTAATATGGGAAGTGCCAGATTTCTGCACTGTGCACTTCCAGATGTCTAACTTCTTGAACCCACAAGTATTGTACAGCTATCAAGGTTTAGGATATATACATTATTATGGAATCTTAAAAGTGTAAAAGTCATGTGCTGCTTTTGTTTGTTACTGTTTCTCTACCACAGTGTTTTTCATCCTCTTTCAGTGTTTTTTTTCCTTAGAAGCAGCATCTGTTAGGTAGTTCCTGTTCCCATGAACACTGGCTGAATATTCTGGGCACTGACCGAAGGCTGTGGATGTAGCTCTTGGCCCTTCTATATGAGAGTGGCCATACACTCCCACAGTCTGCAGTGGTCTTGTATCTGCCCCTCAAGCGTAACGTTTGTGAAGTTTTTTTCTTTTCTTCTTGGGATAATTTACTGAAGAATATCAAAGAAGCTAATGTTAAATTTTTGAAAGCTTTTAAAGAGGAGGATTAGGAAAAATTCAGAAGAGTAGAACCCAAAGTTATGCCAATATCTGATGAAAGTGAGTAAGGTGACTTCAGTTCTCTACCAAAGAAAACTAAATGATAAAATGAAAATGTAACTATGTAGCAGTTGTATTCGTAATTGATCCCTTCTCTTTTAGTAGTAATTGCTTTTGTTGTGATTCTACCAGACTCATAGCTTTGCAAGCTAGCCTATATTTTAATAATCAATACCTAATTCTGTTCAAATTGCCTATGGGGACTCTGGGAATGGGCATTCTTTTACTGGGTTGTTTAAAAACGAAATTAAAAATATTAATATTTGAAGAAACAAAAAATTGTCTATCTGTCATTACAGTTCCCAGTATTTGTATCTTTAAAGTACTGTTTGTATCATCCTTCCTATATTTGAAGTGCTAACCCTTGCTTCCTGGTTTTTCTAGCAAGACTTTTTGTTTTTCCCTTTCTCTACAATCCTCATCCTTGTTATCTCATTTTTCACTTTTAATCTGTTAACAGTTAGAGCATATGGTAAGTGTAAGAGGGATGGTCCTATTTGAATTTGGCAGAGCTTTGATAGCAGTCTTCTTGTGTTCACTGTCTTCCCCAGTAATACACCTTTTAGGATGAACTCTGCCTTTGTAAACTATTATGTCTGGATGGATCTCTGATAATGTGCAGAAGTGGCTGGAAAAATGAGCCTAATATAATAAAGCACATGCAACAGAACAGAATTGCAGCAGTCTGCATCTGAGCCTAAGATAACCACAGAAGAATTTTTTCTATTTAAAGAAGATTTTCTGAACAAGCTTTTTGGCTGAAAAAGGTGGTTTAAATTTCAAAGTGAACCTCTGTAAAGGTACTAACTTTTTCTGCATTTCATGTGTACTGTTTTTATTTTAAGTTATACATTGGAAAACCCTAGGATTAAAATAGTGTGTATGTCTAAATAATACATATTCTAGTTTTGTCCAGCAAAGCAGCTGACAGACTTTTGACTTTTATATCGATGTCCTCCATAATGAAGTGATGTTCTGCTAAGGAAATATTTTTGAGTGTTAATGCTAAAGGAATCTTATCTTGAGCTTCTTGGTTAAAGGCAAACTACTGAATAGACCCTGGTGGAATAATGCTTCTTGACAGTATTGGTGCCTCACTGTTTTTCCTCAACAGAAGTTAGTTAATTAAAAGTTGATAATTTGAATATAGGAGATTAAAAGAACCAAGGGCTTCAGTTGCCTTGAGCTATTATCAATGCTTAGTTTGCAGTTTTCTAAAATGGAAGGGAGTATTCCATCATTAGAGGTCAATTATATTTTCCTATCCCTAAGGAAAAAAAGTTATGTCTCTACTGTTCTTGTTGCAGTGATAAAGGTCAGAACAGTCTTGCTACAGTATATTTACCTTAAATTCCAATGTTAAAATCAGCTGTTCACTAGTTTACAAACTGTATTAAAATTGTATTGGTTTCGTATTCATGTTTCTAAAGAAAGCTCTCTTGGGACATATTTCTGCCCTTAGTACTGCTCTGCTTTTTCTAGTCTCATGTTTCACCTCAGTAATTTCTCTGTGTAATAACTGTCTGCTGCTTGTTACACTCCTGTTGTTGCTCACCTGAATGTGGTGTTATTCCTTCATCACTGACTGGGATGTAGATTTTTTAAAACATCATTAAAATCATTAAAAAATCCAAGTACTTAATAAAAATCATTAAAATACAAGTAAAAAGTCATTAAAAGAATGCAGTTAAATGCAGCTGAGAGTTAAGTAAGGTGCTTGACTAAATATGTAATAAATAAAGCCTACTCTTTTTTATGGCTGTTTTAATGTTTGAAAGCTAATGTTTTAAGATAAATTGTGCTTCTTTATAAATGGTGTTTTACATTTATGATGATTACATGGTTCACATCATACTGTCTCATAAAAGATTATGTACAACTGAAAACTGCTCAAAGAAGGTAGGAAAGGTGATTGAGGATATTGGGTAACCTTATTTATGACCAGTACATTTCAGATATGTAAAGGTGATTAAGAAGCATTTTGATATGCCTAAAAAAATCATTACAGGTATAGAAAGGGAAGAAGAAATAACTTGCCTTTATTAATTACAAAACAATGGTATTCAAAGAGTGACTCCAGTGGGAAAAAACCCAACCCAACTTCTTTTTGTACAGTATAAGAGGCAGAATGTGGCTTTGCAATATGTTGTAGAGTCCAAGTTACAGGTGGGTTTAAGAAGGAGAAGACTGGTAACCAGAACCATCAGTAGTTTTTAAGAATGCTGTTGTCAGTGCACTGTGATTTTCCAAGCCCCTGTTTGCTGAAGACCTGTCAAGCAAATTTGTCCTAATACAGAGTGATCCACTTGTGTACTCATCTCCAAGCATATGTTTCTGGCACCCAGTGGTATAATACTGGCCTAGGTATGTGTCTGACCTAAATTACTGTGGCAGCCCTTAGATTTTCAAGGCCACCTCTGTGGATCACTTGCAGCAGCTGACAGTGTTCACAAGCCTGACAGGATCTGTGAGCCTGGAGCCAAACAGGGTGGCTAATGTGTGGCACTTCTGTACCCGTCTCAGGAAGGAGCTGTGAAGCTGGAGTAGCTCCTAAATCCCAGTGTACAGTGAACCAGTAGAGGTGTGTTTGAGAAGAGCTTTGATGCCCAAGAACAGGAAGGTTATGATGATAGGGTGAGGAGGCTTTCCAGGGAGTGAAAAATACTGAAGGAATGGGCATGCTTGAAATGCTACTTTCCTGTAGGCTTTGATGCCATCTGCAGGTCTGAGTTTGATACCAAAATGAGCCTGGGATTGCTTTAAAGTTGAGAATCTAAGAATTCAGATTATTTCCTCAGTTGCTGTGAACAAGTAGCTTTATTTTAAGGTTTCAGTTCTCATGCTTATGTAATAGCTCAGTAGTTCACTCACCTGTGAAGTAAGAGTCAAGATGCCTAAGGAATTTCAAGCTTATTTCAACATGCCATGTGCAAGTGTCAGTCATAAGATTATAGCCATGCTAGGCTTTGGTGTGCAAGGGATGGCCAGTAGCTTCACAACCCTTCTGCAGCATAATCAAAAGCAGCAGACTGATGGAGTTGGAAGGTGAGTGATTGAAAGGGAAGCATTGCTTTCAAGTTTCACTAACACACAGGTATCAGCATGCTGCTTGGCTGCTGCCAGGTAACTCTGAGTTACAGAACAAACACATGGTGACTGGGTTAGAATGAGGCTGTATGGGTCATTAAATGATTTTTCTTTTTAGTGCAGCAGTCACAATTCAGCACTTTTATGAAAGAGGGAGCCCTGAGGAGATCAGAGGCTTAAGCTTTCTTTCAAGTTCCCTTTCCTGGTGTCAGAAGGCACATTATGACAGATCCCTTTTGCCAGCATTTATTCCCTGGTGAATGTTGTAAAGTGTCAGGGAAACCTGGATACAACCAGGAGCTTCATGATACTATTACGAGTTCTGGTTCAAAAGAATAAAAATCATCTTCATGGATAATAGTATCTGAAAAAGCATTTGACTTTTTTTTTTTCTTTTTAAGGTAGTTTATTGCTTGGGATGACCTGTTTTGTATATTAGTAACACGGTGTCTCAGCACATGTTGATGTCCAAGTCCATTATGCTGGTCCCTAGACATCTAATCACATTCCAGTCAAATACTCTCAGAGCATTGCCTCTCTTTTTAAAGTTAATTAGAGATTTTAGTGTTTGTTTTTTTGTTTCCCAGAAATGTTTTCTATGTAGTAACTTGTAAGTTGGATTGTGTCAACAGTGTTGAGGAGATGACACACAGATTTTTGGTAGCTGCTTCCACACTGTGCATTTCATAGAGCCACTCTTTAATCAGGAATGAGCAGTGCTGGGAGTTGGAAGCTTTGTGATGAACTCAGCAATGCTGCTGTGGGCAGACATGATTTGGGCACACCAGCCAGTCAAGGCTCTTGGGAAGCCGGATGTGAAAACACAGTGTGTGAATCTGAAGTGGACTTAAAATGTGAGATAAAGCTTTAAAGAACTACTCTGAGGCTATCACTGTGTTTTAGATCACCAGATACCTGTTACATAACTGGTTTGATTTTTAGTATGGATCAGTTACTTTTAAGTGTTGCATTCTCAGTGCTAATTCTCACAGCATTTAAAAACAAGGTTGAAATTATTTATTCCAATAGACAATACCATTTTTTCTTCATTTGTCTAAAACAAGTGTTATTGAGAATCGGTTAGTTTACCTAAAAATGTTGCAAAAAAGTTAGACTAATTTTTTACATATTGTATAAGAAACATGGTATAGGAAATAAAATTATTTATCCTGTTCTTATAATTGAAAGGTAGTATACTTGTATTCTCTAATGTTTATTTCTGATACCAGAAAATCAGTTTTGTGTAATGAGAATAATTGTCTTGGGAATAAAGATGTTACTCTTTAAAAATGATAATTTTGATCTAATTTTGTGTTTCCAGAGTGACTCTCAGTAGCTTGTGTCTCACATGGTGCCATATCTTGTCCTAATTGTAGCATTATGAAAACTTGAGATAAAGTAGATCAGACTCCCTTCTCTTCCACTTGTACCTTCTCTGCAGAAGCTGCTTGTCTTAATCCTTGACTTGTGCTCTGCCATGCCAGTGAAAACAGAGAATTTTTAATAGCTGCAACTAAAAGGAACATGAAAATAAACTACAGCTGAGTACATATATTGAATCAAAACCACAGATTTATTTTTAAAGTTTTTCTGTTTTCATTATAGTTTTTTCTATATGTCAGTGTGTGGGATTACTGTATGTGTCCACTGGTGAGTGGAATTCATTTCTGGGATGGATAGTTTCAGTTGGGAGAAGGGAGGGATATTGCCAGTCATCAGCCTCCTGGCCCTGCTGAGAGGTCTATGAGCTTGATGTTGGTGGCTTTTTACTCCTTATTCTGAAATCCATTTGAATAATTTTTATGTGGTTCTGCAGGTTATTTCTGTGCTGCCTTGTAAATCCATGTTACAATCAATGTCAAGCCATCCAGATTTACTATACAATGGTGTATTTCACAACAGTTTGATGCTTGTTCTTTTGTTGGTTCTGTGAGTGGTTTTGCCCAGCTCCCAGGCTGCAGTTCTGCAGCCAGCAGCTGAACACTGGTGAGGTGCTTGTAGCCCCAAGTCTCTGTATCATCCTGTCACATTCTGGTCCTCTGCAGTGGTTCCATGTCTTGAACCCTTTATACTGCATTTTATTTCAGCATCTTAAATATCATGTTATTATATTATGTATGTTATTTACACAATATTATTATTATGAATAATTATTATTGCTACATTAGTTCCAGATATATGTATAACAATGGGTGCTACGCTGCACAACTGTACAAGGTGAAGCAATAGCTGAAAAAGTAGGTAACAGTCCTTTGATCAGTGGGTTGTTGCTGTTCAGTGATGAAACAAATCTCTAGGTAGGCCAAATCTTCAGTCAGAACGTGGAAAGTCCCAAGGCTCACCTTAACACAAAGCCTGTGGCTCATTACAAACAGCGGCAGCAGCATTTTTATTGGCTCCATGGCCTTGCTTAGTGTGATCCGTGGTGAGCAGCAATCACTGTTCTCTATTCAGGTAACCTGGATGCTGCCAGAGGAAGGGGTTCTTCCTGTACATTTGAAAAATTGTAAGAGAGTTAGCTTTAAGATTCCAAATCTGCTTTGTTTTTACAGAAAGTCTATATAATCTTAAACTGTTTTATTTTTATCCTAAATTATTTCCTTGCTGGGAACTGCAGTAGTAGCTAGTGGGAAAACCTGGGTAGTGGGAAAGTTCTCATTTGCAAATAAGCTTTGGAAAGACCTGTGAAGGTTGTATCTTGTTGAAGTACTGTCTTGAAATATTGGTGGTTTGCAGAGTAGCTTTTGTTTTTCTTTACATTTAACATATAGTTATTCAGCACCTCATTGGAAAGCTCTTATTTATTCTCGCAATAGAACCTTTGTACCTGCGGTCATGAAAGAAACTCTAAGGGCTTTGAGATATAAGAGGAGAGCATTATGTAGCACTGAATTGACTAAACATTGGATAAACATTTTAGCAAAATATAGTTGAAAGGGCTTGAATGCAATTTTAATGTATTACCTTCATTACAGAAATACTTAGTGTTCTGAAGTAGATCAGAAATATGGCAGCAAATAATGGAGAGATCTTTTGAGTATTTTAGAGGATGATATTTTAAGCAAAAGACCTGGTCTATGTATCTCATCAAGGTTAAGGAAAATAATATTTTTTTATTTTTTTTTTTTTTCTGATTATGACATCAGTATTGTTTTTATAAAAAATATATAAAAATGTGGATTAATAACCAGTTTCTCTCTCTCTATGTGTATGTAAATATATATATATATTTGTGGGCTGTGCTATAATAATACTATTGGCCTTCTTGGTCACCTGAGCTTGCATTGGTTCATGTTCAGCCACTGTCCACCAGCACCCCCAGGTCCTTTTCCACTGGGCTGCTTTCTTGCCACTCTGCCCCAAGCCTGTAGTGCTGCCTGGGGTTGCTGTGACCAAACTGTAGGACCTGGCATTGGTCTTGTTGAACCTTGTGCTGTGAAAAAAGCTTGGATGCAGAGACGCATGAAAATTATGGAGGTTTTTGAAGGAGCAAGGTAAAAAGAAAGTATTTTTTGTCCATTAGAAATAGGGACGTAGAAGCAGAAAGTATGAAAATTACTGTCTTGTCAATCAGTTTTTACTAATGCTACATGATAAATGCCAATGCTTCCATGAGATACTGAAGATGGCTGTAGTGTGAACAAGGAGCAGGGTAATCTCTAGCTGTGGGACTATTTTCTGTGTGTGTGTTGGTGTGGATCACAGTGAGCCTGTGTGTGCCTGGCTGAGGCTGGCCAAGAAGGCCGATGGCATCCTGGCTCGCATGAACAGCAGTGTGGCCACAGGAGCAGGGCAGGGATTGCCCCCTGTACTCGGCACTGGTGAGGACACACCTCAAATCCTGTGTTCAGTTTTGGGCCCCTCGGTACAAGGAGGACATTGAGGGGCTGGAGAGAGTCCAGAGAAGGGCAGTGGAGCTGGGGAAGGGTCTGGAACACAAGTCTGATGTGGAACAGCTGGGGGAGCTGGGGGTGTTCAGCCTGGAGAAAAGGGGACTCGGGTGTGACCTTATCACTCTCCACAGCTGCCTGACAGGAGGCTGTGGCCAGAGGGGTTGGCCTGTTGTCCCAGGGAACAGGTGACAGGACCAGAGGAAATGGCCTCAGGTTGCACCAGGGGAGGCTTAGATTGGATACTAGGATAAGTTCCTTCACTGAAGGGGTGCTCAGATGGCCAAAGGAATGGACTCCCAGTGAAGTGATGGGATCACCACCTGTGGAAGTGTTCAAAAGGCATGTGGGTGTGGTGCTTAGGGACATGGTTTAGTGCTGAACATGGTGATGGTAAGTCAATGGTTCCAGCTGATGATCTTAAAGATATTTTCCAACCTAAGCAATTTTATTATTATATGAAATAGCAGTGGAAAAGCTGCGTACATACTAAGAACTTTTTGTCTAGTTCTGATTTTCTCATATAACTTAAGATACACTTGCCAGCAGAATTAATTTGAAAGTTGTTTTCCCTTATATTAGGACTTGTTCTGCATTTTAATTTCTGTATTTAGGGTATTCAAATAATCTTGACATGAAACACAACAGCAGACCTACGTTAAACAGAGGACCAGAGAGATGGGAAATACGTTCCTCTTCTCTATTTGGTGTTCAAGAAAGTGAAAAAAGTAAACTTTATACATAGATTTTTCATAGTGGTCCTTCTCCTCTGGAGTTTTGTGCTTGGAGAGTTTTTCAATATTGTATTATTACATAACATAAACCAAATGATTTTATGATGCAGTTTTATTCTGGCCGTAGAAATAATTTTATTTTGGGGAGTATGTACTACCTTAGGATTAATTCTGTATGTAGTCATTGGGGATTTCCTTTGTTTTGAGTGGAAAGCAGAATTAGATTTTTCTGTACTGGTGAAAAACCATATTTGATGGGTCTTGGGAAAATTATTGTAGATGTTGATGTTCTCCTGCTGGCTTTTATGATTATTTAATATTGTTGCAACAAGCCGCTAGGTGGCAATATCAATTAAAAAATTTCCAATACATGCAGTTCAAGTTGTCATCTAAAATGGGGCACTAAGGAGTAGGTTTGATTAAAGTGAAAACATTACAACTTGTTGTATGCAAGATTTTCTTGTTGTAGAGAGGAAGTGTTCTTCCAAAGCACTTGGTGTGGGTGATTGGTGACTGAGGACAGCTGGGTGTATTTGGTTGGATAGAGAGGAAATGTGGTTTTCTCTTTTGTGTATTTCTGCAATATTTGTTAGACATTTGCAAAGGTGAACTATTATCATGCTATTTCTTGATGAAACTTGTTTTAACCTCCAAGTTAGGTTGTATCAGCTTTACTTGAGAAACAAATCCTTAATGGTGTGAACATGAAACATTTCAAATGACTTAATTTAAAATCAATATTAATTTACTTAGGGCTATGGGTGAAGTAATGAAATATTTAATTGTCTATTACAAGCAGGCACTTATTAATGGGTATTAATTAATATTATATCTTCTTTGGTGTGAGTGCCATTGTACAGCACACAGGCTGGGTTTGTATGTGAGAGAGAAAACTGAAGAGACTTGCACAGCTAAGCCATACAGAAACCATATCCCATGCCACAGGGCTTGTCTTATCAGAGGTCTCTGGTCCTTTTATTTAGATATGTATATCTTTTTTCAGCATGTTTATTGAAGATGCTTTTGCTGGTATTCCTGCTGAAGCTCCTGTTTGGGTTATTACTTTGGGAATTCGTATAATGAAATTGCTGGCATGTGACATTTCTGCTTCAGTGTGGTTTTACTGGAGCTCCTGTCTGCCTGCTCCATCCTGCCTGTACCACTCCACATGCATTTTTGAAACATCTGTGTAGTATGCTGTGCTCTTGTTAGGCTTTTTTCCTGGGTGCTTTACCTTTTTGGGGTTTATTTCCAATGCTTTGTTCTGTCACTAATGGGCATGTCAGCAACCCTGCAGTGACCATTGGGTAGTTTTGATGAGGTAGTGCTGTCTATTGCTTTAATACTTAGTCTTTATTTTATTAGGACTTATAATAATTTTATCAGGCAGTCTCTAGAGGAACGAATTTATCTTGGAGTGATTTATATTTTGCCTTTGTTCTGTTTATCTGCTGTGTATTAGGGTTTTGCAGTGACTATGCTTCTCAGTCCTTATGTCATGCAATTTCTCCTGATCCATTTGTGGTGTGGTTGATACAGCACAAGCATTCCCTTCAAGTGCTGCTTTTCAAGTGGTATTGAAAATTCTTGATTTGATGGTCTTTGTGCCCAGTAAACTGTCATAGATCAGACTGGACTGCTTGTTCAAAGAGTTGTGAGTGGTCCTTCCTAAAGTCAGTGGTAGTGTTCTTATAAGTTGCTATGTCTAGTATATGAGGTGTAGGCAATTAAGGATTGTGCCATTAAGGATTTTTATTTTTTGTTTGCTTGTTTAAGTTTTTTTACTTCAGTTTCTTTTCCATTTTCTTTTTGAGGTAAGTAATTACATCGTACATGGTGGTATTGTTGCTTTAAGGTGGTTCTCTGCATGCACTGCCTTTAAGAGTAGGTGGTTTAATCTTACTCTATTACAGTAGACATTTAAACACTACTGGGATAAAAGGAAAATATTTCCAAAACTTTGTATTGTGGTAAGACCTATGCCTGTAAAGTCTGCTGCTATTAAGGTTTTTATTAAGTTTAGTAATTTATAATTTATGCACTACACTGTTAGAGGCTGTGTAGAAAGTGCTTCATGGTTATGGGCTGTCTTAGGCATAGGGATCAGTAAAGCCACATCGATATTGTATCTGGGATAACTGAGCAGGGAATGTAAATGCTGAAATTCACTTAGCAGACAAAATGAGTTGGCAAATGCAGTTAAAGGTTTTTAGACTGATCCAGAATCTAATGCTGCCTTTCTTGCTGTTTTTCCTCTTCCTGGTATTCATTGTTGCATGTTTCTGTAGGTGAAGTATCCTGGTTATGTTTGAGGTGGCCTGTGTTAATGCAAGGTAGAAACTCGCCTATATTATATATAAAAGAGTGTATTTTCTGTGATTGTGTCAGTTTTGAATCCTGGTGGTATTTCTTCTACCACAAAGAAACACTTGTACATCTCTTAGCTGTCCTTTTTCTCAGGATTTTTTTTATCCAAAAGTGATGTTATGTCATTGCTGCTTAACAGTTTTTCTTCCAGGTGTGGCATGTACTTTGCACAACGTGTCCATGCCCTCCTGGCATTCTTGTTCTGAGTGCTTTGCTTTCTGTGATGGTCTGGTGTCTGTGTTACCACAGGCTTACCATATCTGAGTCTTTTCAAATGGGTGTCCCTTTAACAGTTTTCTTATACCTTTCTGTGATTTTCTGCCTTAGCGTTGCTCCCTTGCCTCTTCAGGCAGCTCCTGGTTCTACAGGGACAAAGACACCCATGACACAACCTGAACATTCCTTGTACTTCAGTGCCATCAGGCTTTCTTTGTTGTGGATTTTTTTCCTGATGCTTCAATTGTACTTAATTTGAATATTTTTTTTCCTACTGACGAATCCTATTAAGAGTGAGTACTGAATGCCTTTGTTCTTGTGAAAGCTGAATTGTCTTTGACTGATTTCAGCTGGGTTAATCACTAAGCATGTCCCTGATCACATTTATGTCTGGGAGAGCTTTTTTTCCTTTGGAAGCAAGAATCTTCAAATAAGTTAAAATACCCAAAAACACAGCAAAAGCCAACAGATGGACTGCTGGAACGACCTGGCTCAGAAAGTATCCTGTCAGAACTAGTGCTCTGTAGACAGCCCTGTGCTTTCATCTAAGACACATCAGAAAGTGGGATGCTTTGTGGGATGCCTGTTGTTTTGTCTGCCATGCATGCTGCAAATGCTAGCCTTAATTCCCTTCATGTAAGGCAATTTTATTTTTGTTTTGCCATGTTTTCCAGTTTAAAATTTATAGATTGCGCATGCTTTTAATGCTTTTTTCCCCGTGCAAATAACAGTTTTGTTATTTTCTCGTCTACTTCTTGAAGAGAGTAAATTGTGTAGGTGTGCCCTCGGTTTATGCCTCCCAGTGATTCAGCAGAGCAGTACTTGGTTTTGTGTCTAACAGCAACACAGCCCCGGGGAGCAGGGACTGCAGGCTGCTCCTGCAGAGAGGGAGATGTGGCTCCTGGGAGGCAGGAGATCCTTGAAAGCGGCACAGGCTGAACGCTCAGCACCCAAGCTAATTGAGCTGTTGTTTCTTTAAAATCACCAGAAGTGTGTAAAGGTCACTGATTCTTCCTGTACCTTATGATTTGTGCTCAGGAGCTGCTTCCAGTGTGTGTGTGTTTGTAGACCCTGAAGTAATAATTCTTTCTGGTTCGTCCGTTTTCCAGTGGCTCATTAATTGTGATGTGACAGGCAGGGAAAAATGATTTGCTGTGACTTTGCAGAACTACAATAAATACAAAGTTGACAATGAGTTTTGGTGGTGGTCTGAAAAATTTTGGAAGATGCCAGTAGTTTTTGCTCTAAAATCATCTGAATCCATCTGCTCCCCTTGTGGGTTTTCATTCCTGTTCAGTACTGCATGCTTTTGAGAAATGCATTCAGCAAAGTATGGATCTGTTTTGATAGCTGCAATACAAAACATTTATTTGTGTGTAGTAGAACTATTTTCCTTGTTTTTTACTTTGTAAAAGAAGAGCAAATGCAATGCAGTTTGGCTGCAGGGCTCATTTAGTTAAATCCTGAATACAAACTAAAATAGTGTTCCTATTGTATTGAGTTTTCCCCTATATGTTCATGTTGTTTCAGGCAAATTGTCCACGTAGCCTAGGCCCAAGATCTTGTCTGGAAAGATAACCAAGTTATATGCTACAGAATCTATTGTGTTCCTATTATATTAAGCTTTGTTTCCATTTGTGTCCAAGTAATTACCTTTTTAAAAGGTACATGTTGACTTCTACTTAATTTCTTCTGCAATGAAAGGTGTCTGCTCTGTCAGACATGAATGAAGTTTGACATATCATTTATACAGCTCTTTATAAGTCCTGTTCACATGACACAATTGAAGTTTTAGCTGGGTAAGCTGCTGGTTATCTGTGTGCTTATGAACAATTTGAACATAAACACAAATGTAAAATGTAAAAAGGAAGTCAGTTCCACAACCACAGGAAAAAAAAGCTGCATATTTTAGTACCCTTTAGTGCATCTAATTTTTTTTGAAAAAATAAAAAAAAAAATTTCTTAATCCTCACAGAAAGGTTTGGCAGTTCTTTGGTAGCAAGCAGAATACTGGCCATCAGTCAGCTGCATGCTTGGGTTGACTTCTTTCCTACTTCCCTTTGTATTGTGTGACTGATAAAATCAGTCAAAAATGCACAATTTGGAGTGTTTCTTAGAATTAGATATTTTGTAGTTTGTTGCTAGGAGCATGGGGACTATATAATAAAAATACAACTGTCCTTGTAACTACTGTGATATACTACACAGCCTGATTTTTTTCACTTGAAGAATGAGCAGCTTAGTTTGCTACTTTGAGATGGGTGAAAGGTCCCACCTGTTGTCCTTTTCAGATTTTCTGTGCGTGCTGTCCTCTTTGGACAAAGGTTTTCTTTGAACAAAACTTTTCTTTTTATTCAGCAGTGTAAAAATCACATTTTGCTTTGGTGGATTTAAGAGCCAAGAGGGCACTGGCTTATGCTTTTGTCTAAAATAGTCTGTGAGGTAAGAGAGGGTTTCACTTCTTCATGCTGTGGTAGGTTTAAAATATTATTTTAATTTGCTTTAAAGTGCATCAGCTGATGTAACTAATCTCCATGTTAGCATGTTGAGGGGCTAAGATGAGCTTTACATGTTAAGAAATCCCTTGATGTGCATATAAATCAGTCCTAAACTGGAAATGGTAGTGAATGCTAGAATACATATTTTTGTAACTACTAAGTACAGGTACTATTCCAGGGAAGTTGAGAGTTTCAAAGTCTTCCAGGGACCTAACAGGTTTTGCAAGCAACAACTTTTTCTAGACTAGTCTTAAAACCAAATCAGGAGATCTGGGTCCCAAAGACAAGCCATGAAAATGCATTGGAATTGCCTGCTGGGCAGAGTGCTGGATGAACACCTCTGCCCTGGGCAGGTGTCGGAGTTTTGCTGTCCTGTGTTAGGAAGGTGTATTTGAAGGGTATTGGAGAAGCTTGCACTGACTGGAGTAAAACAGTGATGAGGAAAAAAGTTTAAATCATAGGCAGTCAGGTTCTGTTAATTATGTAATTTGTTTATGACAATGTATTTGTGATTAGTTATTTTTGCAAGTACTTCTACCCACCCGTTGAATTTATGTAGTTAACATACTCAAAATCTCAGTATTTAACAATTAGAAAGTATAATCCAAATATAGCTTAATAAATATTACTAAATGTGAAAATTAGTGTGGGAGGGAAGGTGAAAAGGATACTTCTGTCTTACTTAAATTGTGTAGTTGGTTAAATTTTTCCTAAAATCACCAAAAATACTAATCAGAATTGTCATTAAGGAAAATAACTCCCAGATAACCTTGTTATTCCATATCCTGCTATGGACTTACCTTGTGCTGGAGAGGGAGCTGTGCTGCTGTGAAGATTATTCTTATGTTGTGCTGTACTGCTTTGGAAAATGGCTTTTGTGTTCTGCAGACCTGGAATTGATGTCTAGCAGGGATTTGTGACTTGTGACTGCATTTGTGACTCACTGCCAGGCTGTGGTGGAATGTCTGTAGAAAGCAAAGGTTATGGAAATCTGATCGCTGTGGTTTTCAGACTGGAATTTTGAGCAAGAATTAGATATTCCTACACTGATTTATTTTTGGCTTTAGACTACAGATCTACCTGCATATCCTTACTGCAGTGACCAGGAGTGTGGATATGGCTTTGAAGATGTGGTGTTTCAGGACTGCAACATGTATGTTATGGTGGACCAGTGTTATAATTTCAGAAAGCCATAGTTAGGAATTCTATGCTGTTCTTTGGCTTGTGTGGTATTATTTAACAATGCATAAAGAAATTAGTGTGAGTGAAGCTAATACTGTGTAACTTAGCTTTTGAATACCATAAGGGTGTGATGTAACTGCCTTAGTTGTGGCGTTTTGCACTTGTGCTGAGGAGAAAAGTATGGAGCGGGCAGAAGTGGTTGGAAGGCTTTGTATTCAGTTGTGTGAGAAGAACAATCAAAGTGCTAGTTACCTACATCAAGTTAAAGCACCAAAACTGCAACGGGACACAGCTTAATATTAATACCAGCAGAACAGGGAGAGAAAGCTAATTTTACTTTAAATAAATTAGATCACTAAGGTGGCTGCTTGGGAATTTTTTTGAAAAAATTAATCATAGAAATTGGCATATTAAGTTTCTGGGGATTTGAACTTATAATTTGGGGAAATGAAGTTTTAAGCTGGGCATTAGGGCATTTATTCATATTTGGAGAGACTTCCATGGAAGTAAAAACCCAAAGCAACTAGGAATACTTAGCTACTTATTTAGACACTGATGGGAGGAAAAAAACCCCTGACTTGTAAAGGAAAACCTTAACAGTAGCTTATAGCAGGCTGAAACATGAGTAATTAAAGTGCTAAGTCAATGTGGATTATTCCAGCATGAGCCAGTCTGAATTTGCTTCATTATATGCTTGTGCTGCTGCTAGTGATGAACTGAAATCAAGACCTTTGGTAATTTAATAAATCCATATAAGGAGATGAATATTATTAGATTTATAATCTCAGTTTTGTACTGATTTTTAGCTACTTGCTAAAAATACTTGATGTATTCAAATGTTCTTGAATCATTATTTGAAAGACATCAGTAAAAAACAGACAATTTTGTTTTGCATGAGACCTACATTTAATTTTGTTCTGGACTCTACATGTTGTTATTTTTTGATGTTACTTACAGCATATTTGATATTCTGAATTTAACAAACTGATGCTTTTTGTAGTAACTTAGGCTAGGTAAATTCAAAGTCTTTAGCAAAGGTCACATAGGAATATAACCTCAGATTCATGAAAGCTTCAGGCTCCTTTCAATTGAAGTGACATGCCAGAGGTCACTTGGAAAAACATCTTTTAGGTAGACAAAGGGGACCTTTCATTCCCATCTCAGACATCAGCTGATGGGGCTCTCCAAACAAATTCTTTGTTTATGTGCATCTCATTTACAGTTATTAAATTACCAAATGAAAGTTAAATACTGTCTTAGGCACTCAGAATATTTGTAGTCAGGTTTTCCATCAAAGCAGGAATTAATTGTAAGATCTAAAGGAGATCAAAAATAAGAGGGTGGGTTTAACCCTTGTGATGTTTTAAACAGAACAAATGTTTTTTATTTTTTATGCCTTCAAGTGATAGATCTGTGTACTACAGAATTTTCAAAGTGGAATTGTTTGTCAGGTTCATGTGGATTGACAAAGCGTTTATTTCTCTTTTACTATATATGTTTTAAAAATTACTTGCTTCTTTTGCCTACTCTTGATACTTATGTTACAGATGACTGAAGATGTTGGTTCTTCTGTATAGCAATATTTTTACATGAACTGTATAGTTAGAAACCTGAAGCCCTAATACATCGTAGGAGAGAACAAGCTTTTCCAGTGCTTTGGTAAGAAAATATCTAACTAATAATAGCCTGTAAGTAAAGGGGAAAAAATTCCTATAAATGTTCTCAAGGTGTTTAAATTTGGAGCAGTATTTGATTTTTAGTCTGCCTTGCAAGGGAAAAATTTGGTTTGAACCTCATTACATCAGAGTTTTTTTCTGCAGGATTTCCCTGCTGGCATTGATGTGAGCTTTCAGAACAGAGGCCACTGGTATAAGGAGGAGACACTTGTACAGGAACTGCCAAGCAGGGTCATCCCAGAGCACAGTACACAGGGTTGCAGAGACACATTAAGCTATCATGTTGTATATATGGTTTTTGTTAAAAAATAATGGGGTTTTAATTAAAAATAATGGGTCCCAGAGCACAGTACACAGGGTTGCAGAGACACATTAAGCTATCATGTTGTATATATGGTTTTTGTTCTAACATTAAAAATAATGGGGTTTTTTTTTGTTTCATTTTTCTTCCTATACCTGTATTTCATTTTGAAGAAGTCTAAACCTGATATCTTTCAGATAATGGTAAGCTCTGTAATTGTTTTCTGTAAATAATACTGAACATTGTGATAGCTCACCGTATGCCAGCTCTCCAACAGAGAAAAACACTTCACATTCTCTAAAATTGCCCTCTTAGTAGGTTTTATACTCTTTCTTGTGCTTTCTTGTTGAAAGAAATTATGGGCTGAGGGCTCTTGAAGCCCTGTTGGACATTTCTCACTCAGGGTAACTCATGAACTCCCTCATCAGTATCAGCAGTTCTGAATTTTGAGATGTGCCCTTTTCATAGGAAAAAATACCTCAAGCACAAACCCAGTATGGGGATTGCTTGTGATATTTAATTCAAAGAGAATGACAATTCTTTCTTACTGTATTCTTTGGCTGTAATGATTAAATATACAATAGTCAATTTATTTTTAGGTAATTGCAGTGTATATATATATATATATATATATATATACAGAAGTATTACTTTGAAAACAAATTCCCTTAAATGTGACCTTCCATTTTTGATTGATGATCTACAAATATTAAAGCATTATCCTGTGAAGCCCTGTCCCACCAGGTTTCAGAAGTTAT
Source organism: Onychostruthus taczanowskii (assembly GCF_017590055.1). Classification (NCBI taxonomy): domain Eukaryota; kingdom Metazoa; phylum Chordata; class Aves; order Passeriformes; family Passeridae; genus Onychostruthus; species Onychostruthus taczanowskii. Next base: position 3,723,926 of record NW_024499573.1, on the reverse strand, counting down.
ATTTCTGCCTTTTTACTTACCTTCTTTATTTTTAATGAGATATAGATTAAATACACTGGTCAGTGAAGGCCTCATTGAAGAGGTAGGACCATCTGAGATTCAGAGTTGTGTGCAGCCTACATGTAAACATAAAGCCATTAGAATCTAAATAAACTTCTTGACATAAATGTTGCAGATGTCCCTACAACTTTGATATCTCTGTCAGCTGCACTGGAGACTCAGTGGTTTGAGTAATTTCATTCTATTTTATTTTTCCTCACTTCTAGATCTGTTCTCATTGAACTTGTTTTAATCGATTGTCTTGAAGGTAGAAAAGCAAGGACCTTGGACTGGTTTGTCCTGATGATTACACACTCATCCAAGTGTTGATGACTTCAAATTTTAAGTCTTTAGGAACTCTTCTCAGGGAGCAGGTAGTGCTTTTGACAGTGGTAATCCTATGAGATCATTGCATTTAATTAGCATAATTTGACTTAAAACTGGACTTTCTGCTCAAGAATGAGAAGAAAAGCCATCAATAGACGAAAAAGGGTTTGATCTTCATTTATTAGCTGGTGTTTCTTTCCAGAAAAGCATTAGGTGTATGACCTTTGATTTTTTGGGTTTTTTTAAAGATAGATATAGATAAAGTTGTTTAACCTTTCTTCTGCATGATTTGGCACAATTAGAAATTCTGCATGCCAAATTTGTCCTTCGAATGATGCTTAGCACCCTTTCAGAGTAGATTCAGAGTGAAGGTTGGAGTGGGTGAAGGCTGCTTTGATCTCTGAATTTATTGGAGAATCTGTGAAAGAGACCTGTGATCATCTTTTGGAGAACTAGTTGAGTAATTTAGCATCTTTTGTGTTTTGGGTTCAGCTGCAGAGAGGAAATGTTGACTGGTCCTGGGACATTGTTGATAATTACTGGCAGTCAGTGGCACTTCATGATACAGAAATGTGTGATTCAAGAAAACATTAGAATGTAAATGAAGGGTAGCAGTTTCTCTATATTGCTGCATACTTAGAGACCAAAAGCAGATATCCATAGTGTACGCACTGTTGTTTTAAAGGTTAAATAATACTGAGATACCCTACTATTCAGGCATATAATTAAGTGAATACAGAATTCAGTAGAGATTTAAAGAAATGCACATTTATTTAAGAAATCAATATAGTTTTGTCATCTAGTGAAGTCATGAAACCAATAGCAGGAAGGTATTTTAAAGTACATGGTTCTAGAAGACGCATTTTATTCTATTTTACCATTCCTGCTCTCAGAGGCATTGCAGCAAGATTATTAGCAATCCCTTCTTCAAATTTTGCATAACATTAATTCCATATGTTAAAGAACACTGTGCTGCTAAAGATAACATATTGCAGATGAAGTTGTGTTAGACTGCTGGTTCATTCCATGAAGTTAGAATAGAGTAATGAAAGCTCTTAAAAGAATTAAGAAAACCCTCCCCAAATCCCAAAAAAACCCTGGAGTGCATGATATTGTGCTGTGACTTCAAATACAAAATGCAGAAGGGCATCTTAATTGAGGCTGGAAGTACTAAAATATATTTATTTGCTAAAAGGCAGCTTCCTAAGCAGGTAGAAGAATTTGTGTGAGAAAGGAGTTATATATACTTCATCTACCAACTTGATCACTTCAGGATCATCCCTTTGAGTCCTTCCAAGAAGCAAACACAATGAATTCTATTTCTTATTTTGACTGAAGTATCTGTTCAAAATTTCTTCATCAACATTTGCTCTAAACTGAGCCAGATTATTTTTTTCCCTATTATCTGCACTTGCCCACTGTGTTCCTCCCTCATGTGCAAATCTGATTGCATCATCTGTCTCTTCATATCTGTCAGCATTGTAAACCTTGCCCACTAATTCCTTATCTCCTGTAAATGCTCCATTCTTTTTCCTGTGGTGTTCCTGTCCTATAAATACCCTTCATCATGAACATTTGTAGCTGCTGCACTCATCTTTTTCAACCTCCTTAGCCATTTCTTGCCATCATAGCTGTAAGGAGTTGAGGAGATGATGGATTTCGTTGGCAATTGCATTACTCTAATGATAAATGTTACTTGTGTAGGTGCACTTATAAATGATTTTATCTTGCCATGCTTGCCTTCTCTTCCCCCATGGTATACTCCTTGTACTCTTAGCCCATAAACTCTCCATTCAGGGAAGCAGTTTTGTCTCTATGTTTTTATATGGAACAGTATGTTCTAACCCTATCTGAGGGTAATGTAATGTAAACTCTGTATAAGAATACTTCATTATTATGTAAGATGTTACGGCTGGTGTAGAGGGGATCCTCAGTGTTTGCTGTGAATTGTGCCTGATGGCAGTGTTGCAGCTAGAATATGAAAAACTGGAGTCTTAGTAAGTTTTGAAGTCTGTCACAAATGCTCCATGGCTGTAACACTGTAGGAGATAAAAATAGTCTTAGCATGAAAATGTATCTCAAAAAGGCTTTAATATCATAATGTAGATATGTATTTGGAACACGCTTATCCTAACATTTATTTGTGAAGGTACAGAAAGTACTTACTAATGTGCAAAGAAAGTGATTTTAACTGGAAGGCAATACAATAGTCATCAAAAGGGAAACGTGTCTGGGGTCTCCCTGACAGTTGACACTCTCCACAGTCACTGGAAAAATGTGCATTTTGAATTTCAAATGAACTTAACAGTGCTGTGTCAATAAATCACAAATGTATCCTGGTACTTATGGGTCATGATTGTGGTTTTTTGAGGAACTGTGTGCACTACAGCTGTCTCTGAGATGAGAGGAGAGCAGTGCTTCAAGAGCACCATCAGTGCCAAGTGTCCTCTGGAGCGTTTTGCTTACAAAGAGAGAGAAGGCAGTATTATAATCAGTCTGCCCCGAGGAATGCCGCAGGAAAAAGATGACTAATGATTTTTTTTTAAACAGTAAAGCAAACTGCAAAGGAAGAGGGATTACTAGAGGGATTTAAACGCGGACTGTGATAAAATATTGATTTCAACCCCTTTTCCTCTCTGCCAAACTAATGAATGTTTTTGTTGTACTTTGTCAGAATGAGTCTTACAAGGCAGAACTCAGGTCACTGATGAACATGTCCTCCTCTTCTAGAGAGCCAGTCTAGTTCTGTGGGTAAAGCAAGACTGAAATGGTTTTTGTCTCAGAATTAGAAACATCTGGTGAAACCTGCTGTGAGCTCTTCAAACATGGAAAACACCAGGCAGACCAACAGGGTCAGGAGAACTGAAGTGAATATGACTTAATCAGGAGCAATATTTTCAGGTAGGTGTGGGATACATAGCTTTGTGTTTAAAAATGCAAAACACAGCTATTCACCATGCTTGTTGTCCTCATTCATACATAGAAATTTATGTATTCTTTTCATTTTTAGTAGAAAGTGGCTGCTTTTTGAGCTAGTCACAACAATGCCACCATGTAATGAAGCTATTTGAGAAAATGAACAGTATAAAGGAGACTAGTGGTTTAAAACATGTTCTCTGAGCACGTTCTCTCTGGGCAGATCTTAATAGGTTAACACACAGCTTGAAATATATAGATAGTCTATTTGGTACACAAAAATTGTCTTAAGGACAAGACAAAAAAAGGAATCCTCGACGTGATTCAAGACTACGTACTCTCAATGAAGTAAGGAAAGACGAGTAAAAGCCTGACAGAGGGCTTAAACTGGGATTGTGATTCATGACACCTCATGTGAGTAAATACATGCAGATCCCATGTTTGCTTTTGGCATGTGTTAGCAGCTAACGATATGCAGGGTTTTATCTCTGCTAGTTACCCCCTAAGTGTGGTTACATTTTGGTCTCATACTTGTGGCTGTTTTAGCATTGCCAAAACCTCCCTGACTGGCAAAGAGGGACAAATCTTGGCTCTGAGCTTTGAAACACTTAAGGCAAAATTTGTGAAATTAGCAGCAGTCTTGAATATTTGACTGTTGTATCTGTCCAAGGGCAAGAGGGAGAAGGTAAAAAAAGGCTCTGCTCCATTTGCACATACAGCAGCCCTCTACAAGTAGGGCCAAATGGTCAAGTTAGGCATTTCTAGTGTTTGGTAATGACTTAAATGACTTGCAATGACTAAAAATCCACACCTGTGTGAACCCTCTGCTCTTTCAGGCTGTTTTGCCAAATACTGGTGTCCCCATCTCATAGGAGAAGTTTAAAAAAAAATCAAAACCAGCCAACCAAAAAACAGAAAAGGAAAAAAAAAAGTAGAGGGAAACAAACTCTCCCAGTTATCCTCCAGTTGACTAATTTTCGTGGATGCTGTGCACAAAAAGCACAGAAAGTAGTTAGAGTATGGTTGTATTTTGTGTGTGTTTGTTTTTAAACTCTGATTATCTCATGCAATTATTCTTGCTTGGACACTCAGTATGTGCATACTATTGTCAGGAGTGTAATGGAGAGGTAATTTAAGCTGCTGTGGTGCCAATCTGTATGCATGGCAGTATGCCAGGCATAAGCCAACCTGTGCCATCGTTAGACAGTCTCTCATTAGCTTCTTTAAAGATATTTCCATGGTCTGACACTGCGGGTTAATTGGCAGAATAAAATCATTTATACTTTGTGACATGGTTTAATAATAAAAGCTAGCTATAATAAAGGTAATATTTTTCACTTTAATGATCACGCTCCTGGTTTGAATTCTAACTGTATATTTATATTTTAAAATGTTGCATTATCTAGTTTAATATAAACATTTATTATGAAAGTGGTAAGTCAGAACAAAAAACACTACATGTCAGCACTCTGGGATAGATTTTGCCACACAGCAAAAGATGAGATCTTTGTTGATTGACCTATTTCTCTTTTGCCTGTTACTTGGACTGTGGAAGATTCAATTTTATTCTATCATTCAGCTGCCTGCTAGTAGATTTGTTGAAGCCTTAGTTCATGAAATGGTTACGGGATTAAATCTTCTACTGTTTAACTGTTCTGTTCAGCCACTTTTCAGCTGATGTTTGCTAAAATGTGCCCTATTATAAGATGCTTCAGTCTCTCTGATGAGGATTCTGTTCCTTGAACCTGCTGTGTGTCTAAAACTTTGTCTTCTGACAGGAATCCACATGCTTGTATGTGAACAGATAGTGTGGTGTTAGCTTCAAAGTTTGGAAAAAAAATAAAATAAATACACAGTTGTATTGAGTTGAAAAGGGTCCATAATGGTTGCTGTAACTGTGGCAGTATCCAGAGCCTGGCCCTGGCTGCAGAACAGAGACTGTGGCCATACCTGTGCTGGACCACTCATGTTCTGGGAACAATGGCTACATTGATGATTTTGTTGTGCTGCCAACAGTAGCAATATATTTATTGCCCCTGAAATTTTAAATTTTCTAGGACAGTAAATAAAAATAATGATTTTACAATGGCCTTTACTCTACCCATCACAGGTTTTAAACATTTGGCTTGGTGACCAGGAGTTTCATATGAATAGAGATTAGGGGCATTATAGGTCTGAAAATGTTCTTACAGTCCTGTATGTGTCTCTTAATCCACAAATATATCTGCTTAGATTTATCCCATTTAACGCTATCAGCCTGAGTGCACTTCCATCAGTATTTAAATTTCCCTATGCTGTTGTGTACTTCCTTGTCTATCTTGCCATATTACTTAAAAAAAATAGCCCTTTTGTTTCTTTACATAAATGTAATTTCTTTGCATAAATATGAGAGTGATGATAAGAAGGAAATACAACAGAAATTTCTTTGTTTCCCTGTCTACTTTTTAAAAATTATTTTTCTCAGCCAGCATGCTTATGTATTCTTACAATTTTCTTTGAACTTTTTTAAGCACTCCACTTTTTCTCCACTGATACTCTCCCTGGTTAGTTGTGTGCTTCTTGTTTTCAAACTTTGTCATATCCTCGTTATTTCCTTTTTCAATGAAGATGAAATGTTAATGTGATTGATGACTTGTGTCTTTGTAAGGGGATTTATGTGCTACTGGAGGTATATTAGTACCTGTTCTAATGTTTGTCATGTGTGGATTGCAGAGAGTAACAGCAATTTAAAAAATGGAACAGCTGAGTGACTCTGTTCAACAAACTAAAAAACCGTCCAAACCATAGCCTTCTTTCCCTGTTTATACCTTATAGAAGGAAAGTGATTTGGTGTCATTAATACACAAAGATGGGTGATAAGTCAGTGACCAAATGGATGAAGATTACATGAATTGATACAACAACCTGAATCTGTACTGTAAAAGTGGGATTCACTTGATCTCATGTGGCTGTCTTCAGTGTAGGCATCCACATTCTGTCTGGTTACACAGACTTCTTTATTGCTGGTGGGGAGATGCTGGCACTTGGGGGGATTCAGCCTATTTGGGATTAGGTTAACCAAGTAATGAGTTGGTCTCTCAACATTGGCAGTTTCCCTGCATACGGTGAAAGGAGTTTGGTAACTCAGATGAAGACACTAATAGGCAGAATTTGTTTAATCTGTCTAAAAGTTAGTGGTTCAGATTGTCATTGTGCCTGTTCAGTCAATGGAACAAGTAAAATTGTAGGAAAGCCATTTTTTCCCTTTTAAAAATAATGCTGATATCCTCAATGGTTTTGACAGCATGCTAGGGATTTATACACCTACAAATGCTGGATTTAGTAGCTTTTACAACTGTTCCAGCTAGATTTTTAAGAGGACTGTTGGACATAGACAAGTTTAACGTAAAATATTTTAATTTACCCTTCTTCTGGACTTTTCTTCATCTAGTTCCCTTATGTGCTTTCTCAAGCATATTAACAGAGGGATGAAATAATTGTAATAATTATCCTAGAGGGATAAAGTCTGAATATTTTATCACTTTCAATCATTTTTCCTAATGATATTTCTAAGTAAAAATAAACCAGGGCAATGTTAAGTCTTGCCCTTTTTTATGCTTGTTGGAGGAATGGTTTGCTGACTCATTTTGATGGGAAGTTTTTCCAACTTTAACTTAACAATTTGTGGGTGTTGCATATTTAAAAAGTAAAAAAAGCAAGCTCTTTTCCCTAGTCTTCTATATAATAAGCATGAAGAATAACTAATCAAAACTCTGAAGAAGATCCAATTTTTAAATGTATGTTTCTTGTTTCCATGATGTTATTATACTATCTTATTCACAATGGGCAAAAGCTGAATTTCTAATGTAAAAAAATAGATGCTGCAGGTTCTCTAAATACATTTTGTCCTCTCTTAAAGTCAGGTTAAATTGTACTCAAGATACCACATTTTCCAGTGTGTAGGAATCTCCAAAACATGGTGTTAAATGTAAGGTGATGGGTGCAACTTGCAGATCTGCAGTTTCCTCAGCTGCTCTTGTCATTGCTTAGGTGCTTGTGTGAGCAGAAGCAGCAGTGCAGCCATGGGGGGAGAGTGGTCATGTCCTCACTGTTATGTCCTTTTGGGTGGAAAGCAAGTGTTATTTGCCAGTGCATGTTCTGGGGTATCCTATAGACACTGCATAGAAAAGCACACATCAGTCTTCTTAAAATATTCAAAATGCCCTTGTGGTCCTTCTCCCTAACAACCTCGCATCAGCTCACTTGAGCACATGTGCTGCATTTAGTGTTTTCCCTTGCAAGTTTTAGTTCTCATCTTTTTCAATTTGGTTTTCTTCCTACACTCTCCTGAGCTTTCTCAGCCTTCTTTGTCTACTGTCTTCAGCTGTCTATTTTTGCCTTGGCAACATACCTTTTCTCTTTCAATGTTCAATGTCAATGTTCCTTCTCTTTCTTCCAGAAATTTTGCTGTATTTTCCTGTTACTTCATTTTTTTTCTGCTCTCAGTGATTTCTGCCCATTTTTGCAACAGTCTCTATACTCTTTTTAATTTTTTTTCCTTCATGTAGTTACTAATTAACATTTGAAGCTATATTGGTGATTCTCATAACTTACGAAAATGACATTGTTTAGAATCAATTTGTTAGATGGTCTCTTTTTGTGATTCTTATTCATAGTTTCTCAATTATGGGTGTTAAATACCAGGAGCAAATAAAGATAAAATGTAGTCACATTCCATGTTTCCCAAAGGTAGGGTGAAGTAGTAGTGGCACTTAAAAATATATAATCTTTGAAGTGTGTTTCCTTCCTTGTATGGGAGCCAGGATGATCACTGATGAGGTTTGTCTGGGCTAGACTTGCCAGTCCTGTTGAAACTTGATTAATCTGATTTTCAAGCATGTATCTTCTGTGACTGTAAACTTAGATACTTTAGGGATTGGTGAATAGGATGGTGAAACTGGAAGAGAATTTAAATAGTACAACTTATCATGCTCTTTCATCAGGTTTTTTTATTTTATTCAACAAGGTTTTCAGTTTGTTTGCCTGTGTTTATATAAAGGGAAACACTCTAAGGTTTGTACCCTTGCTCAGCAAAATCTAAAATAGTAGGTAGAGTGTTATCTGCCAATCTGTCCTCCCATTTTCTTTTTCCTTTTGATGTCTTTGTGATTATCTGTACTGGTCAGTTTCTAAAACAGTTTCTTTCAGATCAGTAGAGTTTTATTTTTATGGAAGACCTAACTGACACTGTTGGCAGCCTGTACAGCACTGTATATTGTTTAAATGTTGCTCCGACAGCTGCCAAACTCAGGACTGTGTTGTTGAAAACCTGCCTTGCCAAGAGTGACGTCTCTGCCTCGTGTGTGCAGGGAAAGACGGGCCCGTGTAGAATTCCTGAGTTCCTGGTTTGAAGATGCCATCGGCCGGGTTCGGGCACGTGGCGGCGGTGCCATGGGCTGGGTCACGGAGCCCCCAGCGCTGGGACAAGGCTGGGGACGGGCTGGCTCATGTCCTGCACTGTCACAGACATATTTTATGAAAAATCCTTTTGCCAGGATCTTTTCTCCTGAGAAACAGGGAAGATTCAGCTTCTCCATGTTGTGCTGCTTTGGAATTTGGAGATTTGGAGAACTGTTTACCCAGCATGTGAAATTGTTTTTACTTGATGACCAATGACAGCCACCTGTGTCAAGGCTGTGAGCAATCACAAGATCCTATCCTTTCCTTTCCTTTCCTTTCCTTTCCCTTCCCTTCCTTTCCTTTCCTGCCTTCTGATAGATCCTTTCTCTCTATTATTTTTAGTATAGTTTTAGTATAGCATTTTAATATAATATAATACCATAATATAATAAATCAGCCTTCTGAAAGATGGAGTTAAGACTCTCATCTCTTCCCTCATCCTGGGACCCTCGAACACACCATACTGCACCTCCAGCAGCATCACTCAATCAAATCTGTGCCATGCAGTGCAGGAGAGGATGGGAGGTACCAGGGGGCCGTGGCATCACCACGCGCTCGCAGAGCAGAGGGTGATTTCTCGCCACCTACACCGCTGTGTCTTCACTACAGAAGAAACTATTTGTAGCCAGCTTTTAGGCAAGACAATAGCAGGTTTCTCATATGATTGCTGAATAAGTGATGGGGAAGTCAGATGGAGAAGAGGAGAGGGTGTGAAAAGAAAAAAAGTAGAGCTAAAAAAAAACAACCTTGAAAGTCTTAATGTTTAAGAGGTATTTTGCAGGCCAGCCAAGAACACTTGTAATTTTACATCAGCAGTGGCTGATTATGATACAATGTAGATGAGATATTAATGAACAACAGGAAAAAAAGGCAAGCAGCATAGATCTAAATAGCTTTACTAATTGCAGGATCAGATCCCATCAGGTCTGGACAAACCTCTGTTTTATGTAAATACCTCCCTTATTGGGGTTGCTTTCAACTCTGTTATTACCTATAAAAATATTTTGTCCTTAGTAGCCAGAATTTTCTTCTGTCAGATTTTTAAAAATGTCTTCTTCCATTTTTCATATCTTGCAGCAAAAATTTATAGATACTTCTCCAGAAGTATCTGCCACTTCAGTCATTTATTGTTGTTGCATATGTATAATGATTGGGTTTTTTTTTTAAATCATCCAATTTCTTTAAAGAACAGAGCAAAAACAAAGCAAAGAGATATTTTGACGTGTATTTGTATGCATGTTGTATAGTTTATCTATAAAATTAAAAATATTCCTAATAGAAGTCCTTCAGGACTAGAAGGCTTTCATAGCATTCCCTTACCTGGAAACACCTTGTATTTTCTCTTTCCTTTTTTGTGAATGTAGTATGCCCTTTTCAATATTTCCAATTATAGATATTCAGTGCATATATGTATTATGTGGTAATTACAGTCAGATTTCACAAAGACAGACATCTGAAGAATTAAAGGTTTTTCCGTTCCTTACAAAACGGGAAGTGTCAGCTGGCTGAGTGCCAAGTTGTCAGTATTGGGTTTTTGTTTAAGGAAATACTTTCCTGTCTTAGTGCTATGTCCATTGCACTCTGGAGAAGCCCAGTAGAAAAATCCCCAGTGTTTTCATGTTGCTATGTAAATCCAGAGCATTGGCAATTAAAGAGTGAAAATGGTATATGTGAGAAAAACACTTGAAATATAATTAGATGGTCCCTCCTTTTGTGGGCACTGCATGCGTATTTAAAATTTGTCATCGTTACAATTTTATCTCGTTACAATTTTATCTTCAGTAATAATTCTGAAATTTAATTTTTCTGTGTAACTGCTTTACTGATGATACTGTTTCCAAAAGATTAAACTTGATCAGGATGTAATTTAAGAATAGGTAGATCCATTTATTTAATTAAAAAATCTAAGGTAATAAAATGATGCTGTGTTAACAGAGAATCGCCTTTGTTCCCAGGTGTGATCATTGCAGCTTTATCTGTTACTGGGGGTGTGTGTTACAGCAGGCAGTGATTTCCTTCTGGGCAGTGTCTGGGATTTCTGGCTGTCAGTGGTGGTGATGGCAGGAGGAGGGCACATCCACTGCCAGTGGATGAGGCAGGGATGGCTGCAGTCACTGCACGTGCCTCTCCAGTGGCTGGGAAGTGATGGTGATTTCGCGTTAAGTTTCTTCTGCCAGTTGTGTGCTTTACCTCAGAGATAGCAAAGGTATCTTTGCTGTCTCTGACAGAGAGATATCCGGCACTGGTGCCACAGATCCAACGAGCCTTTTCATTGCAGTAATTGATGTTGGTCTGACAGGCTGGAGCGGGATTTCAGAGCTTGCATTGGCTCTTCCATTGTCTTTTCAATAAGAAACAAGCTGCAGAGAGCATACTTCAAGGATGGCTGACTGCTCAGATAGAGAATTTCGAGGTTTGTTTAATATTGTTTAATATTAAATTTGCTGTGAGACAAATCCTGCCTATTCCATTCAAGGGTGACCAGTTTGATCTTGTACTGCTGAGTGGACGTGGTCAGGCTTATTTCCACAGGAGCTGTACTGTGTCCAAATGTAGGAACTAGAGGTAAAGCCAGGAGTATATGATGTTATTTGGTGAGTGTGGCATGGTACAGCTGGCATCAGTATCTTGGTTTTGGCACTTTTAATGGCTGCTGAGAAATGCTTCTCTTGCTCTTATTCCTTCAGGCAAAACATTTTTTGTTTCCCTGTTCTGCCCTTGTCTCTATTATAAACATGAAGTTTGACAAAGACAACTCTGTAACCTATCCAATGTTCCTCAAGACTTAGACTTTGGGTAAGCTGATCACCACCCATGTCCCACTGGGACACAAATCACTGCTACAGTGGAAAGATTTTTGGCTTGCTTTGTGCTTGGGATGATGTGCTTTTTTGATGGAGCTTTTTCTGAGAACTGTGTGTACTCTTCTGAGCCCGAGAAAAAGTGAAACAAGTCCTTCTCATGTCCTGAAGGAGCAGGGCTGAGAATGTCTTTGCATCTGAAAATACAAGGAGTATAAGAGCCTGATGATCTGCTGGATAAGAAATGTCAAAAGCCTTGCAAGAATATTGGGAAAAATCAGTTGTGTAGCTACTGTGATGATAATCACAGTATAAAAACCTATTGAAAAGCATACAGCAAATGTGCTAAATATCTCAATTTAAAAGTATTTCTACTCCAAGGATTTCCATCTGTAAATTTGGTAAGGAAAAGTAAAAATATAAAGTAAAAAAGGCTTTTTAGAACAGTGAATGATTCTGAAAAAGTAAGACTAAGAAGAAATTCTAACCTGAAGTTTAAGGTTATAACATGTATTCAATAACTGTGACCTCATTTAATCCTTTTGGGTAAATCATGTAGCTTCATCTCCTAGGAGAGGGAGGAATCAATGTGTGCAAGATTTTATGAGTCACTGCTTTAGTCTTTATAAGGTAACATATGCTTGACTCAGTTTGGATGAATAGAAACCTGTTTTTCCTTTAAAACTGGAATTGTCAATCTGCTACATTAGAGCAAATTTTTTTTTCTTGAATTTTGAAAATAAATCATATAACAAATGATGGAAAAATAATAGTGGTTGAAAATTTGAACAGCACTTAAGGCATTTAGGCAAATTATAGACCTGAAAGAAAATGCTGTTGTCAGAAGGATCCTAACACAGTAATAATTGTACTCTAGAATATAAAGGAAATAAAGTAGAAATATTTTGGATTAGAAATCAGAAATCATTCACTCTGTCCATTGAGTTAAGATAGTGAAGATAGTAGAAATTATGTAGTTTGAGGGTGTCTAACACTCGTTATTTTGCTGGAAATTGAATTTTTTTCAGCTTCAACAGAAAAACTGTCCATGTATGCTTGGCAAACCACTTGCCTCTAGACAAGATTTGGAAAATACAGCAAATGACTTACTGTGTTTTATCTAACAGAATAACCAGTTTTTAATTCACTCTGACTACCTTGTGTCCAGCTATTTCCGTATGGGAGTGTGTTTTTTTTCTAGTAATAGGAAGCAATTGGCAGCTGATTTTAAAGCACAAAGGATATGCTTTAACATACTTAGACTTTTTGGGTTTTTGGGTTGGGTTGTTTGTTCTTTATCCCCTAAAATTTATAAACTTGTAGGAATAAGCTTTCTGTTTTCTGGAAGCTCTAGGAAATGTTCTCAACTCTGTCCCTGTCCCCTCCAAACAAAGCTGTTCTCGTAAACCTTAAATACTTAAAAATAATAAAGTTCAGTACGTCAATAACTAGGAAATAACAAGCACAGATATATTTGGCGTGAATAGTGCTTTCTTTGGTGTGCTCCCTGGCATTTAATCTGACAAGTAGTTATGCCAAATGAAGAAATTTTCTTTCTTTGCAGAATGGCTTGTTGTAAAAGCATAGATTTTCAAAGAAACAGAGTTGTTTATTGGCCTGAGATGGGCCGAAGGACGGGAAAGCAATGTGGTGCTGGGCATACATCTGGTACAGCAAATACTGGCAGACCCAGCAGAACTATTGAGAATGAAGAATTCCTCTTATTGAAACCTTTGTGTTTCAGTAAGCACTTTATTAGGGAATATTACAGTCTGGCAATAGATCACATGCCAGATTATGTCAACCAGGCTTAGTTATGTGGATGACTAAAAGAAATTCAAATGACTAGTTATGTTTAATTAGTTGAACATAGGTAATTCTGCTTCCCTATGTTCATAATGGGCCATTTATTGAGTAATTGTAGCATATAGTAATGCTGTTTATCTTAAATATCTAATGCTTCCTCAAATTTATCTACAAACTTCCTTCAAAATTATTAATATATAATCTGACTGCATTAAAAATTCTTCAGAGGTGTAGCGTACATGAATTATGTATATTTATATATTTGGAAACTAATTATTTAAACAAGTAAAAGGCAAATTAATCTGTGCATTTTGGGTTCTCTTTTCCCTCTTGGAGAAGCAGAAACAAGCTTTACTGTATGGGTGATGTTCTCAAACTTGTTTTCACTCTTGTGATCTGCAGTGTGTGCTTCCTTCCTACCACATTTCACTCCTTTCTCTATCCCATGTTTTTCAGTGTCCTCCTTATGGCGAAGATTCAGTGAAATTAAGTTGTAAAATGATAGTATGGTGTTGCTGTTTTTCTTGAATGACATATCATTGTTCTGCAAGTTTTCAATAAATAGTCTTCCGTTCTCTTTTGCAAAAACAAGGCAACAACTACCACTGAAGGTATGTACTGTCTTTCAGAGCAGCTTTGGCCTCTGTTTCTGTAAGGAGAACTGTGCTAAGCAGCTGGCAGTGTCATCTGCATGTGAAGGATGTCTGTCTTTAAGAATTAGGGTAGACTTAACTTTTGGGTACTAACTGGGACTAGCAGCCATTTTGCAGGAAGACATGTTTTCCTCAGACTATTTTGTGAAAAGTATTATTTTTCAACCACAGCTCATGTGTGGAAAACTGTTTAGAAGGACAGCAGTGAATATGAATAGTATGAATATGTTCTTTAAAAGAACCTGAGCCTGTGGTTCCAGTAGTTTTAAGTATATCAGAAATGTAAAAGGCAATGGCTCTGAGATCACTAGGAGAAGATCACATGCAACATGTAGTTTCTCAAAAATCCCAAAAGAGTCACTACTATTAACATGAAGTCCATTGAATGTACCTGTAGATACTGAGTAAATCCATCTTCTCCTTTATGCAAGAAAAAGACTTAAAAAAATTTCTGTGTTTTTTCCCATCATTAGATATTGACTGCTAGATATTGTCTGCCGAGCTGAGCATGAGTGGGACCCAGCTGTAGTTGAACTTGTGCAGTGTATAGGAAAAAACTTCCTTCTGTATCTATTATCTCGTCTCTAGAACTTGTGTGTGGGACAAAGAGGTGTTTTTTCAAAACATGCTGTACATTCAGAGCAGTAACTAAAACATGAGTTTTACAAAAATGTTTAAAATGTGAAATGAATTTTGATATTACTGACTTTTTCTAATATGTGTCTTTAGGAAAGGAGAGAGTTTGCTTTATCATTTGGAAGTAAACAGTTTCTTAAAACAGTGATTTTAATACTACAGGTATGGCATAACCTTAAAAGTTCTAATTTCCTCATGCTCTGAGCAGAAATATTATTTAACATATTGAAGAGGAATAATACTAAGAATATTAATGTAATCTCCTCAAGAGGAGATTGCAGCTAGTTTTTCTGTCACTGATTCTTCAGTGGGGCAGTCGCTGGCTTGTGTATCAGTATTGATGTGAATGTTATGCGTGAGACCTGAAGAAGTCCAAAAAGCTACTATTTTTTTTTTCCTTACTTCAGAAGCTTAGTGACATCTGGAAGACGATTTTATTTTTGGGCAGTTATACTCATTTATGCTTCAATACTACCCCATTTAGTATTCATATGCTTATCAAATTTAGGCTTGCTCTGTTTGTGCCATTTTGAAACCCATTTTAATCACACAGCGTATGATTCTAGCAGTCTTTTAGAACTATTTATTTTAAAAGTACGTGATCTAAAACATATAAATCAGTGAACTCTCAAGTTGTGTGCAAAGCTGTCTCATTTTGTCTGGGGTCCTGTGCCTCATCAGGAGAATTTAAATGTAACGTGTTTGTGCTGTTTAGCATGTCACCTGCACAACAATTATCCAAAGCTCAAAACATAGATCTGCCCATATGAAAATCAAATTACTGATACCAAAGTCCCTAGTGCACTTTATGATGTCAAGGCTGAAAAATTACTTAGAATAGACAGTTTGATTAATTTGATTTGTTTAATAGTTTCAGATCTGTCTTCATAGATTAATTTAGGAAGCAGGATTATTTCTTTTAAGAGTGATACTGGAAGTAGTCAACTTGCAGTAGGATGAAGGTTTTATAGGCAAATTGTAAGATCCAAGCAGCTGTAATTGTGATGTAAGGATGGAAAATTAGGTGGAGAATAGACTAGGATGGATATTGATAAGGAAGTACGTGTTTAAAGATAGTATAGAAGAAAGGCTAAAAGCACCTCAAGTTTGTGTCCTAACACATACACCACACAGAAAATGGAAGAAAAGCACTAAACCTGCTAGTTTATTATCTGATATGACTAAAAAAATTTGTGGACGAGCCTACCTGTTAATTAAAAATGAAGTGTATTTTTCTTGCATCAGTTTAGTATAATATTTATTTTAGAAAGGATGTATGGAAACTTGCAAAAAACTGAAGGTACTTATGTTTAGATGCTACTTTGTCTCTTCCTTTGCTCCCAAAAGGCACGGGGGTGGGAGGAGGAAGAAGCTGTATTAGTATTAGTTGAGTTCTGCAACAGTGGATCTCTGCCCTGGATAAATTTAATACATGCACTGTCAGTAAGATATTTTAGTCTTGACTGATGAACATGTTGTAGACCATTGAGATAATCTGTTTGCGGTAGACATGATTAAATTTTTAGTGAAACAGTGACTTCTGTCAGTTGACTTTGAAATCGTGGTGACTCTGATATCTACCCATATGTCACAGGGAACAGTTTGTGCAGTGCCATATACCTTGTCCACACTTTTCCATCTGTGCTTAAACATCAGCTAGGATTTTTTATTTTCTTTCATTGTGGAGAGCTCTTGTGTGTGTTTTTTTTTTTTTTAATTGATAGAACAAATAAACAAAACTGGCTAATTCTGCTCCTCTGTTCTTTTTTCCAGATTATGTATATATCCCTCAGATATCCTAATTCCCACATAAATTTTTTTTTTTGTTCTTCTTTCACACTGCTGAAATAACAGAATTATCTTCTTCATCTTGTGTGGAGAGTTTCTTCCCTTATAATTTCTGAGGTGGTTTGTTCTAAATTTGGTATGGAAACTTCAGGTTCCTTGGAGCTTTTGATATGATGCTCTCTGACAAATCCCCTGTGAGTTTAGAAACTGCCAGTATCTCTTTCTAGGACTCTTCTCTCCATTTTTCCAAGCCTCTGTTATTTTTGTTTCTTGGCGTAGCAAATGCCTTCCTACTTTAACTTTATCTGATGCATTTTTCTCTAGTCTAACAATTTCCACTTGAACTTATCAGAGGAGGCAAACATCCAGGCAAAAAAAAAATTACGGTTAGTTTCGGCTGTGCTCTGGTTTGAAAAAATAACAATCATGATGATTAGGAAGCCATTTTGGGCAGTGTAGGGCCTTTCTGGTTTTTGTTGTCATTCAATCACAGCTTGAATAGTATGGCTTTACAGACTTAGTGTATGTGCTTCTCTCAGGCCTTGGCTGAGAGCCAGTTGTCTGCCACTTGATCTGTACACAGTGCAAAATTACTCAAAGTGGGCTGATGAAGTGCTTGGAATGACCGAGGAGTTGGTGACAACTATACTACCCCATACCTGAATTTATTGTTATTTTGTAGCTGAAAACATTTACTGCATTAACTGCTGCTTTGAGCTGTGCAATTTCACCGAATTTCAGAATCACCAGGTTGGAAGAGACCTTCAAGATCATCGAGTCCAACCTGTTCCCTGACACCTCAACTAAACCCTGGCACCAAGTGCCACATCCAGTCTTCATTCATCTTCAGCTTTTATTCAGTCTGTTATGATCTGTTCTGGATGTGGTTCTGTGTAGAGTGCTGTCTTTTTTGTGGCCTCAGAAACTAGGACAATCCAAAACTCTTCAGTCAGGATGTTAATGCTTGCTGACTAAGCAGAGGTTCACTGTACCTCTGGGTTCCAGTATTACTCTTAAAAGAAATAATCCTGATTCCCAAATTAATCTATGAAGACAGATCTGCAACTACTAAACAAATCAAATTAATCAAACTGTCTATTCTACAGTTATTGAATCCACTCATGAAACCCATGAAAGGTGTGGTTCCCTGAATCTGTAAGAGGTGCAGGTCCTGAACAGCCCAGCATTTGCCTTTGTGGCACTGTACTTGAGTAAACTGAAAGTGGAAGTGTTCATTCTGTGTTAGGTTGGAGGGTCTTGAACCAAGAAACCTCCAGGAAGAGCTGTTCAATTGTAAATCTTTCCTTTTTCCTCTCTTTTCTCTTTGTCTTATTTTGAGTTTAACAAATACTGCTGTAATTTGCATTCTTCTGGACACAAAGGCTGGTAGGGTGGTGCTATGGTGGCTGCAGTTTGAAGGGATTTCTGCTGTTTGTTATTTGGACTTGGGATTCAATTTCTAAGTTCTAATAAATTCTGTAAATGATCCCAGAATTCTGAATATGTAATTTATAAATAACCAAAATAAATAACTGAGAACATTGCTGTTTCTGCAGCCATTAGTCTCTTATGGCCTAAAGGCACTTAGTGTAAAACTCATGTGTCTTACTTTGGTGATATTCCCATGATCAGTTTTGTATGAGGAGTGATAGTGATGTTATCAGCCTGAGTTTGCTGGTGCCGTATGGATGTGTAAAGGTGCACATATGCTTTTAAAAATGAACAAAAGAGGTCCACTTGCAAAAATCTCAGGTAGGAGAGACAGAAGATTGGTAAATTCCAAATAAGAAAAGATTTCAAATTGACAGAAGAGAAACAGGAAAGTAAAACCTCAAATGATGAAAGTGTTATTTAATTGTCAAGTAGAATGCTCATTAAGACATTAAAATTTTTTTTTCCTACGAGGTCTCATTTTATTTAAATTCTTCTTGCAGCTATATTACATAAGTCTTTGTTGTCACTTGGTTACTACAAGTAAAATTAAATTATGTGCTTTAATACCATTGTGGAGAAATATCTGCGCATCTTGTAGAGAATCCAGGGACTCAAAAGTTTGTGGTGAAATAACTTATATCTCGGATTTGTTTTTAACATGTAGTGTAGTGTGAGCAATAAAGTCGTAGTGCAATAATCTCTGGATATCCATTGCAAAGCCAATGTGGAGGCTTAGTTATGGAATAAATAATTTGATTGCTTCCTTCCAAACTCTGTGGATCTTGTTTTGCTATAAAATTCTGCCTTGTTAATATCAGTTTATGTAATAAATTTTAATTTATAAGCATCTTCAGAAGGAATTAAAAATTTGTTGGACTTTGGAGTTGAGGACCATATTATAGTCAGTCGGTGTAAAGGCTTTGTGGTAGAGAAATTGACTTTAGTTTGTCCCTGCATTGGGATCTGAGTCTGGGTGTGCAGAGAAGTATCCCTGTAGCTGGGACTGTAGGACCACTTGCTACCTGGGATGGACAATGGTAAAAGAAGATTTTTTTTATGGTACTTGCACTCATGTAGTGGAGCCAGTTGTGAACATACTGGCATTTCACAGATATGTTTTCAAAGATCTGAGAAGCGTCTACTTTGGATGTGAGAACTGAGATACTTCTTGGAGGTTCTTCTGATCAGTGTGTTTTGGGAAGAACAAGTGGCATATGCTTAAGAAGGTGACGATCACTTGCTAGCTTGCAAGCCTTCCACCAGAGCATGAGAGTGATAAACTATTCAGGTAGTAATAATACTTTTGTAACTGTGGTTGGAAAAAAAATAAATCAATCTAGTTACCCAGATTCTCTTCTTCTGTTTTCAGAAATTTCTGTGGCTTTGTACCTGAGATAGGTATGAAGAGAAGAAGAAAAGTCAGGTTGAAGGTCTTCCATTGTGGAATGGTTAATCCCAAACAGTTCAGGTTTCCTGTGGTGTTAACAAGTGGACATAGTGTTGCTCAGCTCTTACCAGCATTGCCATAGGCGCCACTATGGTCTCCGGTGAGGATATGATCTTAAAATGAGGTTCACATCCCTTTGTTCTTTTGGTTGTTTGGGTCACACACCTTGACTCCAGAGCGCCTGGTGAATTCACTTTTCAGCAGGCTCTGCATCGCCAGATCTTGTGAAGCGAGCGGCAGGGTGCATCTCCCCTTGGTCACAGCACGAATGCCGGGGTGTGCTGCTGGCATTCGGGGAACGAGGACAGCCAGGCCTTACAGGGGCTGGGCTGCCGATCACTGAGTGGGCAGGAACCCACCAGCATCGTCAAGACCAGCTCCCAGCCCTGCAGGGCACCATTCCCAGGAGTGACCCCGGGTGCCTGAGAGCATTGTCCAAACGCTTCCTGAACTCTGCCAGGCTGGCGCTGTGACCGCTGCCCTGGGGAGCTGTTCAGTGCCCTAACACCCTCTGCGGGAATTACTAGGTGTTCAAAAAAAGAAAAAAAAGGAAAATGAATTATTACTTTTCAAAGTGTATTTGGGGGACATTAGAGGAGACCACTAAAAGCCAAAATCCAGGTGTGCCTAGCTTTTTCCACGTCTGGTTTCTCACCCCTGTGTGAAAGTAGTGATTTAACACCTCGCTTTTTGTGACAAAAATGATTCAAAGAGCCATATTTTTCAGGGCTTTTGATCTGGAGGCTTTCGCGGGTGTGCAGTAGCTCTTAGCAAGGTGCCCGGGAAGACGATCCGTGCCGGGAATCCTTTGTTTCGGGGTTTTTCCCCTCGGCGGGCACCCCCCGCGTCCCCCCCGCCGGCGGCGGCGGTGGCGCGGCCCCCGCGCTGCCCCCGCGGGCTCGGGCGCGGAGCGGCGCCCCCCGCTCGGCGATGGTTCCGCCCGCCGTGCGCGGTCATGTGCGCGGGCCCGGCCCTCCGAGCGCGGC
The DNA here is from genome assembly GCF_017590055.1 of Onychostruthus taczanowskii. NCBI lineage: Eukaryota > Metazoa > Chordata > Aves > Passeriformes > Passeridae > Onychostruthus > Onychostruthus taczanowskii. The sequence goes on along the minus strand of NW_024499573.1, from coordinate 3,703,654 downwards.
TGGGCGGCCTCGCACAGCGCCGCGTCCCGGGCCTCCGGCGGACAAAAGGGCGCAGGGAAGCGAGACCTCCGGAAGGCGAGGGCAGGCGGTGTCGGTGGTGAACGTTTTCTGATTTTTCCAGAAATCAAGCAGAAGACTGAGCTGCTGATGTCAGTTAACTCTGAGAAGTCGTCCTCTCCAGAAAGGTACGGCCGCATCCCCGTCCGCATGAACGCGGGGCTTCTCCCTCTGCCTCCGCGGGGCTGCTGGCATTGTCCGCGTGCTGCATGCTGGATCTCGCACCGTGCCCACCCAGCCTGTCCTTCTGGTCGAGCTTTGTGCGTTTTGGCCGAGGTTGCGGGTGCCGGGCAGTGCCCCGGAGCCCGGCGGGCTGCAGCATGCGGATCCTGGCGGGGCTGGCTGGTGCGGAGCCCGCGCCTGTCAGGCGAGCGGCGCCGCGCAGACCCCGCCGCGCTCCCCGCGCTCCCCGCGCTCCTGCCCCTTCGCATCGGTAGCAAATAGAACTTGGCGAAGCGTTTCGTGCCCTGTTGTGTGGAAAAGGGAGTGTCCTCTGGAAAGTAGCTCAGGAATCGCAAATCCCCCTATTAGTCACATTCTGTAAGATAGATGTGATCCCTGTTCAAGTCTGTGCTAGGAAATGGAGCAGTCGCTGCATGCAGTAATGGTTCATGCCTGCAGGTAAGGACAAAATGACTCAGAAGTGTTTTTAAAGCAATTATTTTATCTGTCAATCAGATTAGTGCTATTTCAAGTAGCTGTTTCATTTTTAGGGAAATACTTCAAGGTACTAAATGTACATTTAAGTCTTCTGACGTGAAATAGCCTCCTGGTGATTATTTTGTTGATTTTAAATAAGCCAGCCCTGCTCACTTCTGTTTTGCTTACAGCTGCATTTTAGGGCATTTTTGGTTTTGAAACTGCTTCAGTCTAGAGAAATATAATACCATTTCCCCCCCATTATTTACAGTAAACCTTTTAGCTGTATGCAAAAGACCCTCTGAATGTTCTGTTTCACCATTTTAGTACTGGACGTTGGTGAAAAAATACTGTTAATTTTAAGCTCTCAAATTGTGTTAGGCTGAAATAATGAGCTGAAATTTATTTTATTGAATGGCTCAGCATAGAGAGACATGATAAGGCACTGAATGCTATCTTAAGGAAACAGGCTAAAAGAAATCTTTCAAAATGAACGAGTGCTGTGTGGCATGGGTGGTTTGAAAAACCAAAATGAACAATTTAATTTGATTTATAAGTATATTTATGTATGATATGTAGAAGCAAACTGCATTGCCTTTCGCCAGCTGTGGTTATAACAAAATACCAGCAATAACGATACAGAAAATGGTGGGGGGGAATGGGATGTTAAGTCACCTTTCCAAAATGGAGAAATATAAGAAGAGCTTTGAGAGGAATTTATGTATTTACTTGTTCAAAATTAGGAATGAGGAGAGAAAATGCAATTGTTTATTTGTTAACCTTTATCCCACTCTTATGCCTAAAATTTTTAAATATAAGACTCATAAAATGGTGGTGGTAACAGGGAGGATGATAGAGTGAAAATAGTAAAGGAACAGGTGTTAACTTGATTTTTGGAAAGACTTACATTGGCATTGCTGTGTGGGAATTTGGTATATAATACAGATACTTATTTTATCAAAATGAATGTTATGCAGCACCCGGCATCTGATCAGTCTGGTTTTGAGCAGAACATACTCATGGTTGAACTAATGGTAGTCCTAGATGAAGAGGTCCTTCTAAAGGATCATAACACAGGTAGAAAAAGATGCATTTGTCTGAGATTCATTTGAATGACATTAATTAAAAAGTCAGATTTTTTTGAACAGCATGATGTATTATCATGCAATAAAGATTAAAATGTGACTGTTGTATATGCACACAGATTTGTTTTGAGGATTTAAATATGTGGTGCTGTTCACCTGGAGATTGGTTTGACATATCGGCTGCATGGTCAGTTATAAATGAAAACATCTTTATTTCATGGGAGGGTTTTTTTTTGTTTTTTTTAAATAACCACATTCTTTTCACCTGTCTAAAAATAGACTGAATTTTTTTGCAAGCTGTTATGAAACAGTGCTGTCTATCCTATTAGCTGCCAGTTCCTTTCAAGGCTCTTTGAAAATGAATATAGAATATGTTAAAAAAGAAATGATTATAATATTGAGTGTTTGAACTGTTAAACTGGCCTAATTTGCTCTGTAGAAGAATTGCAATGTGTATTTATGCCATACAGACATGAGAATATGCATGCTCTTGAAAAACACAGAAAGGGAATTAATTCTTGCATATTTATTTATTGCTGGTTTTTATCCTTGCTCCTAGTAGTTGGACTTCTTGTGAAGCTTGAGTTCTCCGTGTGGGAATGCTGTGTGGAAGATCTGAAAGAGTCCATGGCTTGTTTCTTGTTTTCCACACTAGCAAAGGCTGCTAGACAGCGCTTGCATAGCCAGAGGGGAGGGGAGAGGAGGTGCTCTGTGCCTTCACAGCCACTGATGAAATGGGAATAGAGAAGGAAGGAGAGAGAAGCCCATTACTTGCCTCCTTCTTTGGCTGGTCTTTGTTTTTACAAGACAGTTTAGTGTTTGTAGGTTTTCCTGCTCATTTGGCAAGTTCAGCGTGCTGTCACATCTTACTGATGAGAAGAAAGCTGGGATATAATGGATGGTTTGGCTGTTATGGAGGCTCAGCATTTTAGAAATCCTGCAGTGTTCTCTTAGGATAGTTGCTTGTTATGAATTTAAGAACCTTTTAGGAGACATTAGCAAGAAAGTTGAACCTTTTTGTTGAGGAACCTCTGAGATGTTTAAAGACTTTTGCAGCCTTGAAAAGGAAATTGATACAAACTTGAGACGTTTTTCATAGATGCTTCCTTCCTTTTCACTTCCCTTCTCCCTAGAAAAACTGAAGTTGCAGAATTGAGGTGATGAGATTAAGATACCTGTGTTTTGGCATGCCGTGGGATATTTCATGAGCAGACACAATCAGGCGGAGTCTTTATGTCCTGAATTTCCGAGTAGTTCACGCTGCCCTGGGCCAAAGTCCCGGTTCCTTGTTGATAAGGTAGCCCAGGTAACTGCGGATGCGAGCGTGGGCTGGGCAGTGGATCAGGTAACCCACTGCGGCTGCCGGCGCTGAATTGATTTGTTTGGATGTCTGAGCCTGAAGGAGACCATGGATATGTTTTCCTACACCGTGCTTACGATGTGACACTCACCTGGTTTCGTTATCTAATGAGTAGTAATTAAACTGCCACGTACTTCTGTGTTCTTTGCGTTTCCCTGCGGGCTGCATGAGGTTACTGCTCCAAGGCTTGCAAATGTCCTGAGGAAGCAGGTAGCAGCACCCAGGTGGAGGAGGGATGGTCTTTTAGAAAGCCCTCCAGGAAAGTAAAAATAGTTTTTCTTTCTGGTGTATGAGTTTTGCACTCTTCTCATCTGCAGCATAGGGAATGCTTTGAGCTGCACAGATTTTTTTCTCCCCCTTTTTTGGGGCTGTGTGGACCTCCTGGCAAGTTTCCGTTTCTTTTTGAGAAAAGTTAATTCTTTCACCTGGATGACTTGATGGATGTAATACTTTGCTTTTTCACATTTTAGGACAAAGAACTTGTTATTTCTTCAGCTCTGGTTTTGGATGCTAAATGTGTGTCAGCAGTGCAGTTTTACCATGGAGCCTTTTCTCATAAAGGTTTTAGCAAGGCTGATCAGTCTGAAGTGTTTGACCTGCTCTTTTTCCCTCTTCCTACAAGCGCTGCATATGCATGTTTCTTTGAAATGAGTTTCTGCTTCAGTGTTTTCTGAAAAAACTAATAGCAGCCACTCATGAACAGTCCTAAAGTAGGTAGCTGGTATGTATATAATTAAATTTTCATCATTTTGGGGGGTTTCATAAAGAACAGTAAAGGGAAGATACTTTCAAATGACAAGTTTATGTTAATCTCTGTTAGAAGTATTTGGTGTCAGGTGGTGCAGGCAGGTTTTAAGGAATAATGGTACTTTTTGTTTGGCTTTTTTTTGGGGTTTGACTTAAGCCTTGGGGTATGTATACCCCTCTATCTTTGTAATTTATCTTTGCAGAGCAAATTAATGTGTTTCTCACTGCTTTTACATAGTTTCTTCATCAGGTCATGCCAAGGAGGCATTCGGGGATAAAGTAAAGGAGGAAGAAATCTGAAATAGTGAGAAGGAAGGAAAAAGATGGAGGCTGAGTACTGTCTGCTTCCTTTTCTGACAGACCTAATGTTAGTTGTTAGAGGAGTCATTGTGAAACAAGTTATAATGTCAAAAGATGCCTTCAGGTTTCGGAACATTTTTTTATTCTGTTTTATTCTGTTTTTGTGTGTGTGTATTTCTTCTTTTAATTTAGTTGTGGATGCACTACTTTTAAGGTAGAATTGTAACTTGTAATAAATATAGAAATAGTGTTTAAAAGTAGAACCATCAGCTAACAACATGATATGTAAGCTGATACTGCTGTATGTCAGATAAATGGTTTAGAATATTTGTTAGATAATAGGGCATTATAAGATAATGATTCCATTATTTATGTAACTTAACACAGAAAAAAATAGTTGTCAGAATAATGCAACTATTTCATCAGTTCCAGTAACTTTTAAACACCATTTCAAAATACTGTATTTTCTTTAGATCTCCTTCTGCTTTTTTTCTGCTGGTTCTTTTTTATAGGATAAAAGAAATTTTGTACATCTTCCATTTCAGGACAATTCAAATCTAATTTTAGTGGTCATACAATTATAACTCTTCTGATTTGTTTAATATATAGTAACAGTGACCAATATATATTTTGCCTCCCTTTTTTTCCCAAAATTACAAGCTCATTCTATTTGTTGTATTTTATCTCAGAAGTAGAAAGAAAATCATCCTAGCTTGGTGTGGGCCCTAAGCTGTTTGTCCAGGGAGGCATTTTATTCTACCACCAACTCCGTTGGGTGACATTGTACCTGTATATCTCTCTTAGACTAGGTGCTTAATTTTAGATCACCAGTTCTGGACCAAAATAAATCCTATATTTTGTGTGGTTTTCATATTAAAGGTTCCAAAGTCTCACTTGTTTTAGGATGTGAGGCTTTTAAGTGAAATATGAAAGGGATGTGGAGGCAAGGAATGTTGCAACATGCCATTGTCCTTGTGTAGGAAAAAATGGAAATAGCTTATATAGAAGCAGCCACTTGTGGAGCATGTTGAAGTGATATTTTTAGGGGACACAGTACACTTTTTTTTTGAGCTGGTAGAGCCTCTATCTAGGCTTTGTAAAGATTAAGAATTTTAAGTGTATTTTGGTTTCCAGGGATAGACTCAGTTTATTTCTGCTATAAATAAATTTTCTGATGTTCATTCTATCTGGAATTTCTTCTATAGGTAAAAAAATTACAAGTGAAATACATAATTAGTAACCCTACTACTCAGATGGCCTATGCACTGCTTAATTTTTTTCTTTAATTATTTTCTTTTAATGATTAGCAACTTTTCATTGTGCAGGTATTTGTGAGGTATTTATTACAGGGAAATTTCTAATATACTTTCTGAAAACTAAAACCTCAGATTTTGTCAGTTCCTGTTGGAACTAAAATGAGAGAATTTTGTGAGAGATGGAAAGTTCTGGGGCATTGTATGAGGTTTTCCTGTACGAGAACTATTCACTGGAAACGAACTCAAGCAATCCAGTGGTAGTTTGAACACAGTTATTTAATGGCTAAAACAAAAGGTATGTAAAAGATTGGAAAACCATGACTTGCACAATATACTTTCTAAGGTATTCCAGTTCCATCCCCGGTAAAATGCTGGGGAAAAAAAGTAATGGATCATTTTAAACAAAGCCTTTTGTATTACAGATTTAGTCTGTTTCATGACTTGAAACATTTTGCCTAATCACTGTCTTGGTCATGCCTTCACTAAAATGTCAACTCCATCCCCATGGTGAACGGTAAAGGAATGTTACCTGAGAGATTGCATAAAACGATGTGTACCTATGCCCAAAGCTTGTATTTCTGTTGTTGCTCTAGTGTATTACAGGATAAACTAATCAGTGGTTTTCTGTGTCTTCATATTATATGCATATTCATATTGTATACTTACAAATCAATAATAAAATGCTTAGATATTAATGTAATTCAGTGAATTTACTGTGTTGTGATACATGTGTTTTCATTGACCCAGGATTGATGTAGTTACTGAGGGATGCTATTAAGCAAATGCATGCAAATTTAAGTATTCCATTTTGTTGCATATTTTGTGTTATAAGCATATTATCAGGAAATTGTGCCATCTTTCAGCTTTTGACTTTATGTGAATCCTACTGTACAGTTTGGAGGATATCTAAACTTTGCAGTGGACTGAAAAATACCTTTTCTGTCCAAAGGGTGTTGTGACCAGAAGGTCTTTTACTAGTTCTTTCTTCAGGAATTTTACACTCCTGAACCAGTATCTGCCTTAGGTGCTTCTGTATTTTCTTCGAAACTCACCTTTAGTCTTGGGTGATCTCTGACAAAAATAAACAGTCACTGTTACCTTAAAAACAGATGAAATTTATCTCATCTAGGATGCCTGCCAAACTCACGCTGATATTTGTGGCTAGATAGATAGTGAACTGTGATTTCCTTTTTTTCTGCTTCATTCTCTTTCTCTCTTTTTAGTCTTTAAAGCTTCAATTACCAAAGAAATGTGTGCAGCTCAAAGCTCTGCCTATATTCTTTGCCAAATATATCCATAGTGCTTTCCTTGTCTGGTTATAGCTTTAGGTCAGTCAGGCTGGTTGATTGCTTCTTTTTCCTGACTGGACAATGTTCAAAACCAGAACCACATCTCATGTAGATGTTCTATTTGTATGAAGTTTTGACCATTGTGTTTAATAAAGGCACTTTAAATAACCTCTCTGTATTAATAAAAGTGTCCTAATTTTGTCTTGATATCTGCTAATATAACAAAAGGCCATAAATTGGTGATACCTGCATTTACTAAAAACTGTATTTTCTTCTCTTGACAGTTGTGAAACATTTGTATTGTAGTGTTGGGCTGGTTAATCTTCCAGACTTGTTTTCCTCAAACTTGGCACAGTCTAAGTCCATGGAAAGGAGGATTTCTTGAACCTGCTTCTTATCTGGAGTTACATGAAACCTTTTAAGAATTCAGGGCCTTGTTTTCATGAAGCAACTTCCTATGCCCCAAACTTACTGGGATTGTCACAGCCTTTCTAAGAAGGCAAGGGCTCATCCTTACTTCTGCTGCTCAATACTGCTGTGTGTGGTGGTAGTGTGTGTCTTTTCTGGGGCCAAAGAAGGTCATGTAATGGCAGCAGAAACTCCTACTGTCAAAGCTTAACTTTTACTAGTGCTGTCAGAAACTGGGAGTATTATTTTTGTCATTAATGCTACTATAAAGAGACAATTATTTTCTCTTGCAACTGCTGTGTCAGAAAATACTCAGCAATTTTTTTTTAATTTTTTTTTTTGGTGGAGATGGAAAGGTGGTTTGAAATTCCAGTGGGTTTCAGTGGACAGCTCTTCTGTTATTCTGTGTCCAGCATCAGGATCTACAGATTCTCATTGTTGTCTTCAGCTGCTGAGCCACTGTCCACAGAAGCATTCAGTTCCTGCTATGCCCACATACCAGACACTATCCACCTCTGTTTATTTCATGCCATGAACTAGAATGGAAGATGTTTGGTGTTAGCCCTGCTCTTTATGAATCCTTCTATAAAAGGATTACCTTACCCTTAGGAGACCACGTGTGGTGGTTTCCTCTGAGTGGTGCTTTGTCATCCCCAGTGTGACAGTGTAAAGCCTTTCTGACAGCTCCTGTTGCATATGTGACAAGAATCAGGAATTTCCACTGCTGCTTGGTGTCTTAGCAATGAGAAGTGCCAGCTTCCAAGAAGACTAACACAGCTTTGGACCAAGACTTCCCTAAGGTATGAAAAATATCATCAACCATAGTGATTCTGGAGTACATTTTTATCAATTAAAACTTTTCATTCTGTTATAAATAAGAATACAAACAGTCTTCATGGACTTAGAAATCTCACTCGGCTGCTTTCCAGGTAATTAATGTTTCAGAGTATTACTCTAGAAAACCAGATAAAGAGAGATACAGCTGTCCTCAGAATGCTTATGTTCCACAACTGAAGTAAAAGAATGAACTTACAGAGACATTATTGGTGATCAAGGAAAAACTCTTTCTCTCAAGAACTCCTGATAATTGTGAGTGGATTAGTGACACAATGAATTAGCTTAGACCCTATTCCTTAGGCACCCCACCTGCAGTATGCTGCCAGTGAATACATGGGGTTTTTTTTGTGTAGACCATTAATATTAAAAAGTGGTGTTGTTCTTTATGGAAATCTCTTCACAGGTTTCTCCAAGGCAGTCTTACTGAATATATTTCTGTAGTTAAATTTCTATGTACTTTGTTTCACCTGTATGTCTGCTTTGTTTCTGTTACTTTTCTGTTAAATGAATCCTGGCTTGGAAAGAAAACATACAGGAAAGAACTGGTCAAGATTCTTTTCAAATGTGTTTAGCACATAGGAATTTCAAGGGCTATTAAAAGAACCAGAAGTCATCCAGTTGAAGCAGGACAGTGCCTGAGAATGCCAATACGTTTTTTTACTATCATTTAAATACTCAGTGCTTTTAAAAATGCCTTAGAAAAACTGCATGGAGGAGTGTGTTCCAACAGATGCCAGTACAGGTTAACTTAAAGTCTTAAAGATTACCCCAAACTCAAACTGAAGGCAGATTTAGACACTTCACCTTCAAAGTGTTACTGATAGCTTTGCTAAGAAACTTGCTAAAGGTATGTGTCCTTCTAGCCATGCCAGTTGTTAGAGGTAGCCAGGCATGGAGGGCTCTGTGTCCCAGGGCAGTATATCCTGTAGCTGCATCAGTGAGTGCAGGACTGCTGTGTCCCAGGGCAATATGTCCTGTTGTAGCTGAAAAGATGAGTGCTGTGTCCCAGGGCAGTATCTCCTGTTCTAGCTGAAAAGGTGAGTGCTGTGTCCCAGGGCAATATCTCCTGTTGTAGCTGAAAAGGTGAGTGCTGTGTCCCAGGGCAATATCTCCTGTTGTAGCTGAAAATAGGAGTGCTGTGTCCCAGGGCCAGGCAGTGAGGAGCGCAGGCTCCCCAGTGGTGTGTGTGCATGCACATGCTCACATGAAGAAAATGCATCCACGGCTGGCCATGCAGGGCAGCAGAGACTCAGACCAGGACTTTTATTGGCACCCACATAAACACACACACAGAGCATTGAGCCAAGAACTGTTGGACAGCCTTGTCCTTTTCCTCCTTTCCAACTCCTCACAGTGAAGTCCACTGGTGGAATTTTCACAGAAACTCACACACAAAACTCTCTGTGCCCTCCCAGCCAATTTTAAATGCTCTAAGTGGTTTCTAGCCCCTAAATGCCTGAGCCCTTGAGATTCATATTCTCACTTGAGTTGCTGGCAGTTGGACCTTATTTACTTGCTGGCCAGTCTGACTTGAAATTGGCTTGAGTTCACACATACACACTCAAAATAGAAAGTGCATCCACAAAGAAAACAGGTATAGGGTTTTAGTGACAGTACAGGATGGGCTGTCATGATCAAGGACAGGGCTTAGTCAGACAAGTGCATGGACCAGATGCTTATTTGTGCTGGACCTGCCCCATTTATCCTTTTTCCTTACTATTTTTCTCTTACTTATTTCTCCCTTAGCCACTTTTCTACCGCTCTTCCTCCACACCTAATACCTTCCCCTGAGCATTTCATAGCGTCTTGCTTATTCTCACAGTACTGTGGTAAGTTTTACAGAATCCCGAAACGTTCTTTCTCCCTGCATCCCATAATAAGTCCCATACCCCTTAAGGCAATAACTTTTAGTTTTCAAGGTGTTTTTTGGGAAGAGTTTTGACTCATCTTGGTAGGTTTCACAGTGGGGGAATATGGTCTAATTGATAGTCGTAGGAGGAGCTGATTCACATGCTCCATTTTTGCTGTTGAGGATGTTAGGGTTGACCTGTTATGTGCTCTGATATTTGCTGGATCTGTTTCTATTACGGTTGGCTTTCAATCAGATAACCTAACACTGCTCTCCTAGGGGCTAGTGCCGCCTGTGAAAACTGGATTTTGGTCTCTTTGCATTTTTGGCCATCTGATATGGGCATCTAAGAGATTGAAATTAGCTGAGGATATGAAATGCACTAATGCTTTGCTATTACTTCTCAGTCTCCTGGAAGTTTGATATTGCAGAGTTTTGTCTACTGTGTAACTTGTATTTAGTTTTTAGACCTATGTTTCTGGAAAGGAAGAGTGATGTATATTCTTACCATGTGTTAGATGCATACTGTATGCTTCAGATGTACACTGCTGGATATATCAAGCTTATACATCTAATGAAGGCAAAGCTCAGGCATGACCAAAACCAAGCAGTGCTCCTTACTCTGCTGAACTGGTATCTGAGCTTGTCGCAAAATCCATTTGAGGTAACACAGGGATGCATGATAATAGTAAACACCTCTGGAGCATAAACTGTCTCACATCCTACTTCTCTGTGGTCTGGTCCAGAAAAGAGATGTTTGGTAATAGTGGTCCAAAAGTGACAGTTTAAAAAAGGCAAAAAGAATCATATTACTCTCATTCTAGACAAGGCAGTGTCTCTGAGATAGACTGGAAGGCCAGTTGTTAATCTGAGCTGCAGACATCGAGATAACTGCTCAATTCCTTCGCAAGGTAGCTGAGCCGGCAAAAGACACAGAGCCACAATGTGTGTTAGTCAGTATCTGGCTATCTGACATCAGTATTCAGAAAACCTGGCACGTATTACTTCTACTCTCGGAGCCCAGGAGGTAGCTAATACTTGAGTCTTTGCCAAGTTGTTCTTCTCAGGAAGAGAAATATATGATTTGAAGGTTGTGTTTGTGTGTATATGTGCAGCGCTGTTTATTTACACAAAACATGTAAACAGAGCTTGTTTGCTTGAGCAGAGTAGAAACAAAGTGCAACAAACAGCTATTTTGCTGATGTTTTCAAGTCTGCCTGTCTAGCAAGTACTGTACTAAAAAAACCCCCCGTTAAAATTCAAAAAACAACACCCAAAAAACCCCACGCAACTCTCTCCTGGAATCACAGGCACAGCATTTTTTTGCTGGTTTTTTTTCCCTGCTTTTTCAGCTGTTGTGTAAAAGACCTAATGTTCCTTTTTTACTGAGACTGAAAGGAGGGTATTCAGCCCAAGTCTCAGCCTTGACTGCAGCCAAATACGGAATGCTTAGAGAGTAGCTCAATCACAGACATAAAATTTGTAGGATAAAAATGCTGTGCCTAAAATACAACTTAAAAATTTTTTTTTGTGTGTACTACACTACCTTTATTAACTTAATCTGGACAGTGCAGTTTGTTTCCAGCTCATTCTGTATGGTATCTGAGGACTCTTGCCCTTTACTGCAAATAGTTCTTGTCAGATCTTTCCCATGGACAGGTGTGAGCTGCTTTAAGATCTGTCTTTCAAGGCTTCTGCCAGGTTTCCACTGGCTTTCTCTATGGCAGGAGTGTTTAGATTAAGACCATCCTGGGTTTTGCTTGTAGTTTTTATTCCCCCTTCCAAATGTTGCTTTTCTTCTCTAGAAAGCTTCACTAGGTTTTCATGTGGTGCTTCATCAGCCTGCTCCATTGGTCAAACCTGTGTGAGTCAGCTGGAAAAAAACTGTCTTCCTTAACCCTTGAAAGCTTTTGAGAGTAACAACTTCTTGGTTCTCTTAAACTACTTCTAAGACCTTGTTGTTTTGTTCACAAATAATAGTTCATGTGTGTACTGTTGCCTGCAGAAAATAAACTGAGATTGAATTGTACTGGTGTTCTATATGGAAATAATACAGTGGGAGATTTGTTGTAAAGCTTTCCCTGTAGCTCCCACTCCAGCTTTTATTCTTCTTGTTTCTCCTTTTGTTGAGTTACCATCCCAAGCCAGGCATGTCTTTGTAGGAGGGTATCAGACTGGTCACACGATTTCCTGTTGTTGAATCCATGTTGTTTCCTCCTGATAACCTTCCTTTCCATGCTCAGAGATGCTTTAGATACTGGTGCACTTTACTTGTAAAATACGTAGCATTGTGTTTTTGTTAGGACAGGCACATTATAATAATTAATGGGCTACAGCTATTTTTACTAAAATGTAAACATTGGTGATTTGTATTGTGCAGATTCCATTTGTAAATGGATTCCTGTGAGTAGCTTAATTGATTGGAGGAGGAATGTATTATCATAGGATCTTAGAAAATGCTGAGTTGGAAGGGACCCATCAGGATCATTGAGTCCATCTCCTGGTCCTGCATAGGACACCCCAAGAGTCCCACCATGTGCCTGACAGCACTGTCCAAGCACTTCTTGAAGGCTGGTGCTGTGACCACTTCCCTGGGGAGCCTATGCCAGTGCCTGACCACCCTCTGGGTGAAGAACCTTTACCTGATGGCCAGCCTGAACGTACCCTGACACAACTTCAGGCCATTCCCTCTAGTCCTGTCGGTGGTTCCAAGAGTGAGGAGATCAGTACCTGCCCCTCTGTTTTCCCTCATCAGGAAGATGAAGACTGCAGTGAGTTCTCCCCTCAGTCTCCTCCAGAGTGACCAGACCAAGTGACCTCAGCCTCTCCTCATGTGGCTTCCCCTCCAGACCCTTCACCATCCTCATGGCCCTTCTTTGGAAGTGTTCAAGGCCAGGCTGGACTGGGCGCAGAGCAGTCCTCCCCAGTCAGAGGTGTCCTCACCCATGGCGGGGGAGTTGAACTACATGAGCTGTAATGTCCCTTCCAACCCAAACAATTCTGTGATTCTATGGTTCTGTGAAGTGCAGCAAATATAAGGCATTACAGGAAGCTACTATTTGTTTACACACTGTTTTACAGGTGAGATTGGTTAAGAGCGTAGTTGACCTTTTGTCCCAAAGCCGTGAGCGTGATACATCTAATTTTATCTTTTGTTCCCAAGTAACTTAATGCTTTTCAAATCAAGTCCTCCAGAGCTGAAAATCAGAGTTTTGTAATTTAAAATAGAAGATTGGGAGTTTTCAAGTTTCTTTCTAATTATATTTTGGCACATTTGTTGCTGCTGTTAGCATTCGACCCCATAATTCCGTAGCAATGCAAAAGTCTACTTTTAATTAAAATGTTATTTCACTGAATGTAGTAGAAACTGTTAGAACTTTGGTGAAATACAGATTGGTCCTTGTGCCAGATTGGAGGATTTAAATTGCTGTTTTGTAGTGCTGTGGGTGGTATCAACAAGATGTCAATCCCAACAAATCACCTCTATTTTGTCAGCACCAAAATGGAGGTGATTTGTTGGGATTGAATGATTAATGATTTGTTGAGAGTTTGTAAGTCATCTTATTTTCTATGTTGATTTGACTTCAGTGCAAATTATTAGGAACCATGAAATGCACAATTTATTTTACAAAGGAGAAAAATGACACGTAAGGGAGAGTAATGCTTCATGGAGTCATAAAATGCTTTTGGATGGGAGGGACATTCAAGACCATCTAGTTCCAACCTCTTTAAAATGGGCAAGGACACCTTCCACTTGAGACCAGGTTGCTCAAAGTCCCATCCAACCTGGCCTTGAACACTTCCAGGTTTGTGGTATAGCTTCTCTGGAAACCTGTTCCAGTGCTTCAGCATACTCACTAAACCTGCCCTCTTTCAGTTTGAAGCCATTCCTCCTTGTCCTGTCACAATGTGTCCTTGTATAAAGTTCCTCTTCAGCTTTCCTTCAGCTCCCTTTAGCTACTGGAAGATTCTCTGAGGTGTTCTCTCCTCCAGGCTGAACAACAACTCTCTCAGCTTGTCTGCTTAGCAGAGGGGCTCTTCCAGCCCTCTGATCATCCTGGTGGCCTACTCTGGACTCCTTCCAGCAGATCCGTAACCTTCTTAAGGTTGGGGTTCCAGATCTGGACACAGTACAGGTGGATGTACAGTAGTGGAGTAGAGGGGGAGAAGCACCTCGACTTGCTGGCTCTGCTGCTTTGGATGTAGCCCAGGCAGCAACAGGCTTTCTGAGCTGCAGGCACACGTTGCTGGCTTGTGTCAAGCTTCTCATTCACCAGCATCCCCAAATCCTTTTCTTCAGGGCTCCTCTCAATCCATTCTCCTCCCAGCCATATTTGTGCTTCAGATTGCCTTCAGATTGTTTCACAGGAGCAGCACCTTGCACGCAGCTGTGTTGACCATGAGGTTCTCACAGACCCACCTCTCAAGCCTGTCAGGGTCCCTCTGGATCCCTTCCCTCCAGTGTGACAGCACCACACAGCTCGGTGGCGTTGGCAGATGTGCCGAGGGTGGGCTCAGTCCCTGTCGCTGACGAAGGTGTTAAACAGCACCGACCCCTGAGGAGCCCCAGCCCTCACTGCTCTCCTCTTGGACCTCGAGCTGTTGATCACAACCCTTGGAGTGCATCCATCCAGCCAGTTCCTTATCCACAAGGGATCTATGTGTCAAGTTCATGTCCCTCTAGTTTAAAGGCAGTGATATTGTGTGGGACAGTGTCAAATGCTTTGAGTCATCTTACTATTGCAATACACATTTCATTTGGCAGTATAGTTTTCTTAGTTTTATGAGCTTCTTGTTGGTTAAATTTGGCAAATATGTCTAGATATTACTAATTACTGTTCCAGTGTTGCTGACAGGACTAGTTTAATTTTTCCAAAATCTGTTGAATATACTGGGTTTGCATAGGTCATATTGTACACGGCTCAAGGTTTCTTTTTTTTCTTTTTAAGTTTTAGTCTACTGCAAGTGGTTATATCTGCATACTTAAGGACAATCTAGGCTCTTGTTGAACTGGAATCTATAAATATAATTAACGTGATGGTGGTTGTAGTGTAATTGGGCTCATTAACAATATAAACACGGAGTGTTTTATTCACAGGAGATTACTAGCATGTCTTTAATTGTATGACTGTGGTTTGTCTATTCAGAACTTTTCTTTCAAGTGATTTGATTTTTCTTAAAGACTGGGATTCTTAGTATGAAAGATGCAAAAGTATGTTTCTTCTAGGCAAGTATGGAGAGATATATGTATATTGTCTGAAGAGAAGGATTTTTTCCCTCAGTTGTTTTTTTTTTTTAGAAAGAATTGTATTCCAGTTTTGAGAAATTTTTTGAAATGTAAAGGCATAATATATATCTTAAAAATTTTTATATGTTTAGCTTAGTTTAGTATCTCCTGCTTTTTTTTTAAAACAAAATTTAAAAATTCACCTGGTCTTCTCTTGCACTTGTTTTAAGTCAGTCCTAATAGCTCAGCATTGTTTTGGTGACTCCTTATGTTTTTTCCACTGTTGTTACACTTGCAGTTTGCAAACATTAAAGCATTAGCTAAAAGAAGCAGATACTGACTGAGGCGGGCAAAACTCTGGTTTCAATGAGCAGCATTAATTTATGCCCACATTGTTTGAAGCTATCTGTCCCCATCTAATACTCCTGTTTCTAGCTTACTTTTAGCAGGCTGATGATTAGAACATTAGAACATTCCTCCTTGCCTGAGGAAAGCTTGATCTATCTCCCTCCAGGACTCATCAATAACTATTTATTTGGATAGTCCTTAGGGTTTTAAGCCAAGCACCAAAAGTCATTACTGTCCCTCAGGATGTGATTGTGCTGTGGCTGGAATGATGCCAGCCTGTGACAGTCAGAGCACAAGGCCTGTGTTTGGTTCTCAAACACTGTTTATTCATACTGCTTTAACTTCTAAACCATTCTGATCACTCTTGTGACCATTTTACTGTCATTTTTATTTCTCCATGTTGTGTTGTGCACTTGTGGATCAGTGAGGAACTAAGGCATGCTTGTGATAATTCTTTACTGGTTTAACATACTTTGATTTACCTTTTGATGAGGCTTGTGCTTTTTTGGAGTTTTTTGTCTAACAGCAGGAAACAGCAGTAGTTCTGTAGCTTTTGGCAGGTGCTTGCTGTGTGTGCACACCTGGACCAAGCCATGCTTGTGAACAGGAGGATTGCTTGGGTAGTGTGGCAGTGCTGCTACCCTCCTTGGATCTTTGTAGGCTTGTTCAGGAGTTAGTATTTGGTAGTACTGGGATTAATGATTAATGAATTATGGGTGTAGTATTGGTTCCCTGCTCTGTTTGCTTTTCTACAGGAAGGCACAGAAACGAGTACCTAGAGAACTGCTGATATCTTCACTGTCCCAGCTATCTTTGAGTGGGTAGTGGCTGGATTTCTGCTTGGCAAATCCTGTAACAGGATTTTGGTGCTGGTGACATGACAGGCTTACCCGGATTCCTTATGCTTCCCACTGAACTACAAGGGATTAATACCTATGGTGTGTGGTTCTGTGGGAAGGGCTCACTGCAGCCTCAGTGTTTTGTAGTCCAAATGAGTGTTCCAGCTTTCCTCACTAGCACCAGCCTTCCTGAAGTCCCCTTTGGCCCAAAAAGTTTTCACCACAATGAGCTGAGTTAGTTCTCTGGTGAATCAGGTAAGTGCCAGAGCCTGAATGCTGGATGGGAGCATAACATTCGTGTTTAGGTTTTAAAACTTTACCTAAGATTCTCTTGTTACTATTCTAAGGCAGCCTTAGTGTTTCACCATTATTTCGTGTACTTTTGTCTTGTAGTCCTTGCCATTATAGGTGCAGTTGGCAAATGTTACAGAATTAGTTAAAAGAAAATGTTGCAATTGAAATTTCAGATTTTAACAGAAATTCTTGCATAAGAGAATATGATGATCTAGATGGAAGCTCATATGTATTAAGTAAGAATATGGAATGTCTTTCAGCATATTGAATAATCAAATGCCTACTAAAGTTCATGCATAGTTCCACCTAACTGAGTTATTTAGTAATCCTTCAATGTCTGCCTGCTATGTAGGCAGACATTTCTTTCATCTTAATTATTAGATAGTGAGATCTTCACCTTAACATACTGCGTGGGTATTTTGGGTTTAAGGTACATTAAAATGAAACAGCAGTAAGAAAAACTGTGGAATATTCTTGGGTACATGGTTCCCACTCAGGAATTGCAAAGTCAGCCACTCCTTGAAGGCTGATGTGGAAAAAGAGCTCACCTGCAAAACAGGCTCATTTGGTCTTGTAGAGCCTTATCACCCAGTTCCTTCCAGTTTGGGGGGGATGAAAGTTGAGACTTTCATGGGGTTTTTCTTCTGGATCCTGGTTGTCTGATAGGAACATCATGAGCATGACATTTATATTACTTCTCTTGAGGAGTATCCAGAACAGCTGCTATCCTTGGATTTTGATGGTGTCCATTTTTACCATTTCTTTTTAGCATTAATTAATCCAGTATCTTCTAATTCACAGATCAACAGCAACAATCAATCTGTGTGGTATAAGGCATTTAATTTCTTGTCTCAGCAGTTCTTACTGGCAGCAGTGGAACTGTTAGACTTTTAAGGCATTCTGTTTCTGTTAAAGTTTTGACAGTGTAGTCATTGATGTTTAAAAAAGAAATGTGTAACATTTTGATCTGCAAAGATTGCATGTCCGGCATATGTGATGCATCATCTCTTTTTCTAAAAAGGAAAATATTGCTAAAGCAAGGCATTGGCAGTCCTATTCGAATTCATATGAAGTAATGATGTGTTCAGTGTAACATCCTCCTGAATGTATCATGCATGACATTAAATAGTTATTTGTGGAATGAGAAAATGTGTTCTGATCTGTAATCAATATAGTGGCTTTTTTAGACCAGTCTTGGAATGAAAATTTTTTCTAAATTTTAACGCTAGTTCAACAGTAACACTTTAAAGAAAAAAAAATTATTCTGAATTGTAAGAGAAAAACCCCACCAAAATATCCTACAGAATTACCTTATATGTTTTTGCCCATTTCAGTGATTTGGGTATGTCATCCAGAAGCTGGAGATGTAAAAACTGTCAAAGACTAATTTGAAAATGAAAGTAGATGTCACAGACCATAATAATGGTTTCAAGTTCACTGTGTCTGAAGTGTTGTGTTTTTGTTGCAGAAAAGGTGTTTAAGCTTTTAAGTTAGAACAGTGCATAGCTAGATCATGCTAGTATGAAAGGACATTTGATCAAAGTTTTAGTAACCCCAGGAGACAGGGCAGCCTTGTTGATAGCTCTTTATGGAGGTAGAAGAAAAATATGTGCAAGTCGCTGAGCTTTTGACAAGGTGACTTAGGGTGGTGGCATTTGCTCTCTCTGAAGCAGTTTAAAAGGAGGGACCTTCAAGTACCAGTGACTAAAAATATTGCATGATTGGGTTTCATCCTGAGATGAAAGGCAACACCTGGCAAAGGAACCCTGTTAATATAGTAAAATCTAAGTTTTACTTACTCTAAGTAAGTAAAGTTTTACTTTAGTTAATGTTTCAGCTCAAATGCGTACAACACCTGTCATTATAAAATATTCACTCATGTATATACTCTCAACATTGTTCAAAGCAGTATCTGTTCAAAAATGCTGTGTTTCTTTCTCATGATTTACAATACAGAATGTTGAATGAATCAGGTCACTAAGACATAGTTATGATGATTCTGAAATCTACATAGAGTGCTAATGATTTTTCAATGAAAGCTCATACTACACAGATCAGGAGTATTAGAAGATTTGTGTGTGTGTGTATATATATTTATTTCAGTATCATTGGCAGGAGAAATGTTAGGGTGAATCACCCAGCTCACATGAGTTTTGTTCTTCGTGAGTCCATAATGAACTATGACTTCGTGAGTCCATAATGAACCCTTTAAGCCATTTTTACTGGATGTGTTACTGTATAGTTCTTAAGATTCTGTGTTTCACAGAGAAAAACAACACAGAGAAGATAACTTCATATTGAAAAAACACAACAAGGCCACAGTTTCACAGTAGGTTTAAGCCTATGATTAAAGTCTTGCCTTATATCCAGCACTGCTTTCTTCTGTGTATCTTTAGTGCTGGCACTGGTGCTTTTGATGTAATCAGTTGGATGAACGTTTGATGAGCCTGAAAATTGCCACAGAGGATGGGAGCAGGTTTTCCTCTGGATTAGGGAGCCACATGGCACAGCGGTGTGAACACAAACACAGGCACCGGAAGTGCCTGGAAAGAGGCAGAAGTCCTTTTCACTGGAAGAATTGAGCTGGATGCAAATGAATTGTAGAGATTTTAAAGTGATAATTCTAATAAAGATCACTCAGAAGATACACTGAATAACAGCAAATCCAAGAGCTCATTATCATTGACATAACTTACCCATCCTCTGTCCACATCAGGTTATGCCTGCATTTGCACTTATTTGCAGCTGGCGTGTTATGTTTCAGCCTGTTAGGACAATTTCCAAAAGACATGGATGGAGTGCTGGAGCTGGTGCAGGGGATAGGGTTGTGTGTCCATAGCTGTGGGAGAGAGGAGCAAACTGCCTCTTCTACAGCAGCACTGAGTTGGGGTTGACTTCATACGTGTGACTGAGCCACAGATCCACTCTCAGCCCCAGGAAAGGAAGGAAGAGAAGGTGTTGATTCCTTCTTCTGGTGGTGCTTATTCTGTCTCCTATCTTGCTTCAGCTGTATCACTGGTGACTCTTCTGTTTGCTGCGTTTAACCGGTAAGAAAGAAAAGTTACCTGATGGTTTTGTTTTGGGGGCTTTTTGGTGGATTGAGCAAGAGAGGAGGCAGGTAAAAAAACTGAAGTAAGGAGTTTGGCCATAGTCATACTGATATGGTCTGGATAGTAAAATTGAGGGGTTGCTGAAAAAATTCAGAAGAAAAAAATGCTGCAAGAAGGAAATAATATGCATAAAAGGTAAAAAATGTGAAATAAAGCTCATGGGGGGGGAAACCTTTGACATCTACTGATAGGATCTAGTGCAATCATTAGCAGTGATTGAGGAATGCTGGGTCCACAGAAGTCACAGCTCAGTGCTGTAAAAGGACTGTAAGGATGATGTTAAAAACTGTCAGGAAAGGAAGTGGTGAATAAGCACTATCTCAATGCATTAAATATGATTTTCATTTCAGAAAGAATAAAATGATTGAGAGAAATTAGATAGAAAATATTAAATGGTGAGCAAAATGAAAAAAACAAATAATTTTTTTTTCTGTTTCTTCCCACAGAGGAAGCTTGCATGCAATTTTTGAACAAACAGAGAGGAAATTACTCTTCAGATACGGGCAGTTAAGTGTGTAGAGGTTCTTGGCAAAGAATGTTAAACTTTTATCAGTTCAAGGAGTGACTGAGCAAGTTTGTAGAAAAATACTTCACTGAAGATTATTAAATATAAAGATTTTATCTGTGGCCCCTATAGAAAATCGTTGCAGAGTGGGCCAATGTTTAGCTGTTGTTTGGTAATTCCTGTACCCTTCCCAAGGTGTCCACTTTCAGCCACTGTCAGGAATAGGGTAATGGACAGAGTAGATGGAACTTTGATGTGACTCAGTGTGTCTGTTCTGTTAGCAGAACTCAAAGTAGCTGCATGGATTGTCAAGATAAGTTTTATTTTGGAAAAAAATTAAGTTATAATCTGTAAATGGCATGAGTAAATCTAGACTTTTTCTTACTGAACATTAATGGCACTTGGCACTGACAAGTGCCATTAATGTTCAGCTCTTCAGGTAAGAAAAAATGTTTCTGAAGGTGAGACTTTGCAACTATTGATTATTGTACCTCTACAGGTAGAATAACAATTGTGCAGTTTTATATTAAAATTGTAGAAGATATCACATAGGCAAAAGTGATTGATATACTCAATACATAAATTGAGAGTTGCAAATTCATGCTATAATTTTAAAGACCTTGGTCAGTGTAGGTTCCTGGTTAAAGTCTCATGTATGTAGATAAGAAAAAGTTCATATGTGTGGGTTTGGAAGTGGTCAGTAGTATATAGTAAAAATCACAAGCTTGGTGTTCTTCTAGAAAATACTTCTGTATTAGTCCTTCGTTTTGAAGAGTGTTTTGAAATGGTGAACAATAAGTTGTTGAAGCCATTTCAGGTACTACACTAAAAGGCAGTAGCTATTCTCTGTATAATGATTATTCACTTGGACATGCCATGTACAGAATAAAAAGAAATGAATTTGTACCTCATTTTTGAAATGTATACAGAAGTTATAAAGGTGTTCTGAAATGTTTTTGAACTCATCCAGCTCTTTACGTTTTTAAATGAAATTTCTAGTCTGGTATATTCTGTTTTGCATGAGTCAGATGTGCATTAGTAGTTCTCACTGTTTTAATTAAAGTGGCAGTTGTTGAATCCTTACCAAGGCAGACTGAGGTGGAAAGGACAAAACAGAATAAAACTTCACATCTCATGTTAAATCTTAGGTTAATCATCTCTGAAGTCATAATCACATAATTTTAACCACCTACAGAATCTTCTAACATAGATGGTAGTTTTATGTTGAAAGTAAGAACCAGCAAGGAAAATACTTAAATTCCAAAAGGAAAATATACAGGTTTTCAAGCTTCGTAAGGAACTTGCAGAAGCAGGGTATGTAATCCTACATCTTTCTGTATTCTGAAGTTGTTCTATTTTGGGGGACATGGGTGTGTTTTTGAGTAAAAAACTCTGAAGTGGGTGCAACATAATTTTTGATTACAATAGCAGTGTAACTACAGTACATGTGAGATAGATGGAGGGTCATGGGGTTCACACAAAACTGGAAACTCTCCGCACTTACCTGGTTTTGAGGTTCCTTTATGTATGTGTGGTATTCATTTTGTATGTATTTTATAGAAATAGAAGGGCTGGGAGTACATACATACAGAATTAAGAAGTCATTATAGTGTTTTGGAGTTCTCCTTTAAGAGAACCAAAGCCAGAATTTTTCTGTTGCAAGATGAGTACTAATTCTTGGAAAACGTCTGTTCTGTTGTCTTTCTAATTTACTGAATTAACCTCAGGGCTTAATGCCTTCAGGTTGCAATCATGATTTTAAGTTGGCTTCAAAATTAAGAATTTAAGGAATTTAGAAGTTCTCTTTTGGTTTTAATTAACGCTTTTGCTTCTGTTACAGTTGAGAAATTTCAAGCTACTCTACAGCCTGTTCCTATAGATGAATGGGGTCCATTTTAAATCTAAGTAGATTCAACTGTAGCTTTCCTGTTTTCATAACGGGTGTACAAATTCCATTCTCTGATTCTTGCATATGGTAGCTGACATCACATTCATCTTGTCACTTATGTGTGTTTCAGATCTCGGTTTTGATTTTCCAGCTTAGTTTCAGTCTCTCTCACAGAAATGTGACTACAGTCTTGCAAGTAACTTCAGTTTCTGTTTGCCATAGTACTGCCATAAAGTTTTTGGTTGCACCCACACACTAATTTATTTACTGAAAGCTACAAGCCATTTTCAGTGATGCATTGTTTGTCCAGAGCTTTAGCAATGCTTTAGAATGCTGAAAATAACCTTTGTGTGAAAATATTATACCACTGCTTTTTTGTAGCAATAGGAAAAGCCATTTTATAAGCTTAGTTGTAAAGTTTTTTATAGATGTTAATAGTGCCTTATCGACAGCTGAGTTCCCTTTCACCACTGTGTACGTGTAGCACATGTTGCCGGAGTATTACACCCACTTGTCCATGTTTTTAATTTATGTTTTTTTTAAATCTGAATGACAGTTCATGAGCAGTACTGAAAAGTAAGATTGTACTCAGCCAGACCCATTTGCAACTTGGAAGGCAAATGGCGTGACTTTGGTTTTAGGGTATTGTAAAAGTTGTGACTCCGGTCTGCAGTTTCTTCCTTCTGAAAATGGGACAAAAAAAATTTTTATAAAAACACAGTTACTTTGTTCTGTTTTGCTAGACTCTTTCTCACAATATTCAAGGTTACCTTTAGCCTGTTTTTTACACAAACTGGTCTACAGTGTGGTTACAAAGAACCTCCTTTCTTAATCAGCCTATTGACTGTCAGGCCTTGCCAGTGATACTCGGTTTTACTTAAAAAGAACTCCTTTGATTTTGGAGAGAGTGTAATATTTTGGCAAGTGACTTAAACTCCAGGCTTTGTTCTGATATAAGTGTACATTCAGTAATTGTACCCATCTCCAGGAAATCCAATGGTCGTGTTTCTTAGGAGAACATTTTTTAAATCTCAAGTATGAAATGAGAGTCTGAATTGGACGCCTTCATGTTAATAGTTCTCTACTACAGCAATTTCTCTCCTCATACTGTAATTTGAGAGGGCAAAGAATCCATAATACAAGCAGTAGGTCCTTCAAAAGCACTCAGCTTTTTATGTTCAAAGGTGGCATCTCCACTTTTCTAAAGCTAAAGCTCCCTGGTTGTGCTGATCAGCCTGCTGTTGTCTGTACTGGTCTGACCTTACTGTGAGGGGAGAGGTGTAGTGACAGGACCTCAATGGTGCACTCCATGGAAGCATCCCTTCCTGTGCCTGCGGAGTGCAGCCCAGGCAGGCTGTGCCTGGCTGCCTGTGCCTGCAGCTGGCTGTGCTCTTAGCGTGGGCCTGCTCAGGCACTGCTCGCACTCACCGTGCTCTTCCCAAATTCTGGCACCCAGTGTGGGAGGGGGGTGTGGGGGTCCCACCCTGCGGAGAGCCGGTGAGAGCTGGGCAGCAGGACGCGGAGCGGAGCCCGGGGGCTGGCAGGCAGCCTGCTGGAGAGCTCTTCCTGCAGTGAACACGGAGGTGTTGTTCTGGGGCAGCTGACGCTGAGGAAGTGCTGGAAGGCGTCTCTGGAGAAGTGAAGTCAGATCTGTGAGCCTTTATCTGAAGATTTCTGGGTTGTCTCTGTGCAGAGGGATCATTGTTACAGCTACACATAAATCCTTTGTCCATCCTCTGGACAGATACAGGCAAGAGAGTGTTTTCCTGAAATAACTTTGCAGTGCAGACTATTGAAATTACAGAATACTTTTTGCTTTTATTAAATTAAATTACTTTCAAAAAGTGAATATATCTTTAGACTTAGAACTTTTTCCTCAGCTTTAAGAGGAACCAACTCACTGTCAGTCTGGTTCAACAGCTCTGAGCCTGAATACTAGTGTGATTTTCATTCCCAGTATGAAGAACTGTTTATTAAAAGATCGTTACTGTTCTTATCTTTAGGCCTTTACAGTTTTAACACCATCGTGTTAAAACTTGCAGGTTTTAACCGTGTCACCACTTGCAGGTGAAGGCTGGGTCTGATAAAAAATGCTGAATGACTTTATTTTGCATTCTAATGTTTGACTGTCCTTATAAAGTTTTCATGAAATGTTTCTTTATCCTACCATTCAAGATTACTTGTCCTTTTAAAATTATATAATTATTTGTAATGTTTCCAAATTATTGTAGATTAGGTGTAAGGAGTAAAACAGATAACAGGTTAAAAGCTGTTAGTGTTATGAGTTAAGTCTTCTTGAAGTAGGGCCTATCATGGCAGAACCTGCCCACCTCTATAACTTTTCAGAGTGGATTAGACCCTGTATTCAGACATGTTTTGATTTAATTACAGGCTCTATCCTGGGAGAATTGAGGGCAGATTCTGCTGTTTGGAAAGCAGACTTCCAAAACTGTCACTTGCTGTTCTATTCATACACTCTTGCAGCAGTAATTTCTGAACTTTCCTGTCCTTTTTGCATGTTTATTTTAGGTGGCTGGTTCTGCAAAACATGGCCTCTTTTGGTTTGAACTGGTTATTGAGCTGTAAAAATGGGACCTGCAAGAGTGTATTTCTAAGAAAATACATTTTTAAAGTTACTTGCTTTTTTTGATTTTATTTTTTATTATTTTGATTTCTAGGAAAAATATGGAAGAACACATTATTCGTAGCCACATTATCATTTTGAGCTTAAGCAGCTCACTTCTTGCAGAGAAGTTTGTCCAGTCTTTGCAGTCACTATTGCAGCAGCATACTTAATGATGCAATCATTACATGCCCTTTTATTTGATTTACTGTAATTTTTAGCTTGTAGAAGATGAATTTACTGTTTTATTTAAGCTCATGCAATTTTACAGTTAAAAAAAAATTCTGTGAAGTTTTAAATTGAGCAAATTGTTGTGGGTCATTTGGGCGTAGTTCCTAATTGTTATTCTATCTCAGGTAGAAGAAGGAAGCAGGCAGAAGAACTGTGACTTTATTATTGGCCATAGGCTAAATAAAACTACCCTGTTTCAAATACCTGTGGTTTTCAGGTAGATTGCTTGGTAAATGTGGAGGTTTTTTACAAGAGTTTTAGCAGTTTAGGCAGTCTGTTCGTTTTTAGAATTGATCTTTTCCAGCAGTGAATTACTTCCCCCTAGTGAATTTCTTCCAGTGTCTTTCGAAGAGCATTGTAATTTAAGTTAAAAAACCAAAATGTCAGTGTATTGCTGCCATTGTAGGGATTTCTCTCTTCAGTCTATATCCATGAATCTTTTTTAGGCATGGAATCATATGCTCGGTTTTTTAGCCTTGCAGAACTGTTAGAAGCTGAAGAAAACAAAATATAGCAACTCATTTCACATATGTTGCCACACAAATATTCTCTGCTTTATTTAAAAAAATATGGCTTTATTAAAAAAAAAAAAGAAAAGGGCTACTGCTTCACTTGTTTCTGTCCTGGCTCCCCCAGCACTGGTTATGGAGACAGGGCAGTCTGCAGCTGCCTTTCAGGTGATTAACTCAGTTTCCAGAGCATCAGAGTAGGAGAATGCTGCAGTTTGAGCTCCCTCTGAGGTGCTGTCACGTGTAGCATGTAAGAGTACATGCATCCTGATTCTCATTTTCTCTAAAGAATTAAAAAAAAAAAACAACTCTAAAAGAATTAAACAACAGTAAGTAGAGCATGGGAAGTAACACTGCAACAAACAAGTTATGTTTTCTGGTATTTCTACCTTTTCCTAAAGAACCATTCCTGTACAGACGTGCAGCCTGGCTGCTGCATTTGAGTTTTAAAAGAATATCCTTCCTAAGCCTGATATGAGTTTACAATTGACAGGAAATGTAAAGAAAATTGAAAGCTTTGCATTTCCCTCAAACCTGTTTTCAGATAATTTTCTGTGTTTCTTAGAGAACATCTGGAATAAAGTCTCACATTATGATTCCTAAGGTCCTCATCCCCAGTATCTGTGTGTCCTGAAATCGTAGATTTGTTTTGTAGGAGCAAATAATACTCCTTATTTCACTGTGGAGTCTGCATACGTTTTGCACTGCACATTGATTGCAATGCAAATTAAGGCCCTATTTTTTATAAACTGTTACAGCAGTTTTGCTTGCATTGTTTCTGATTCCTGAGAATTTCCTCAACCTGAACAAATTTTTTTGCAAAATAGAACATAGAGGGTTGTGGATTTTAAGGATCCTGTTTTGCAGATGAGTTTTTCATAGGCCCTTAACCAGCCTCTACTTTGCAAAAGGGGAGAGCAGTGCTTAATTTTTGTCTACTCCTGACAAAAATTTTTTTTTGACCAGCAAAACTTTGCAAAAGGGGAGAAGCAGTGCTTAATTTTTGTCTACTCCTGACATTTTGTGGGGAAAATTGTGGTTTACTTTCATGGGGATAATGTATCACTTAACTGAATAATAAATACAGTTACCAGAGGTAAACGCCTGAACTGAATAATAAATACAGTTACCAGAGGTAAACGCCTGAAGTAAATGACAAAAAAGGAGGAGCAGAGGCTGAAGGGACAAAACAATGTAGGGTTCTTTTGCTTCGCAACTGAAGTAAAATCTTTGTACCTACACGCTGCTCGTGCTGTGATCTCTCCTCTTGAGCCAAAAGCCTTCTTTTCAGCAGAGGCTGTGGTACCTGCACTTCCAGTCACAGTTCAAAACCAGGCAAGAAAACATGAGCTAAGTCACATTTCTGACGTCTGTTTTCCTTTAATTGATCTAAACATTTAGCAGAGTCAGAAAATTTACAGGAAATAAATGAATGTGTCTTCCTGTTTATATCTTATGGCTGTTTTCTGCTCTTGCTGGGCTGGGTCAGCTGGAGGCTCTGTGTGGAGAGGCTGGAGTGAGCAAAGCCTTGCAGGACAGCAGGGCAGTATTCCTTCACCTGTCTTTGTCCTAGCTTAGATTGGTATTTTATTCTACAGAGTAAAAAAACCCCAACAAAACAAAACCAAACACCAAATATCCATAGATCTTAAACCCCACTTCATTATGACAGTTATGACAATTTTGCTTCTGGTCATTGATGATTAAGCAATACATTTTGAAACTATTTCAAATCCATGTGAGTGTGTGTTAGCTCTTAAGGTAGTGTTGTGCTTTTTCCAGAGGGATCTGACAGAAAAAAACATTTTTAAGAAAGTGCATACTTCCTGAAGTTTACCATGATTTTCAAGTGCAAACTAATATTTTATATTCATAAACTAGTTTTCATGTAAGGATTAATTCCTGTTCATTTAGTTGTATTTATTACAGTGATCTTACCCTTTTGCCCAGTTGATCCTAATTCCTCCCAGTACTGACAAGTGCACATTGTTCCTGTGCAGTGGAAAGTACACCTTTTGTGAAGGTACAGCTGAGAATGCTGGTGAATTCTCAGACTCTGAACAAGGATCACTCTGGTACTGGAGTTCTCATTTGCGTGAAGAGCAGCTGCTTTCAAACTAGAATTGGTTCATTATTCATTTTTATAGATCGTAATGATTCATAAAGATTTTTTACTTTTTATTTAATGATAGACATAGGTAAATAACAGACATATCTGAGAATAGCAGTCTCTACAGAAATAGCTGAGGGGAAAATTACTTTTTTATGTTATTGGATTAAGTTGCAGCTGGCTACAATTTTGTAAAATCTTTATTTGGATATATTCTGATCACCTGAAAAATAATAAATAGCATTATAAAGTCAAGATTTCTTTGCAGTCATAAAAATGAAGTGAAATTAAAACATACTGCACTGCAAAACTTAATAAAATCTTCAATATATTGCCTTGATACAAACACATAAAGGACTTCGACTAATTTATAAATTGCTTGAAGAAACTGCTGTCTTCTCTAGACTGCTAAGCCAAAATCTGCTGTAAGCTTGGAGCTGTCTGGCCTACACTGATTTTTGCCTTCTGCAAATAGCTAACAATAAAACTCAAACTATTGATTTTAAAATTGCTCTCAATTATCTTTTACCCATTGTCACTAGGATATTTTTAGTGCAGCTGTTTTCAGAGAATATAGTTTTTCTGATCAAAACTTAATTTTGTGATATGTTTGGTTCATTTTATTCATATTCTGGGAGTGTAAACAGTTATCACTGGAATTTAAGCAACCCTACCTCTCAATTGTTATAATCTCCCCATAAAAAGAAAAATTATTTTCAAGAAAGTTTTTTTAATTATTAATATAGCACTCATTAATTTGATATTAAATACCTATTTTTTCATAGTCACCTAATGTGTAAATTTCCCCTTTTTTTCTGCCATTGTTCTTGACAGTTGAAGTCAACTAGGTTTCTGAGTTCTAGTTTCTGGTCTCCTCACCTTTTTAAATTAGGTAGGTACATTTTGTCTTCCTGGCATATGGTTTCAGAATTGCAATTATGACTG
Source organism: Onychostruthus taczanowskii (assembly GCF_017590055.1). Lineage (NCBI taxonomy): Eukaryota > Metazoa > Chordata > Aves > Passeriformes > Passeridae > Onychostruthus > Onychostruthus taczanowskii. The sequence continues at coordinate 3,675,198 of NW_024499573.1, read as the reverse complement.
CAATTATTCTAATTTAGTCAGTACTACCTAGTATTTCATGTTGCTACTTTCTTCCTGTCAATGGCAACTATTTAATCACATCCATAGAAATTCAAGTTTAGAGATAACTATTTTGAAGTCCCGGGTTGTATTATAAATTGCGTATGTTCTTTTCAAGAGTACCTGAGTAGTATATTTGATTCAAATATAAAATTACTTTAGAGAACATGTCTTCTCTGCATTATTTAGTAAAGCATATGTTTTGTGGGACTGTCCAGTGTTAACTGAAGCAGAGCAGGAGTCTCTGCTTATGGCTTTGGTAAATATTTTTAATTTCAGGTCTCTTTACAATTCTAGATTCTTATTTAAAATTCATGAGATACATAATTATTTTAATGTAAAATGGTAGTGTAAAAGGAAATGTCATTTCCTTTTAGAGCTACTGATTAATTACTTCTATTTAAAGATCTAATAACTCATACTGTAATCACACTCTCATTATGAAATAAATAGACAGTTCTGGGGAGTCACAGTAATGTGAGCTAGTCATAGACCCAGGATGTTAGAAACAAATAAAAAACCAATCAAATTTTTGCTTTCCCAAAGGTACAAAAAAACTTAGTTTGATTATATTATGTGACGGAAGTATGTGCATTTCTTCTCTTTCATGTTATCTTGGTGAATCTTGGTCAAAAAACCTACATCAGGCCCAGTTCACTATACTCAATACCAGCATTTTGGATGTCAAAATGGCAAATGAAATTCAGTCTGACAAATGTTGAAGCAATGCACGCTGAAAAATAATTGTAACTTCATATAAAATAAAGGATCCTGAGATGATAATCATTATTTAGCGAACTGCTTTTTAAATAGATGCTTCATAAAAGCATTAGCTTTGTGTTCAGTAGTGATAAAAAGAGGCAACTACATGATTAGAAATAAAGGAGGAGACAGCATGGTAGAAAATGTCATTATACCAAAATATACGCCCTCCACACATTGCCTATGGAATATTGCGTACGCAGAGTGCAGCATGACAGGGTTCAGGGAAGAGTGAAGGGTAGGATCTTGAATTGTGGAGCAGCTTTCCTGTGAGAAAAGACAAAATTGAGTAGGAATCTTCAAGGCTGACAAACAGATGGTAGAGGGTGTACAGTAGATGTCTCTGAAACTGTGTGCCAGGAAGAAGGTGACTGCAGAATGAATGTTCACAGGCTTTCAGGACAGGATTCAGAGGATACCAGTAGAAGCTCCGAGATGGCAGATACAGAACAAACACGAGGTGATGATCTTTTGGAAGAGGTGTAAGCATGCTCTGGAATTTCATGCTGTGCCATACGAGATGGATGTTTGAAGTTTCCATTTGCTCAGAGGGGAGCTGGATAGATTTATGGAGTAAACATCAGGTGGAAGTTATTAAATACACAAGAATCCCATCTGGTGGCCTCTGAGCTGCCATTTTCTGGAGACCATGGAACTGCTTACAGGAGGAGGATCCCTTTGTGCTTAGTTTGCTCTTATGCTTTTCCTTTGACATCTGCACATAGCTGTTTTTCTAAATATAGGTTATTGGTCTGTGTGGATCACTGAACTGACCTAGAATGGCCTTTCTAATATCGCTGTGCTCAAGTTCCTGCATCTGCTCCTTTTTATGGGATTTCTGCCCTCAAGATAATTCATTCCAGTTAATGTTTGCAACTCTAAAACATTTTGTTTGGAAGCAAGGCTATATAGCTGAGAAAGAAAGTAAAACTTGACTCTAATAATAGATTTTGGGTGTTGGCTTTATAATATAGGGAAGAACTAGCTACTTGAAGTAAAAATTACGTTTCTGATTCTGCAGATCAAGGATTTGAGTCAGCTTTTTAGACTTCCTCAGGTTGTCTGCACATAGAGAATTTGTATAGCCTATGTTGCCCACTCTAGTATTTCTAGTAAGAAATTGTGACAGACAAAAAAATAATTGCTTAAGACCAGTAGTTTTTCTCAAAATACGTTGCCTTTGAAAAAGTGTTCTGAGAAAGTCTAAAAGAGTTGAGGGAAATTAGCCTTAGTTTTTTTCTTCCGGGTGAGTCTCTTTACCATCCCCATTTAAATATGCTTGAAAGGTATTTTGTGTTATGTCATTTTACAGTAAGCTGCCTAACAAAGTTGTTTTGGTATTGAAAGTGTATTTTGGCCATCATTCAGTGGGTTGTTTGCTGTTTAGAAGCTGTGTCTTCTGATCTCATGCCTGGTGCTGAAAACTGAGCACCAGCATGGTTTGGGTGCCCATGAAAGACATGGTAGAATCTCCATCCTTGGAGATATTCCAAGTAAGCAATCTGGAGATGGTTCTGGACAGCTGACTCTGGGTGGTTTGGCTCGAGCGGCAGGGATGTTGGACCAGATGATCTCCAGAGGTCCCTCCTATGACTGTGGGCTTACACAGCTTGTATTCAGAGGAAAAAACTAACACCAAATCCCCACCAGAATGGTGGGGCAGTGTTTTTGTGGCAATATTTTTATAGGAAATTTTTTAAAGGGGACGGAGAGAAAGAGAAGAAAGCCATGCCATGGGAAATACTGAAGGTTTGGTTGGCTTTGCTTTGTTTCAGACTGTGTTAACAAAAATAGACTTAATGGTCTCCTATCATGCCTTTCTGAGAGTAAGTCTCTTTAAGGAATAAATTAACTTCTAGGTTTTTTTCAACATATGATTTTATGTACTTATGAAGTGTGGAGCTTGTCTGTCTTTTCAAGTGAAAACAAGGAGAAAGGAATATACTGAATTCCACATCTGTGTGCATTTCCTGTGCTATGCTTTTGAGGCTAGTAATAAAAATATACTTTGAATGTCTGATAGAAACAATCTGAGAATACTTAAAGCTGCTTCTTCAGCCAGTCTAGAGGCCTCCAATGAAATCTAAATGTTGTATATATGTTCTCTGTTGCATATTATATAAATATTACTTAAGCTCATTTCCTGCTTACATGGAACCTGTGTTGGCAGTAGAAATCAGGACCAGTTTCCATGGCAACACGGTGGCACTGGGAGAAAGGCTGATGCTGTGCTCTGGCTGGTATTTTTGTGCAGGGGAAGAGATGCAGACCTACATTTTTAGACAGGAAATGTATTTCAAGGCACAAAAACATTAAGCATTTTTTATAAATTTGTAGGATAGGTAGATATGTCTAACAATAGAAATTGAAACTTACTGTTTGCTGTTTGCAATTGAAAAATAATTGTTAGTTTTAGCTAATATTATAGAAATATGCTGTTAAATATATACAGAGTTATAACTGATGTATTTACATGGAAATAGCAATATGTACTGAGGACAAAGGAAGTTTTGTCCTCAGGCAAAACAGGGACAGACAAAATAGACTGAGGCATAGTGTCCTAGCTTTTTCATTCTAGTTTTCACCTTCTGAACTCCTTTCAGATGGTTTTCACAAAGAAATTAGAGAGTCACAAAGACTTAAAGAAAAATGTTTCTTTTTTTTTAGTGGCAGTCCTTTTGCTCTGGTTCTGGATTTACAAAAGATTGCTTGTTTGTTTTTTCAACCCTCTGTTATCCTTCAGTGGTACTTAGTACTGGGAGTCATTTAGAGGAGGGATTTCTTAATCCTGCAATTTTGATGTGACTAGGAGCTTGTTTGTTTTTTCAACCCTCTGTTATCCTTCAGTGGTACTTCTGGGAGTCATTTAGAGGAGTGATTTCTTAATCCTGCAGTTTTGATGTGACTAGGGTGAAGCTTTGTTCATCTTGACTGTTGAGTGGGTGGTTGAGTCACTAACCCTGGAGGTGTTAAAAAATGTGTAGTGTGCCACTTAGGGACATGAATTAGTGGTGGACTTGACAGTGCTGGGTTAATGGTTGGGTTTGATAACCTTAAAGGTCTTTTCTGACCCAAATGATTCTGTGACTCTTTGTATTTCTGTATTCCTCCTACATGCAAAGTACTTGCTCCACCTCAGTGAAGTGGGATGTTCTGAGAAGTCAAACCTTCTGAGAAGATTAACCAAACTGGAAGCACTATTCTTTAGAAGTGTGAAGGGCTCTGTTCATCCCTATGAATCATCATCTTTCTTTCCCAACCCTGGCACTATACAGTTAGTCTGTGTCTGATGTTGCCTAGCAACAATTCATCAAATGTCTAAAGGGAACTGATTTACCCTAGCTGGAACTCTTGTAGAAATCTAAGTAGATAAAATGTTCATGGAGGAATATTAGCCTTTTCCTGTGTCTGGCACCCACACTATCAATCAGGATTAAGCTCAAAGGCATTTTACAGCTGTCCAAGGCTTGGCTGCCTTGTCATGCTGATGATTTAAGGATGTCTCATTTTATAGTGGAATATCTCCATCCCATCCTGCAATCAGCCTGTGCTTCAGCTATCATGGTTTTAGAGGTTTAGCAAATCCAGACTCTCAGTGATAGGCCGTGTGCACAGCAGCACTGACTGCGTGTACACATCTTCATTCAGGAGGAGAAAACCAACTCTGCCTCTGCAGTAACCATAGGTGCATAAGGGGAGATGATCCTTCTATGCTTCCAGTTAGCCTCATCTCCTGGAACACAGTGGTTCAACTCAGAGTTTTCTTCAGCTCTTTACCAGTCATTATTACTGAGAGTCTACAGAGCTTGAAGATTTCTCTGAGGCTTGTTACTGAGCCAGTGGCAGAGAAGACTTTAGCTGCCTTTGACATGTTGCAGTGAAAGTCGTGGCATTGGCACATCACAAACATATGTAATGTGTCATAGTTTTAGCATCAGTCAGACCAGAAGCTTTGTCATCACCATAACACCTTAACATTTACATTTTCAGCAGCAGTAAGCTTTCCATGTTCCTTGAACCTCAGTTTCTGCTTGTAAAATGTTATGGGTTTGAAGTCATGCTGTCACTGTTCTTTAATGCCTTTAGAACTCAGCACCACAGTATTTCTGGTCTTTATTGTGCCATGCCAATTATCCTGGACATTTGGCTTTTGAACCTAGAACGGGAAAGTTGTTCAGTTTTTCAGAGCTTTGTGTGGAATCGGGTTCAGCAGACACCATTGTCCTTCCATGACAAACCCTGAGAAAAGGTTACCCCGGAAAAGAATTGAACTGGAGCCTGTAGCATTGTGGAAATAATAGTTGCTGTCCACTTCCTGTTGTAAACTGGGTCCAGAATTTACCTTTACAAGGTGAGCTTCCTTTCCTGAGCAGTAAACTTACTGCCATGGTAGAGCAGGCTTCAGTCACAGCGTTCCAGTAGCGAGACACAGGATATGGAGAGATCTCACTCTTGGAGACAGGTGCCTCTGGAGTACTTGCATCTTCTCTACAAGGGAGACAGTTCACCTGGGATATCATGACAGCTGGGATTCCTTGAGTGCTTTTCCACCATGGATGAGACTCTCTCTTGCTTTTGGAAATAGGAATATTCCAATAAGTGAATCATCCAGCATCCATGCTGTGAGGTGAAGCATGCCAAGGCTGGGATGAGTCAGATGGTCTGGTAACCCTTATTCTCAGACTTGCTGACACAAAATAGATTCTGAAAATCTCAACAGGAATTGTCACAGTATTTAGTATACAAAACTGCCTCATTCAAGCCAGCTGGACAGTGCTCTGTAATACTGGGGTGACTTTCCTAACTCTGCTGCCATGGCTGCTTGCTTATTGAAGATCCAATCAAATGAAAGGTTTTTTACTTGCAAGCTTTAAAAATGATGGAAAGCTCCAAAATTGCCTGTACATCCCCCTAGACAAATGGTTGATGCAAATAAGGGATGGAAAGGCATTTCCCTGGAAACATCTGGAAAGATAGAGGGCACATGGAGGAGTCTTACAGACAGAATGACAGCCTCTTGAAGTTCCCACATTGAGGGAATGTGACAGCAGAGCATGCTGAATGCAATGGCTTTTGGAAACAACATCTGCATAAAATAAATAAAATATGGCATGTTCTATGAGGTTGTTGGGCAAGAGATCAATTTCAGTTTTGCATTATGAAGAGTAAACTTTAAAAAAAAAAAATTATCTAGGCACTTGTAAAAAGAAACTTTTTAAGCCAAGGAGCTTAAGTAACTGTCTTCTTAAAGATCACTTTATCAAAGTTATCCAAATAAAAAGTATTTTCATGTGTTTGAAGAGTAATAATTGCTACTGCCTCTATGAAGACAAGAAGAAAGATTCAGTAAACGGTCATGAAGCTAAAACCAGCTGCTTGTTATTTATCTTTATTTGGGTAATAATGAATTTTTGTGAAAAACATCTGAGTTTTACATTTACTTGCTTTTGACTGCATCTGGACTCGGCAATCTTTTTGCTGCTTTTACTTCCTTTAGAAAAATTACTGATTAAATTAACAGGAATGAGTGATATACAGAGAGAAACTCAAAGCAGACATTTCATGTTGTGCTTATGACCACATACACACAAAATGGAAGAGTATGACTATTGAACACTAGCAAAAAGTTTTCACATTATAGGCATCTTAGCAACTTATGTCTACTAATTAAGTTAAAATGTTTTGAGTTGCTTGTTTAGCTTGCTTTTATCAGTTTTAATGATACTGCAATGGAAGCTGGGTACTACGATAAATACTGGTAGGAACTGGGAAAGGATTTATTAAAACTCAAGTTTTATAGAGGAAATGCTACTGGGATTTGGAAGTTTGGTAGAGGAGTTGCGTGTTTTTTGAAGGATTGAGTTCAATTCTTTTTTTAGAAAGAAAACCTATTAGTGAAAAGGAGTTGTGTTAATGTGAAGAGTTCATGTAAAATGCTTGTTCCGGCTTCTTGAAAGGAAGGTTAATGAGAAGTCTGGTATCAGTAGAATTCCAACTGGAGCATTCAGAATTTATCACTGCAGCAAATGTTTGTATTTGCAGCAGACAGAGAGGTTCTTCTAATTGCTGGCTTAGTCATGCAGTCTTGTTCCTTCAGGCTCTGTTTTTTTCACCTGCCAGTTATGTCCCTCAGTGTTTGTCCAATGCAAAATGCCTGTCTCTTTACCCTTTTCTCATTGCCTGAAGAATTGAGTTCCCAGACATAATCCAGAGCATGATGCATTTGCACTTAATGGGATGAATGGGTTTTCCAAACATTAAATAAACAAAGACATGAAAAATGCATTTTTGCAGTGAGATGATCACATGAAGTCAGGATTATATTTTACCAGGGTGCTTTAGGGATCAGGAAAACAACCAACCAACCAAAGGCAAGAGGTATTCTGCTGATCGACTGCATTTGATATTAAGTGAAGGGTTACAGTTTCACTGTTCCTATGAAATCCTTTCTACTAGGCTGTTAAATGGGTAAAAAGGGGAGTGAAACACTGCATTTGTTGGTTTACTTCAGCTCATTTTGCTTCATTTGTCTTCAGTTACCTTCATATGGTTTCTAACGTATAAATGGAATATATACTTCCTTGAAGGAGTTATTGTCTTGTGATAAAGCCTAAATCCCGTATTTTGTAGTTTAATTATGAATTCATATTTCAGTCCATATTTGACCTCAAATGGTCAGTCACTTAAGTGGTTTTCGTGCCAAATCAAGATAAATTGCTAACTTCTCAAGGGTCAGGGCTGTTGGAGAGCGGAGGGTGATTCTTCTCCCTCTGCTTCAAAGCATGTAAATTTGTTGCTAGGGGCAACTATAGGATACTGAAGCAACAACAGCATGTTTCCTGAATGTATCTTATTAATAGAAAGACTAGAGACACTATAATTTAACATGCCACAGAGAAGGGCAGAAATTAAATACTACAACATAACATGACAGAGAGAAAGTCAAAAATTAATTTTCATTTACACACTTGTGAGTCATTCTGTTAAAAGTAATCCATCGTGCGTTCATGGTGAGGGGAGAAAGAAGTCAAAATAGTGGCCATTGCTGTCACCGTCTGCTAGTGTTTTCTCTCAGGTCCTCTTACTGGTCAGAAGTGGAGATTGCTGCACTTAGAGGAAGGAGCTTTGCAGCGTGAGAAGCGATTCTTGTTGCAAGAAGATTTGAAGAAGTTGAAGCTTCACATGTGGTTTATGAGACTAGCTTATTTTTTAACACATTTTTTGTTGTTGCTTTGGAGTGGTATTCCATATCTGATTTCCTTCAGGTGGAAGTTTTATTTTGACATGTTAGGATGTATTTATAAAGAACTGTATTCTTCATTAAACAGTACATAATACATGGATTTATGACAGCTCTGTTTCTCCACTTGGCTCTTTGGAATTTCCTAAATTTTTTTTAGCCAGAAGCTCTTGTGGAACTCCTGATGAGACTTGGGTGTTGCCAGAGCAGCGGTGGGAGATTAAAATGCAGTGTAACCACCCCCATGCCTATGAAATATAGCCCCTAGTGAGTACAAGCAACCACAGCAGGCAAACAGGGCATGAGGAAAGGCTCCTCTGCACAGAGGCCATTCCACTGTCAGAGTGTAAAAATCAAGTAAATGCAACCCAGGAACCAGGCACCAGACCATGACATCTGGGAGCTGCTGACAGAGGCAGTGGACAGACTCGGTAGTTGGTGCAGAAGGGCACGAAGAGGCACCCTCATCCCCAGTCTCAGCAGTGAGCACTTGCTCAGGGTTGGTCTGGTCATGCCTCAGAGCTCGTTCCCTGATAGCTGCTGGAGTCACAGCATCAGCTGTGACAAGGATCCCCACCCAGACACATGATGGTAGGTGTAGCTCTTCAGGTCTCAGGATGCCCGGTGCCTGATGTCTCTCTCTGAACCTGGATCTGACAGTCACCTCTTCACTCATGTGATCAGTGACAGGACCTGAGGAAACGGAATGGAGTGAGTCACGGGAGGTTCAGGTTTGATACTGGGAAAAAGTTCTTCATCCAGACAGTGGCTGAGCACTGCAACCCCAGGGAAATGGTCACAGCACCAAGCCTGACAGAGTTAAGAAACATTTGGACAAAAACATTCAGGCACATAATGTGATTTTTGGGGCTGTCCTCTGAAGGACCAGGGGTGGATTTGATGATGCTGGTTGGTCCCTTCCAACTCAAAATATTTTATGATTTGAACATTCTCAGCTTTTACCACACTTTACTGGCGACTAGAAATACAGGTAAGGTACAAGCTGCTGAGTATCTATATATTTTCTTTTTGTGCTGCCAGGTGGGTCTGTGTTTTATAATTAACTGTTGACTTTTTTTCCTTTGCAAGTCTGTAATGGATACTTGTCTGGAAAATATAACTCTGTGAGAAAAACACAGAGTTGTATTTCTTCTCGAGGAAGAAAACCTTAGTTTTTAAAGCCCAGTTAAGCTGGAGGCTTTCTGGGTAGATTTGGTTTCTAGTTTACTGTCTTAAGAACAATTTTAACAGAATCACATTTGTTTGAGAACAAAATTTCATTTGCAACTGACTTTTTTTTTTGGAACATGGTGTAACTTTATCAAAGGCCGTAAGAGTTGCCTCCTAAACTTAGCAGACTTTACTGCTTCATCCTCGATGTGATTTGATGTAATAATGGCAGGCTGCTCCTGGGTCCCCTCAGCTGTGTCCTTGGCAGTTGTGCTCTTCCTGGGATGCTGGGCTGGGGCGGTGGCGTGGTAAACTGGAGTACTTGCTGCGTGAAATGGCATTTGTTGATAGTAGCTGTTGTTTGGAACGGAAGAAGGCAGCGTTCCTTGGCATTTCACTTGGACTTCGAGTGTGCATTCAAGCCCATGGTAGCCTCCAAAAGACTAATAAGCAAGATGGGAATGAAAAATTCATTGTGTTGCTGTCTGGGCTTAGAAAAGCTACCATGTCTCAGCCTCCTCCCTCCTTCCGGGAGGGATTTTTACTGGTGCTTCTATTAATGTTTGATGGTAGGATGGTAGCCTTGGAAGGAATGTTAACAGTCCCAGGAGGAATTATAATTTTGTCTGATAATGACCAGATGTAGAAACTTCTTCATGCTTGTGACATACCAGTACTCTCACTTTTTACGCATAAATTTTCTAGAATTGGAGATGGTACTACAGTTTTGTACTACAGTTTTGTACTGTTTGTGTAAGAACACAAATAGTGCTTTTCATGTATATCAAAGCTGTCCCTAGAAGTTCACATCAATAATTTCTTAGTGTTAGTTAAAAACATATATCGTTATGCCCTGTTTCCTTCTGGATTTGTAGACTTTGTTTCTGAAAACAGTAAGATGACCTCTGGCATAATTAAAAGGAATTATTAAATTACAAATAATTTATCATTACTATTAAAATTTAAATATAATCTGAATTAAAATCCACTTAAAATCTTACTTGAAGGATGGGACATAATTTTTTTCCTTGACTGATAACTTCAGAGTTCTTTTGATCTTTCTTATGTTTTTTGTTGTTTGTTTTATGTGTGTGAATTTATTTAGAAAGCCTCCATTTAAGGCTGCCTCTGGTTCAAAGAGCTCAGTGTTAGAAGGCACCTGTCTAATTAAGCTAAATTTGCATTTGAGAAAAAAGAGCAGGCAAGAATTCAGCTTGTAAAGCATACACCATTTGAACAAACGAGAAAGAGATCCAAATAGCTGTGACTTTCAGCAATTAATAACAGCTATAAGAAATTTGTGTGTAGAGATTCAGACTTTTAACTCCATAGAACCCTGTGAGTCTTGCCCAGGAGCATAAAAGCTTTTGCTTTTAGGAGTTGGAGAGATGGACCCACACTCACTAGTAGATTTTGTAAAGCTCTCATCTCTTAGGAAGCTTACAGTGTAATTCTTCTGATGCTCACCCTCCCCTTTGCTTCCTCTTTTTTACCACTTCAGATTGAAATTCCCTGTACAACCTCTGTGGAAATGGCAAAAAAACTAGGATATATTTTATTCCATATTTTATTTGATATATGAAGAAGTCGTTTTGCCTAATTTTAATTGCATTTTCTGTTAGCAAAAAATGTCTTTGGTTGTGTTAATCTGAAAATCTTAAGGGGGAGTTTTGTTTTCCCCTCAGATTGAGGTAGTTCTTGGTTTAATCCGGCAAATTTCTGTCTCCCAAGTTTTTTTTCATTGGACACAGTCTGATTTTCTTCTGAAACCATGCTTTTCTAGGTAGGAGAATCAGGTGCAGGTTTTTTTTAGCCACTTTCAAGGTAAAGCTTCGTTTGCCTAAAAGTAGTCACCAAGAGTGCAGTACAGTGCTCACAGAGAGGGATTCCTGCTGCTGTGTGGCTGTTCCCCGTGGGGACAGGAGGTTTTTCTCAGGTAGCTTTCTTCTGTAGCAGTCTTGCCTGCAAGCATTCTTATCCATCACTTCATAATGAAAACATTTTTTTTTGTCTGTGAGGGTTTCAGATAAAGAGGCCTGAAGTCTCTTTTGGTTTTTAGTAAGGGAAATCATTCATTTGTTGAGGAAAAGAAAGGAATGTCTGGAGATGGAGTGACTGCACGAGGACAGACCCGAGGTGCACCTGCATTCCCTCTGTGCAGGAGCAGAGCCAGCAGCTCCTGGGAGGAGTGCAGGGTTGTGTCCCAGTACTGTTCCACAGCCCGGCCGCTGGCTTCTCCAGTCCTGGCTTAGCCATCAGGCAGATTTTCTTCCATGAGTTTTTTTGAGCCCTGTTTGAGCTTAACTAGCTTCTCTTATTCATGATACCTGAGGGAAAAAAGTTTGCTTTTTTTACCATCGTATTGCCTAAGTATTTTTTTTTTTGTTTGTTTGAGTTTTCCATCAACTTGGCTCAATTTGTGTGGGATGAGGCAGTGGACAGCCATTTCCTAGTCGTCTTCTCTGTAGCTCTCAAGATTTTGTAGCACTCTGCTGTCTTGTTTTCTTGCCTGAAGAGTTCTGGTCTGTTCACATGCTTCCCATATGGAAGGCATTTTGTGATTTTGATCACTCTCACTGCTCTTGTTTTACCTTTTCCGGAACGGAAGAATAGCAAATGACCCCACAACATCAACAATAACAAAGAAATGAATGGAATTTTCTCATAGTATAATACTCTCAACATTTTAAGGTTTGAGTGTTAAGGAGATTGCTTTTGCTGTTGTCTGTTGCCCAGTGGGAGCATGGAGCAACATGTCCATGAGGGAGAACAGTAAAATTAAATTGTCAGAAATGTTGTGTTTCATAACAGTGGGCAGTTGATTTTTTGCAAGATTCCATGCAGGGTTTTGACGCATTTTGCTTCAGTTTCACTGTAGAGGAGAAATACTTCAGCTTTTCTTTTGTATTTTACTAAGTGTTCCCTCTAAGAGCAGTTTAAAAATAGGATTTAATTGTATTTTGATTGGACTTCACTGTAAATTTACTTTTGTTCATGGAAAAGGCAGTAATTAAAGGACAAAAAATACTGTCTAGTGTTTGCTAATTGTTTTTACTGTTTCTTTCAATACAATTATAAGGTTTGTCATTGTAGCCTGTGGAGATGGTCACTTCTCTGCATACCTGCTGACAAAATAGTTTATAGAAAGGTTGTGTCATCTTCTGTTAATTAAGTGTTTATGTATGGTGATGAACAACCTAATAGTGATAGACCACAGAGTACCAAGTGATTACTTCAGAAAAAAGAAACACAGGTTTAATATTTATCTCTGCATGCATGTGTTACCTAATGCATATCATTGCATATTATATTACCATTACTATTGTATATCATTACATAGCATTTTTAGGAATAAGACTAATAACTTGAAATAATGGTTGTTTAATAACTTTTTATGTTGTAATAGTATTTGACAGTTATATTTCTGAAAAGGAAATGGAGATTATGAATGTGTTTGTGACTCACAGGTTTCTAAATGGTAGAATGTTTTAATGCCAACAATATTTTAAAGTCTGCTCAAGAGAAAAAATAATTCACATTTAGCAGTCTGTACTGAAAAAAATGAAATCTAAGCTGAATAAACTGTATATTCGTGCCCTAAATCGCAAATGGAGGTGTTGTTGGGGCATTCATCATAGCTTATCTCTGCAATTCAGTAAAAGGTCACTAAGAAATAGCAAAACTGGAGTTCAGTCATTGATGTCCTTCCTAACACTGAGACTATGAATTGGCAGAAGAGCAGGATTGGGGATGCCAGGATGAATTAGTCAGCCTGTAGGCAGAATTTAAGCCATCAAGTGAAGTGTTAAAGACTTGATCTTTACATATATCCTAGAAAAGTAAAAGTGAAAAAACCAAAGAATGATAGGAATCTCTTGCTAAGAATTCTAAACTAGAGGAAAAAATTGCCAAAAATGCAGAATTAGCAGTCAGACTGATGTAACTCAGTATGTTTCTTTCCTTCCCTCATCTCTCTGTACTAATATTTGATTGCTCCAGAAGATTTAGCAAGCAAAGCTAAATAGGTAAACCCAAGATCTGCCTCAGTTTAAAGCAGTGTTTTGTTATTTGCCAACAAAAATCATAAATAACTCCAGAAGGAAATACAGTAATATTTTTCCTTCCTTCCTGGTGTCCACAAAGGACAGTAACAAAAGACTTCTAAATATAAAAATCAACTGGGATTGAAGACAGGAAAAATAACCCCTTTCAAACCAAAATCAAATACAGTAGCTTCAGAAGGCTCAGAAGGACCCTGTTTTCTTAGCCTATTTCAATGAATTTTTGGGCTTAACCACCACGCTGCATTTCCCTACCCTACCCTGGACTTTTCTATAGTTGTGCCATTTCATGTGACCAAAATAGTAACATGGACACTTGTGGTCAGAACAAAGGAAGATTGATGGTACCATCCGAAATAAGGAGTGCAGGCACTGGTGATGTGCCTGTGTTCCTGCACCCTGCTTTCAGATATGTGGATGAAGTACAGGCTGTTTCACTATGCATTCTTCTTCTTGCTTGTAGAATCATTTAGGCTGGAAAAGACTTTTAGGGCCATCAAGTCCAACCATTAGATTTTATTTTTAGGTGTTCCTAATCCTTGGTCTGTGTATCCAAAATGGTCCTGTGCCCAGCAGATGAAGTTTCAGGGTTTGTAATGTAGGTCCTTTTGTGATGCTTTGTTGGGTTTAAGCTTCGGATCAGGTGTAGGAGCTGCTGTCACTGTCACTGGGAGCTTGCTGGCACCGTGAAACCAGGAGGGTCAGTAATCTGGTTTGTAGTAGGATTGGCTGGTCAGAGAGTGTGCTGAACCTTCCATTTGCAGTTTACTTTCCTCTCAGTGTACCAGGTAAAGACATCTGTTGGGAGCCAAAAATGAAAGAGGGAAGCAAACAACCAACATAATTTTAAGTAGGAATACCTGCAAATATATTTATTTTTTAGCCTACAAATGGATTCCTTCTTTCTCTTCTGTCTAGTTGCATGTGGTTAAAAATGCTGTAAATTCATGTACTTCATTAGATTTCTCATCATAACTTAAATCATTGATAAATTAGTTAAAAATACCCCTTTTTAAAATGGACCATTTTTTGACTGAGGAACTTTATTATCTGAAAGGAGTAGCAGGCAGATAAATTTAGTATGCAGTGCAGCTTGCAGTGACGTCCTTTTAAGCAAAGGCATCAGAGCAGCTGCCGTGCAGGTGGTGAGTGTTGCCAGTGGCATTTGTTTCTGACCAACCATGTTCTCTTTGACACCAAATACTCTGTCTGTCTTGAACAATGGCAGTGTGTTAAAAGGGAAAGGAATTATGAGGAAAATGACTTAGAAGTGGGATAAACATAAGTACAGTTTTTACTCGTGATGAAGTATTTTGATCTTAATTCTAGGTGCTGAAATATCAGTGAATTACAGATTTATTAGATGAAGGATAAAATACTGGTTAATTTGAAGTAGATATAAATGTAAGTTGTAGCAGCTTTTGATGGCACAAATGCTTAAGTTACTTTGCAAATGTATTTGGAAAGTATATACTTTTTATTTGCAAGAGGTATAAATACAAAAAATAACACCATCAACCTGTTTGGGGGGAAGGCTTTCTTCATTATATGGCAGGGAAGTCCTATCACTTCAAGTCTGGACTTAAATCTGTTGAAAATGCTTAGTTTTGAAATGTAATTCGTAGTAACCAAGTACTGCTTTCTTTGGAACAGGATATAAAATACATTTCACTTTGGTTGGTTTTTTTAAAGAAATAGGAGTTGCAAGACATAAAAAAAAACAAACCAAAAACAACCCCAATTCTTGCCTGGTGGTGTCAGACTTTGGTGGTTTTGTTTTGGTTTCTTTTAAAATTAATTAGTGAATATTAAAACATATGATACGCCCTGGGATGAGCATCGTAGACTACCTAGGAAGATGAGTTTTTTTCTCTTACTTTCTAATAAATATTTTCAGTATTTTGTATACTGATACAGCTTTCCATAGTGTTGGCATGAGCTACAGATGAGAAGCGCTAAGGTTCGGGTCAGTGTCTCCAGATTGTTTCTTGCTGTGTATTACTGAGATCTTTCTTCTTTCAGCTCGCAGGCAGGAGCTTTAGAATAACTTTAGAATAACTTTGATGTTCTTTGCAAAAGTATTTTTTCTCAGTTGTGCTCAAGGAGATGGGTCTAATGTCTCATTTGCTCCTGAGGAGTTTCAGAAGCTCGTCTGTATGTGACTGTGTACTTCCTGTGTGTTTTGCAAGCTCTTTCACACGAGACCGGCTCTTGGCCAGGTTCCTGTGTGCACGCCTCCCCGCTGTCCCCAGGGGGATATGAGACAGTGAGAATGTGAGATGCTGCGCTGTTCCTTTCATCAGCCCCGAAGGGCTGGGCACCCCGGTGAGGTGGCTCTTGGCTAAGTGTGCTCTCTGTGCCGTTTGCAGGCCAGAGCCTCAGCAGAAAGCTCCCTCTGCTCCCCCGCCGCCGCCGCCGCCGCCGCCGCCGCCCCTGCCGGAGCCCGCCCCGCCCGAGCCCGAGGAGGAGATTCTGGGCTCCGACGATGAGGAGCAGGAGGATCCCGCAGATTACTGTAAAGGTGGGTGCAGTTCACACTGCTGCTCAGGCTGAACGCTGTCAATGCCAGTCGTAGTTCTGGTTCTTGACGATTTTTAAAGAGCTGATCTTTAATTATGGAATTTGCTTATGCAAGAATTAGGAACAGCTCTTCATTTGAGGTCCTGATGCATAATTGCCGTCAGCATTTATTTTTCACTTAGCCATAGCTTGTTTATACATTTTTCAATAAATATACAAGTATGGCATCCCTGTATTCTTTCTGATGCCCCAATTATAAGTATAGAGAATAAACTTCCCTTGATTCATGTCAGTTGTAAGAGAAACAAAAACACCCAAACCAAGACAAACAACTCTTCTTTGAAATTTGGAGTGAAAACACTCCAAATTGTTCTAAAATGCTTTGGTGCCTTTAAGAGCATTACATAAATTTGTTTTTTAAACTGTATCCTTTCTTTTTCCTTTCTTCTCTACTTGCACTAGCCTAACATGCTACATGCTTCTTTTCCACGTGGTGTCTTTCACAGCTCTCAGCATTGTCTGAGGCTCTCTGCATCTTCATTTTAACTCAATTTCCTTAATTTTTTTATTGGTTATATTTAGGTTTTAAAAATGGTTCAATGCATAAAAGTGTGACTGTGGTACAACAGTGTCAATACTTAAATTTATTTTAATGTCACTGCTAAAGTTGCAAGTCTGTTCCTATTAGGGTAGAATGTACACTGTACTTACATGAAAAATCATAAATAAAAGTTCCATCAACTCTGGGTTACTGTTGTAGTAGATTTCAAGAAACTTACATCAGAATTTTATATCTCCAGTATTTTTGAATAGTCAAAAAGCACTCTATACACACAGACTGTATCTGGTATTCTGTATTCCTCAAAGGATCACTTCCTGTGTCAAATGTGATAATGTCTTCTTAATCAGAAGTTTCTGTATAACCTGGAAATGTCCTATTTCAAGGATTCCCCTTCCTAACCTGGAAAGGTGTTTTGTGTTTACATATTTAACAATGGAAAGTGACTATTTCTTTTTGGTGTAAGAAGTTTTATTAATATGTTATATTTCAAATGTATAAGTGGCTTACAGATGCTAATAGTGAAAGCCAAATAATAACCTCAAACTAGATGTCGAAGTCTGCAGCAGGGAAGAGAAAAACATGTTGCTGAACCATGCTCAAGTGTTTTGGTTTGTTTTTTTATTCGTTTTAAAACACATTTGTTCTGTAAGATAACTCTTCTGGTGTCTTTAATATGTTCCATCAATGAATAGGGTTTTCTTTAAACATCTGTGTACTCGTAAACATCTGTATTTCCTTTAGATTAAGCATTTCAAAGCTCTGACTTTATTCTTTCCTGAAATAAGGGCTGCATTTAATTTCAAACAGTCCATTGTTGTCTATATCCCTTGCAAAATGTCACCATCTGCAGAAGCTAGATCACAGAACAAAAAAATAGTCTGAGTTGAGAGCCTGCTTATGAGTTACCTGTTTAACTAGAGCAGGTCGGTAGTGAGATCTGTGCACTTTTGGAATAAACTACTTTACACTAAGAATACTACTTGTAGGCTTCTTGAAAAATTAAAGGGAACTTCTGTGTGCATAAAGGTTCTTCTGAATTCTTCTGATCCTGAGGCTTTGAATTTTTTAAAGTACATTAAGGATGGTTCAAGCTTTGGTTCATTTGGATGTCACGACCATTACTTGTGATCTGTGCTCTTTGAGAGCAGTGTTTTTGTTGCTTCAGTAGAGGATTTGCTTATTTTCTGACCCTAATTTCCTGTAAGACTGAGCAGTGTATTTCCTTCTTTCAGTCTGCTGGCGTGGAACTGAAGGGAGGGTCTCTATAAGGATCTGAATTCCATGACCACAATGGGATTTGTTTATATATTTTATGTTCTGTATAGGGAATGATTAAGTTATTTGGTAAAAAACTCTGGAATGGCTTTTAGATGCATTTTCAATTTTTTTTGAGAGATGTGTTATTAGTTTGAATGTCTTTTTCTGTTTTGGGTAGAGAGTGGAGGATAAAGATTTGGAAATTGTCATTTATTACTGGAGTGCCTCTTTTATTCCTAATTTTGTCTTCAAAATGGCAATCATCCAGGGTTTTTGACTGAGCCCCAGAGCATACTTCATCTCTTCTCAACCCCAGTCTGAAATTTTATAGGAGGGGAATTTTGACGATGAGTATGTAATTATTTTTTTCAGGAATTCAACATATGGCCTGTTAGCTGTACTTCCTATTGAGTATTTTTGTTATTATTTTTATTTTTAAGGGTATGTTACTGTGTGCTGAGCTTGCATCTTGACCACATTACATGGTGGTTAGTAAATAGTCATAGTAGTGCTTTTTAATGAGGAAATTGGATCAGTTTGTATTAGCACCTGATGTGAAAGAGACTGACTAGCAGCCATCTGTGAAAAGCAGGCTGACTTCCGTTCCCCGGGGGCTTCCTCCAGGGCCTGTTTAAATCTGTGACATTACTTCTGTTTGTGTTACTGAATTTGCATGAAATGCTTTTCAAATATTTATTTGAAGGAATGGAAATATCAAATGTCCAACTGCATGATTTTTTTGAGGGGTACTTTATAAAGCTAGTTTTTCTTCTCTGAAAAGCCTTGAAACACTTGGTGATTTTTTTTTTTTGCAAGAGTTGTGTCATGGATGTAATTGGAATTTTTTGCTTCTCTGATCATCTTCTCTGCCCCCTGGAGATGTCTCCCATTCATCCAGTTCACAAAGGGAATAATTCCCTATACAAACATAGAAGGAGCCAGCTACAATTACCAATACATTCAGGAGACATTCAGGAATAATGACCTCATTTTTCTGACCCTCCTTCTTGCATGCATGTAGCTAGCTAGCTGTGAGAGACACTTTTTTTCCTGTGTGGGCTGCAGTACAAC
The DNA here is from genome assembly GCF_017590055.1 of Onychostruthus taczanowskii. Taxonomy (NCBI): domain Eukaryota; kingdom Metazoa; phylum Chordata; class Aves; order Passeriformes; family Passeridae; genus Onychostruthus; species Onychostruthus taczanowskii. The sequence continues at coordinate 3,656,516 of NW_024499573.1, read as the reverse complement.
AGGCTGGGGTTTTTTTGTGTTATGTTATCAGCAGTGCCACTTATACATTGCATATTTTTCAAAGTATTGTTTTTCCAAAAGCACATAATTTTTATCAGCTTGTTAATTTTGCATAGATTCTTTCTTGTTACTAATACTTAGAAATACTTTTAGTATCATGGAGAACTTAAATGGTTACATTCATCATAGGATGACACCAGTTTTTGATATACACATAATTTAAGTAGGTTGTTACCTGGTTGTCCACAACCTGTAAATGCATATGTTGCTGATAGGAATAATCAGAGAGTAGTGTGTACAGGAATGGTAACAGATTATTTCCAAAACTGCTCCTGCTGTGTCCACTTAGGATAGTGGAAAGTATCTTGTGAAATATATATACTCATGTGCTATGTATGCTCCCACTCTTGGCATCTGTCACATATGCTGGTGTATTGTTATAATCAGTAAGTGGTGTAGGGATCAAAACAACGATTTTTACATATATAGTGTTGTTATGCTACCAACACATAGAGTTTACTAAATTAAATGACCAAGCCCCAGTTTATTAACTTTGGTGTCTTTGATTTCCTCTCTATGCTGTTTCCTTTTCTGTCTGGGATGGGAAAAAACCATCACAAATTTTTGATTATTTTTGACCCTTTGAAGCATAAGTATGCCAAAAGCTGTTTGTAGAATCAGACTTAAAAGGCTCTTGTTTGCCTAAACTATTCCTAGAAACATATTTTTATCTTCAATGGTGTGTTGTGTGGAAGTCTCATATAAATTTAGCAGGTCATCAGATTTGATTCACTTCACAAATGGATACCTTTTCAGTAAGGAAAGGTAGAATTCATGTATGTTCTCTTAACTTTCTTCTTGCATCTATAACTTCATTCTCCTGCCTAGAATTTTGTGGGAAAAAAATTGCCAAGTAATTAGATTTTTGTTTGTTTGTTTTAAACCAGTCAATAGCTGTCTTAAATAATGATTATATTATCCAGATTGTTAAATATCTCCATCAGCTGTTACTAGAAGGATGCTTAAATAGGCAAAATCAAATTTAGTTTTGTTTCTAATTTTTGTATCAGTACCGATTCATGTATTTGCATTTATTTAGCAAAATTTCTGTAATAGTGAAGCTGCAACAGACTCGGGCTTCGTCTGTGGCTGATGCTGTTTCTGTTTGCAGATGGACAGTATCATAGTCAACTCTTACTCTCAATAAGGTCTCCCCTTCTCTACTGAGGGTAAATCTAGTCAGGTGTTCCAGAAGTGATCTGGGTTTTGATTTGGAAATAAGGAGCTCCAGCTTGGCAGTGTGGGCATCCTTACTGAGGGTGGCACAGCTCAGCAGTGGAAATGAAAGTATCATTTTGCTGTGCTGGGTGAGATGTCCTGGCAGCTTTCATGAGCATTTCCTTCCCAGTGATGGGAGGGCTGGGGAGGTCTTCCCCAAGGGAAGGGTCAGCTTTTGGGGAAGCTGTGTCTGCTGTTTGCTAAGCCTGCAGTTACACCTTAGCACACATATATCAAAGCTGGGTGTGTTCTAGAGTTTGCTGGACACACTAGCACAATATGTCATTTAAGTTTTATCCTTCTCCTGGGTATGTAATCGTTACAATTCTGTAGCACAGTTGTGTCAAATTCATTATTCTGCTCTGGCAGCATAGGAGAGTTCATAAAAGAACTGTTGAACTTCTGTTAAGGCAGAAGATGTTATTAGCAAAAAGAGAATAAAAATACATCCAGATTTGACATCATTGTTCCCACAGATAAAAGGAGATAAGAGAGAAGTCTCTGTTTTAAATTCAAGGAATTAAGTTATAAATTCACATAGTTATCTTAACCAGTTCTAACAAGATATTCAGGGGATTCAAAACAGATCCAGGAACTTTCAGAAAGTAGTTGGAGATTTTTCTGATTCTAAATTGATTAGTCAGTAACTGAGGATCCTGCTACAGGACAGTTGGGCATGACATTGTGAAGGACCAGAAAGAGACAAAGAAGTGGCTTCTTGGAAGCTGCTCTGAGTCCTGGAAGGTTGCATGGTGCAGCTTTATTATTTGTTTGCAATTTAGGCAAAATTATGGATGTTATTGTTGGTGTGTTAAGGTCTCAATAAAAATCTTGTGTGTTCATTGTCTTCCCTGTGTTTAACTAGTGGGAGATTGTCTCCCAAAATACAAAAGAAATAAAAGGCTTCATTGTACCTTCTAGAAACCTGAGCTCCAGCTTGCTCTGTCCTGTTGGCCTTTCTCCCTAATGGGCTTGTGGAGAACATGTGTGGTGGTTTACATTTGGACTGCAGACTTTAGAAATGGAAAAGCAGTTCAGACAAAGCCCAGAGCTGCCTGCTTTCTCTTCCTCCTCCTCACTGTAAAACCCTCAGATGTCAGAAAAATACATTGCTGCTGTGGATCAGGAGCCAAGTAGAAGAGCATCAATGAAGTCTGCATTGTTCTCAGCATTTTCTCAGGAAGTATTTTATTGCTGCTTTTATTACTCATAACCAAATGGGAGTTAAAACAATCTCTCTTGAGATTCTGCAATCATCCAAAATATGTTGATTGGAGAGGCTTCAAATATGATAAAGAAATAATGTAGATCTTTTCTCTACTGTCTGTGAAGTGAAAGATAAGCCTGAGGAAATAGAGAACAGATGGTTATATTACCATAAATAAAAGCCATAAGAGAGAAGGGTGAATAAACTCTACAGTAGTTACAGGACATGAGTTTTTTCCCTCCAGGCCAAGCGAGGCAGAATTTTTACCATTAGAGTTTTATTTTCTATTTATAGTACAGGACAATTTAAAATGGAAAATTTATACTACAGGAGAATTACTTTGAAAACCTGTGAATTCTTGTCTGTTTTCTAAAATTCTTTTTTTCTACTTGTTTTCTCATGAAAGGGGGCTATCATCCGGTGAAAATCGGTGATCTTTTCAATGGCCGGTATCATGTTATTAGGAAGTTAGGATGGGGACACTTCTCTACAGTCTGGCTATGCTGGGATATGCAGTAAGAAAACTATTTTTTTCCGTATACTTAAACTTTTTTTCTTAATATATTACTTAATTTTGTTTGCAGTAACTTCTCTTTTATGTGCATGATAAAGTTATGTAAATGTTCACTATCTTTTTGTGCAGAAAGATGCCTACAGTCTTACTTTGCTTTCGATTAACAGTGTAGTTTATAAAAGCTCCCAGAAATAAATGTAATTCTATTTTCTTTGACAAATTAGCTTTTCTTATTGAATTTGCATGTTGTCTTGAGCATGCAAGAATAAGCTTATATTTTTATTTCTTTTGTATCTTTAATGAAAAAATGTAATTACCTTTATTAAATGATAAATTGTGTGAACAGATCCCTCTTTTAGAGACATTATTATCAAGGATGATACTAAATACTCACTAAGTTACACTGTTAACAGAGTATTGTTAAAAGTTGTCGTTAAGTGTAATTTCAGCATTTTCAGTATGAATGCATTAGACTGTGGCATATTCTAGTTAAAATTTCTCAACTTCAAAGTATGTTTGTTTTAGCTCACTGCACACGTTGAAAACGTTTCTCTTCTTTTCAAGGGGAAAAAGGTTTGTTGCAATGAAAGTTGTGAAAAGTGCCCAGCATTATACGGAGACAGCCTTGGATGAAATAAAGTTGCTCAAATGTGTAAGTGTCACTATTGCAATACAGTGTTCAATAACAATAACAGTAGTAGTAGTGAATGAAAAAACCATAGAGAATTGATTTCAGACTCTTGTTTTTTTTACATATTGTCCTCTAAACATGTGGCTTATTATGGGTTAACGTGTTTTCTGAAGCCCCAAAATACTTAAGTTTGTGTGGAAATCTAACCAAATAGTATTATAAAGTGAATTTTTTCCTAAAACGTCAGTGTTTGCATTCTTGGTTTAGGTTCGTGAAAGTGACCCTAATGATCCCAACAAGGATATGGTTGTACAGCTAATTGATGACTTCAAAATTTCTGGAATGAATGGAATTCGTATCCTTTTGAGAACATGGCATTCTCTTTAAAGATATTTCAGTCTACTGAAATAAGCATTTAGTTCTGGCTTTTTTCTTCTAAATCTTACTTTAAATATACAAAGTAGAAGCATCAAAATGTATGTAGGTGCCAGGGGAAGTGCAGTGTGTAAGGCGCTCTATGGAGTGAAAGTAACTTAGTTTTTCTAAATGCATTACAAAATTGCAAAAAAGAAGTCTTATGTATCCTTTTGTGGTCTGGTAGAACTAGAGGTAGATTACTTAAAAATAGAGTTTACTGAAATCATTTTTAATAACTGAAGTTTACAATAATTTTTTTTTTTTTTTGTTCTAGACTGGTAAAGAGAAATTGTCAGTGTCATGAAAAAGCTGGTTTCTGTTTTCTTGTGAGAAGTGTGAGGGCATGGAGATGCTTCTCTTGTTCATGTCATTTTTTGGCCAGGTGCTAACCTTGTTTTTGGCAAAGGTTGTAAAGCTTTGTCTTTGAAAGCTTTCTTTAAAAAAACAAAAGAGGGGTGGTAGAAAAAGAGATAAAGTAAAATACAACTAATTCTCGGTGTAATTTTTGGGTCTGTGAATAAATTTGATTTTAGAGTCGAGCTAAACTGAGTTCTCCTTTCTAATTATATTAGGTGTTTTAGCAGCTTATTATATTACTGTGCTTCCATTTACTGTTACAGCTGGACTCATGTGTGTGCCTGTTGTGTTTTGGAGCCCAGTAGCAGACCTCATTGTTCATGGGTCTCATTGCCATAGAGACAGTTCCTGCTCTAGAGAGCCTGATTATACAGTGATTTTGGTGCTGTGCCTTCAGCCTTCAGCAGATCAGATTAAGGTGCCTTTCACCAAATCCCATCTTCTAGGAGAGGAACGTAGAAGGTGACTGTCAGTAAATCTGAATGCTCACTAGAAAGCATCCTTACAGACAGAAGTGTGCAAGCAGCTTTCATCCCATTCATCTGGCTCTTGGCATTAGTTATGGAGCCTTTGGGTATGTGGTGAGAGTGTGGGGTCAGGAGTTCTCAGTCACAGACTGGTGTCTAATCCCCTTTACCTTTGCCCATTTTTATTTGTGTTCGTGTGACTGTAGTACAATTGAGGAATAATTATTTTTAAAAACCAAAAATTACGATTTAATGTTTTATTATAAAACACTAATATGAAATAAGGAGTACAATAATGCATTTATAGCTATACTAGAAGTAACTCTCATCTCTTTATCAGAGCAATTTCCCAGTAATGTTCTTAAATTCTTGCTAAGATTTACATGTATACCACTGTATTAAAGGTGAGGGCTCTTTCTAGGTGTGAAGAACAAATATTTTTAGTGATAATACTTTGAAATCCAAACTTACATCTTATTGCAATGTAGCACTTACACTGAGAAAGCCAGAGAGACCATGTGCCAGTGAAAAATGAGGGGTCAGGTAGCTTTGTATTGGCAGATTAAAACTGGACAGCTGATGTTGATTTATTCTATTTCAGTTTTGCCTTCATGTTCAAAACTGGTGGTACAGAAATTTTTATGTAGAAGGCAGATGTTCCTGTCTTACTGGAAAGTACATTTTCCAGAAAAGGACCAATATACAGGATGGACTGATCCTGGACTCAATTTTAAATTGCACCTGGAAGTCTGTCAAAGTCCTGACTGCTAGCAAAAATACGATACCAAGTATGTTATGCATTGAGTTTTCCTGAGAACAGCTTGTGCATCCTGAGTTATTTGGGCAGCGGTTGGTTGTGTTGTTTATTTCATCAGCTCCTTTTTAAGTTCTAGGGAAAATAATCTTTGGTGTAGGTTCTCTTAGGATGAAGCAGGATTGATTTTAATGTTTTGGTGCTGTTTACTTTTTAAAATGCCATATTAGTGTTGCATTAGTGTCACTGAGATTCTCAGGTTGAGAGAAATAGAGCAATTTGAGATCTTTTCCATGCTCTGCTGTTTCCAGCTTCCTTTGGGCAAGTCACTAAATATCTGTTGCTTGACTATAAAATAAAGCAACATATGTTTCACAGAGGCTTGATTATTGGTTATGGAATTCATTTAAAAGCTAAAACAAGACAGAAGAGAGGTGGGTGAATCCTTTGGATGGCTAATACCACAAAATGTCGTGGAGCTTCCAAACAGGGAAAATTGTCAAGAACCATGTAGAACAGAGCTGGGATTGTGCAGAGCCATTGGCCTTGCACTGAGAGACTGCAAACTATCACTTCTCCAAGGAGTTAGTGTTTATATACAGAGGAATTTTAATAATGTGTTATGCTGCACTAGGCTGATAATTTTTTTACCTACTTGTTTATTTTGCAAAGATTGCAATTACGACTTTTTCATGAAATAACAGGATTCATGATCTTGGGCACTTTAGTGTTTCAGTGTGAATTATTATGTTTGTTTGAAGTAGACATTTATTAGAGCTGCAATAAATGTTCATTTCAGTGTAGCATTTTTTTAATGAAAGATTCCGATAATCATATAATGGAACAAGTGTTTTGAGAGACAGATGGAAAAAAACCAAAGGAGACATTCCCACACAATCAGACATTATGTCTGATGATACGAATGATTGTAATAAATGTATCTCAAAAGACTATAGAGTATTAATTATCATAGTGTCTAAATGCTGCCAGTCCAAAAGGAACTGAGATGCATCCTAAAGTCTTCTGTGCTGGTACTAGAGCTTAACTATCCTTTGTCCTTTGTCATATTTCTAAATGCTTGAGTAATGTATATTTATAGATAGATAGTTACAGGTAGGATTTGAGTCAAGAAAGAACAGCTCTCAGTACTTAAACCTGTCAGCTGATTAATGTTAGATTTACTCTCACTTCTGCTGCTGTGCTTAGTTTCCTCCTGGGAGACATCCCCTATCTTGCTTTGAAGAGAATTTCACAAGAAACATGTCTCCTAGGTGGGCTTCAGGGGTTTTTTGTTGCAGGACTTTTTGGACCTTCTCCCCAGCCAGGTTATTGGTGCTGTAGGAGGATCCTGAGACTTGCAAGGCTGGTTTCCTGGTAGTTAATGCAGAACTTCTCCCAACTTTTCTCCTTGTTCTGGACAGTCTGGCTTAAGGTTAATCTTTCTCAGATCAGGATAGTAAATCAGACAGCAGGCACATTTCTGCATCCCTACTCCCAACACCGAGCCTGCTCTGTATCTTCTCTCCATTCCAGTTGTCTCTCCAGTATGGAGTGTCCCTTGAGTTTGTCCAAGTCCTCACTGCAAAATGTTGCAATCTCTTTTTTTCAGGTAGACATCACTTTCTGCTGACCTTCCCTCTTTCTGCCTGCCTCTGCCATTCCTCTTAGATCTTCCTTCTTGGTGCACTCCCTTGCCTCTCAGCTGTTTACTTCCCTACATCCCTTTCTCTTCTGGTTACTGGCAATGCTTAACATTTCTGTAAGTGCAAGGAATGTCAGGAATGTGCATTGGAGAGTGCAGCAGCAGTGGTCTGAAGGACTGTGGGCGGGTGTCCTATATTTCATTTCTGAATGTTGCAGTGTCCTGCCTTTTTGCAATCTGTGTTGCTGTAGCTTTGCAGCTTGACTGCGTGGGCTCAGTTAATAAGCCCTGCAGAGCTCATGCACTCTGCTCATCCACTGTGATGGCTGTGTGCTCTACTCGTGACCTGTGTTCATTGTGGGGTGAAGTAACCAAGACTGTTTCCTTTTCTAGATGGCACAGAGTTCTGAGCACACCCAGTTGCTGTGAGTGGGAAATGACTATTCAGTGTTTCCTCTTATATAGGAATTCAGGAACGTGAAATGAGATGAACAGTTGGAAACAGCTGTGTTACAGTTCTTCACAGAGTGCTTTGACCAGTCTTGAGACCTATTACTGTTGGTGTAACTTCAGGATAGAGGATGCAGATGTTAAAACTTGAGTTACCTTTATGTTTATAAGTAGGTACTTGAGAAGAATGTGTATGATAAATTGACAGATAAGGTAAGTCTCATTTTAACTCAAGACATTGACTCTTAGGATCATTGCCAAGACTTTAGTCAATAAAAGTTAGAGAAGTTAGGTAAGATTTCTGACAGTCTACAGGTGGTCAACTGTATGAATGGTCTCTTAACATAGTCTGGTTCATTGAAGTTTTCCTGCAGTATCCATCAATTAATTTTTGCTTATTTGTATTATGTTGTTATTTACGAGGTTATAGTATTATGTAGTTAAGATTTTAACATCTTTTCTGATTTCCAGGTACGTTAAGGTCATTCCCAGCTCATGTTTGAGGATTAATTGGATATAATCTAATTGTGTAACTTCTTTTCAGAACGTTGTGAATGGTAGAACTTTAAATTAGCTTCAGTTTCTGAAGATTTTTCTCATTAGAAAGATAACCTACCCGGGCATGTAGGTGTATAATTTCTTAACTTAGAAAACCCTTTAAGGAGAAATCACAGGAAGTTCTTATATCATGTTTTTTCCTAATAATCTCCCCTGATAATTTACTGTTTGCCTCTGTCAGGGGCCAGCAGTAAACGCTGTGTCTAAGTAAATATTTTGGCATTGTGCTTTTTGCATGTTGCTTCTGAGTCTGCATTTCTTTGTTTGAGAGTTCTTTGGAGATTGCCATTATTCTCTGCAGTTAAAACTGTAGGCTTTAAGAGATCCATTCTCATAGTATGTTAGTGTTTGTTGTCAAGTGACTATTGAGCTTAATAAAAAAATGGTTATTATTGTTCATTTTCTAAAACATGGTTGCTGCACACTTTGGTTACTAAAAGCTTTTGTTCATATAATTTAAAATTTATTAAAAATTAGAGATCATAGGCCAAATCAGTACTTACAGCTGTCTCAAAGAAAAGAAAAATGAGTTAGTTACTGTTTACAATGAATTTCTTAATTATTCACCCTAAGGCTGTTGTTAACATGTCGAAGTTATGGACAAGATTTGTGTAATTAAAATGTTTTATTTTAATTCACTCTGCAGTTGGACACTGGTTCTGTATGGGTTTATATATAATTGAAACAGGTTACCAAAGCATTTACCATGCTCATTTTAGGGGGAATCATTTTCCCTCTAAAGGAGGTGATGACTCCTTTAGCCAGAACACAAGCAAACATTTGTGTTGATCTCATGCACAAGTTTATTTGGAAGTTATCCTTAATTAAATTACAGATGTCTGCATGGTCTTTGAAGTACTTGGACATCATCTTCTAAAATGGATAATCAAGTCCAATTATCAAGGCCTTCCCATTCGTTGTGTTAAAAGCATAATTCGACAGGTAAGTTTTGTAAATATTCTAATCAGGTTTTTCTACAATTGTTAACGGTTTGAAGGTTTGAATTATGATATTTGAACTGAACTCTTACTACTATCTGAGATAATTTTATTTTAATCTCAGTGGGGTGAGATTGCACTGGTGTTACTGTGCATCAAACAATTTTGCTTCTTAAGCTTCTGTAATTCCATGCTGCAGTGGAAAATTATGTGTTTGTGCTACTACTTGGTAATACATTTTTTCCAATTTCTGCATAGTTTTGAGCATTGGGATAGAATCAGTCTTATTTTAAAATGCAGCTGAATGTTGAGTTGCTTAATAAATTTAGTTGCAGTTTCAAGCCAGTTTTTAAAAAACCCCTTTGTGATTAGGTACTTCAGGGTCTAGATTACCTACACAGCAAGTGCAAGATCATTCATACGGACATAAAGCCAGAAAACATTTTGATGTGCGTGGACGATGCCTACGTGCGCAGGATGGCTGCTGAAGCTACCGAGTGGCAGAAGGCTGGGGCTCCTCCCCCGTCTGGCTCAGCAGGTATGAACAGGGTATTAAAATGCAATGTGGGAAACTGCCATCAGTATGTTATTGCTAACAGTATTTTGTCCAGTGAGAATTCACTTTTAAAATAATTGCATATGAAAAATGCGTGTCTGTTTAATTCTTATTCCAGAGTAATGATTTCATAGTGTTTTTGCATGTTCAAGTTTTCAAGGTCCCCAGAAACAGAAAAAGATGTATTGGTTTAAACTTACTCCCCTCCCATCCCATAGGCTTTAATGCCTGGGTTTTAGTCACACTGGATGCTTAATCTCTGATATTGACAACAGTTATTAATCTTACATAAATTATGTCTAGTTCTGTTACAAGTTCACCAGCATCCTTGTGAAATCATCTGCCTTTTTAAAAGTCTGTTGTTACTTTTAAGATGCAGTGAAAAGTTGTACATCCATAGTTTTTCACCCTTAAAAATGGAATTTATTGTACCTAACTGAACTTGTGATAAGCCCATTTTCCTAGGGGTAGAAAATGTTTTATGTCAAGCTTGCCAAGAGTTTTGATAGGAACTGTACCTTATGTTTAGCTAGGAGAAGCCAAGGTAAAGAAGTTCACAGCAATAAGCAAAGACAAACTAGGAGAAAGTGTGGCTTTTCTAGTGATGTTCTTTTTAGTACTATGTACTATATATTTTTAGTACTATCATTGCTACTGATTTGCCAATTGAGCACATCAGCTACAGGCAGTGGAAAAGTAATTCCCTTTGTAATATTGTCAGAAAATATATTACAGATTAAAATCTGTGAGGTATGCTAAAAATACTTTCTGTAATGGGAACAAGTACAGTGATCAGGATCCATTTCACAGCATTACGTATTTTTAGATGAAAAATCGTATAACTGGTGAATGTATTATATTATAGAATTTGACATAATGTGTAATCACATAGCTAGAAAATTTATGTTATTTGTGTGGGAAATAACTTGATTTTGTTCATTCAGCCTTTATATTGCTTTCTGACATTAAAATGAGTATTATTTTAAGGAATGGCATTCTTACCACATTTGGTTCTTAGCAAATTGTAATTAAATATATGGCTTTCCACACAGGAGCTGAGGATGTGTTTTCTTTACAGCATTACAAGAATAGGTTGTGTATAATTTCTCTTTTTATAACAATGATAGTGCTCAGGTTTAAGAATCATTTGAAAACATTGCCCTTTCAGGGGTATTCAAACAGGTTTTCCCCTGAGCTTAGCAGCAGGATCTGAACCTATAAAATAACTCTGTGTTTTATTTAGCATTCCTTAATTGCCATAGGCCTGTGTGCCTGAAGAAGTTTGTGAGAGGTTCTCCTCCATTCAGTTCCTCTTGCTTCACTTTGCTTCTGTCTCCTGTATTTGGTTATTTCTGTTGCTTTGATCACAGGGGAGGTTTTATGTGGCTGTGAGTGTGACAGTCAGCACTGCAGTCCCATCAGAGCCCTCACTGGTGGGATCCTGCTCAGAGGTGCTCGTGCTGGACCTGCTTTTTCTCTGATATGGTGTGTTTTTTGCCTTAGGCACTTCTTCGTGCCTCCAGCCCTAGCAATCAAACTGCCTTGTTTCAGAGTAAAACACATGAGTATTTGTCTTTTCTGTTGAGTACAACGCAGTAGTTGTATCTTTGCTAATATTCCCTGAACTATTTAAACCAGTCTATACCTGCTCTGCCAGCAGACGACATATATTTAGTCTGTGACAGCTCTGCAGTCATTCCATGATTTCTATCCACTCCTAATGGTTCAACCTTTTTTTTTTTTCAATTTCATGATCTCTCTGCCAAGCACAGCACAGTGAACACAGATAGCTGCTAGCTCCTTCCAATCCCAGATGCATGCTCTAATGGAGACATCAAATGATTTTAGGCAGCATGTACTTACAAAGAGTAAAAAATGTGGCTAACAGAGTAAACTTAACACTGCCTTATTTAGTTAAGAATATTTAAAAATTATTTCTACTTGTTTTTGCTTTTATAGAGTTGTTTTTGAAAAAGAAAACCTTTATTTTATTTACAATTTATTTTTTGTCTTTTTAGTGAGTACAGCCCCACAACAAAAGCCTGTAAGTATTGTTATATAATACAATTTAACTGCCTTATTTTCTCTGTTTCTCTGGCTATTAATATATATTAGACTGTTAGTAGGCTCAACCCTTTTTGAAAGCTTCCTTTGAATAAAGCTTTTATCTTTCAAAGAACATTTTTCTTTTCATGTCTGTGGCATTACCAGTTTTAAGCACAGTATTTCTGTGATGGAAATTCTCACAGACATACAGTTCTATAGCTATGTCAAACTAAGTTAAGCATTGTGTTTTCTTCTCTTGAGGAATAATCCATTCATCCAAATCCTGACAAAAATGGGAGAATGCTCTAAATATTGTGCATTGCAAATATCTTAAGGGCATAAAGACCTTAATCATCAAGGCCTGAAAGTTGAAGCAATTCTATGAGGTTTGAAAGATCTCTTTGCCATGTGCATATAGGAATTAACCAATGGTAATACAGTTGTTAAGAAATATCTGTGGTTAAAGCTGCTTTCTGTGTGTACAGAACATGTATGATTTCAGTGGGTGTACAACATGGATGAAAATTACTAGAGTTGTGAAATTTCATGTCTTATTTAGGTGATCCCATGGCTTTTTATGAAAATAACAGGATTAACAGATAAACCTTTGAGGAAATGTTTTTCTCTGTTCCTTGTACTTTATTTTTTTGATTATATGATGATTTCTTACTGTAATATTTAAACAATGAATGAAAATTGGATAGATCTCACTTATCAGATAATAAAAATAGAAGCCACAATTCAGTTAAAATGGGAGGAAGTGTTTAAATCCAAGCTCTGATGTGTTCATTTTTCATTTCCTTATTGTTGTATCTGAGTTTTTCAATCCTTATGTTATATAAAATGAGAAACTTCATGATGGCCATCTGCTGTTTGTAATTCATATGTTTTGGGCCAGAAGGGAGTAATAAAAATGCTTTCCTTTTACAAGACAATAGCTGAACAACACAGGTTTTATTTAAAATTCACTGTTTTCAGTATCTTTAGTTTCTTGTGTCTTTTTGCTCAGAATACTTTTGCTGATTATTACCTGCATTATACAGAGAGAAATTAAATTTATGTATAAACAGCTAATATGATACCCGATTATTTTCCACATACAGTATCATCTGTTAATCCAGACTGAAGTGTAAAATTATTGTGTTTATCAAGGTTATAGGATCATAGGAATTTTATTATGGCATCTTGGATGTATAGATGTATTACTCTTGTATCTAATAATCACCATGTAAAAACATGATTACCTGTGTAAAATTTTGGTGGATTTTTGCCTCATACAATCCTGTATCATTCTTGATTTGAAGTAAACTGGAAAAAGCAATATAATAACTAAATTAGTTGCCATCTAATATTTTCAAAAAATGGTGATCAAACTGTAAATTAACTGTAAATTAGTAAATAACTGTAAATTAGTTTGGTGTGAGATGCCTTGAAAATAAATAATGACTTTTTCTTTCTTTGGTATTTAAGGTTGGAAAAATATCCAAAAACAAAAAGAAAAAACTGAAGAAAAAACAGAAGAGGCAAGCTGAGCTGCTAGAAAAACGCCTGCAGGAAATAGAAGAGCTAGAGCGGGAAGCTGAAAGGAAAAAAATAGAAGAAAATGTAACCTCAGCTGTACCATCAAATGAACAAGAAGATGAGTACCACCCAGAGGTGAAACTAAAAACAGCTGATATAGAAGAGGTAGTAGATGAAGAAGCTGGAAATGATGATGGTTAGTATTACTTGTTTTTATTGGCCCTGAGTTTACTGTTTCAGAGCAGAAAGTAACTGTGCAGTGTTGCATCTGGTGCAGTGAGCTCCTAACTGCCCTTGATCATTAAGTTAATTTTCTTCTGTAGGTAAAATTGTAACTACAAAACCTAAAAAGGTAAAGAAAAATCCAACTTACTACAGAAGTGAAGAAAACCATCAATAGCAGTGTATAGCTATAAACAATTCAAAAAAGCACATAGAAAGTCCAACAGATCAGTCACCATGCCACATTAAGTGGAATAACTGTGTATCCTGGTGAAGTAGAAGAACAATAAGAAGTATTTTTCTGTAATATTATTGTCGTAGTTGGAATCATCATTGCTTTCCCTTTTTCTTCTTACAGTGTTTGTTGTAATAATCTATCAGGTAACAAAGGTTGCAACTTCTTCACTAAAATTTTTGCTATGTCTGGTTAAAATTCCTGTTCAGTCCTGGTGGCTTGGACCATAATTGTTATGGTCCAGCTTCATTCTGGTTTCCCTGATTTTCTTGTCAGCTCTTTAGACCAGATAAAGATGTAACTACTGAGACTGTAATTCAGTTTGGTTTGCTTTAGGTCTGCTCTTACAGAGAGTTTTCCTACTTCTGTGATGACTCCGTTGACATAGATTGATTCTGGATTTTTAAAAGCTTGCATTCAAGGCCTCATCCATCTTCCCTTCATAGCATTATTCTCTTCTGGATTGTTCCCTCCTGAACCACTTAGCATTTTTTATTTTTCCAACAGTCTTACTAGTCCTTTCTTTTGCCTTTAATTTAGATTTTAAGGTTTGCATATTTCAGTGATATTCAGTGTTTCCTTGTGTGATATGTCAGAAGTCAGGTAGTTACTGAAGAGTTAAAAATGATGAAATGCCTAATTTTAGTCTGGTTTATTGATGTGTGGTGTAATGTGTTGCTTGCTGAAACTTTTCAGGTGAAGCAGAAGATCAGGATGAAAAAGAAGACACAGAGAAGGAAAACACTGAAAAAGATGATGATGTTGAGCAGGAACTTGTCAACACTGACTCCACAGACCCTAAGTGGATAGAATCCCCCAAAACAAATGGCCATATTGTGAACGGCCCATTCCTATTGGAACAGCAGATTGAAGATGAAGAAGAAGAAGAGGAAGAATGTCCAAATCCAGAGGAGTATAATCTTGATGATCCAAATACAAAAAGTGATTACTCTTATAGCAGCTCCTATGAACAGTTTAATGGTGAATTGCCAAATGGACGTCATAAAATTCCAGAGTCCCAGTTCTCTGAGTTTTCAGCGTCTGTGTTCTCTGGGGCTCTGGAGTCTGTAGCCTGTGGTTCTGCTGTCTCTGAAGGATCAACTGTAACTGAAAGGGAGGAGAGCAGCCCTTCTCATGACAGGAGCAGAACGGTTTCAGCTTCCAGCACTGGGGATTTGCCAAAAAGTGAGTGTTCCTCTTAATGGCTTTTGTCTAGTAGCATGGGTGTGCATTGTATTAAATAGAAGAGGCAGGTAAATGGGCTACAAAGGTAGTGGTTAGGTTAAGAAAAGATTGTTTAAGTAAATTGGATGATTTTTCTTGCAGTACTGTGATTTATGGGTTATTTTCCACTCTAGAACTTCCTTTTAAGGGGTATAAGATAAATAAATTATTGTAGAATAAACAAACATTTGCATTGACAAATCAGCCTACATGTGAAAGAGAAAAGGAAGTCTGTAATTGTAGATAAACGTCATTCCTGTAGTTTAAAGGTAGAAGATGAGCATGAGATCATTTATCCTGACGTCCTTTGATAACAAGTCAGTAATATACCATCTTTTAAGCCCAGTAACCTTTATTGTTGGCTTAAAATGTATTTTTCAAAAAGAAAAATACCTGTTCTTAAATGGACAAATGAAATTATAATCTGTTGTGATTGTAATGTGTTCCATTGCTTGGTGCTCTGAATTATTTTAGAAGAATTGTAGCAAGTTTGAGCTTGTCTGGCTGCAGATTCTATCTGTTACTTCTTGTCACATCTTTTCTCAGTCATATTGAAAAATTCTGTATTATGCTGTGTTTTCATTCATTAATTGTTCTTTCTGTGTTAAACAGTTCCAGTCTTAACCTTTTGTTAATACTCAACAGGGCATGTTGCCAACCCTCAACTCATTATGGTGTTTCTATATTCAGCATGGTTTTGGACATTTAAATTTTGGCCATCAGTCCAGAACTTTTGCCTGTAAATCCATTTGAATATATGGAAGGTGAAATCTTGGTGTCATTGCAAAAAGCTGGATTTTTGCCATTGAATTAAATAGCTTCAGGTTATTAACATAGGTCTTATTTATAGTGCCAGTGGTTAAATAATAAATATATGGGTTTCAGCTTTAATAAAGAAAATACTGAGTCTAAATCTGTGAGCAGATAAAAGAAAATGGGAGTTCAGGGAGAAGATCACCAAGCCTGCCATCAACATTGTCACAAAGCTGCACTGAAAAATGCAGTCAAGTGTATTTCTTGGTCTAAGACTTTTGAAGAGCAAGTCATACAGTTTATTACAGGGTCTGACAGGAAAAGTAAGGTAAGAAATATGAAATAAAATACAGCTCAGTAGAACTGCATTTCTGGAAGATCCAGGCAAATAAGGCTTTTAGTTCATGTCCTTACACTCTTAAGTCCCTGAAACAATACAGAGGAGGTTCCTAGATGCCTGGTAGTTTCTTCTTTTGTTCTGCCAGCTGTAGATAGGCAGAAAGATTCCACTGGTGTTTTCCTGGGGTGGTGTGTAAAATCCTTGTGTCTTCAGAGCTTAAAGCTGCTTTTGTCCTCATGGAAACAGCTTATGTCCATAGCTGGAGAAAAAACCCTACTTTATTCCTCCTTGATGTTTTCCCATCAGTTCACACACCTTTCTTGCAGAGAAAGAAGACAGACAGTAAATTCAGTGATAGTTGACTTTTTTGAAGAAAGGGGAAAAGCTGAATGTTACAGATTTTAATGGCATCAATAATAACATTAAGTATAACAGTCATAAAACAGATGAAGGTATTTAGACAGAAGCATACAGGAATTAGAGGCTATTTAATATTTTTAAATGATGCTACATAATTTTTCACCATATCTTTATTCTCATTTTTTTGTACTGAAGTAGACCTTTATTTGTTCCTCTTTCTCTAGGCATTGCTATGCATTGTTAAGTGGCATGGTCTCATCTTATTTTTTTGGGGGTTCTGGCTTTATTTGGTGCACAAACCAGTTTGTGTTTGGTGGATGTGCAGTTTTTATCATTTTCAAGTTTTCACTGCGTGACCAAATGCCCTGAAGATAGATCTGTAATTTCCTCACGACTCTCCTCCTCCTCTTTTCAGTGTTTGAATGTTTGCCAAATACATTGTCATGCAGAGATTGTGAGAATTAAGGTGATATTTCTTAGTTTTTATGGAACTAGGACACAGAAATGTTCACTAATTTTGTGCACATAATTTTATTTGGATGCTTTTTTGTGAGTACTTTTTAGAAAATACACTTATTCTGACTTCAATTTCAGTTGTAAATGAAATACAGAATCCAAGAATTCATCTTTCAGAAGAGACAGGACTTAAGCATCATGAGTTTTTAGAAAAATACAAAAGTGTAGGCACTTCCCTATTGCCTGCTCAGGTCCCTCTCAGGAAAAGTTTGAAGAAAGCTGTTGTGTAATGCCATATTCAGATGTCTTACTCATGGGTCTTTTTCCCCCCCTTCATTTGACTTTATTTACTGCAGTCCTTCAACAAGATGTGTGGGAAGGATTTATCCAGCATTGTCTTGTTTTTTGGTTTTTTTTTTGCAAAGACTGCTGAACTGAGAAGGGTCCTGTTATTTCTTCAGTAATGCATGTGATTGTGTTAAAAAAATGGCACAGTACTATGCAGCATGTTTTAAGGGAAGACTTTAGTATTAAGCTTACTAATCTTACTAGTTCCTATCTTTTGAATGTTTTGCTTCTTCCTAATGTTGATGCTTTTTATAAAGTTGAGTCTTGGACTCCATTCCAGCTTTTTTAGAGGGCTGTTTGTTGAGGTCACTGCCCCCTCTGCCTTTTGCTATTTAAATACTCCTGTATTTTCATTCCCTCTCTCCTCTGGTGGACCCTGCCATTTTCTTTTCTGGTTGGCCAATATTCAGTGCTCTGATGACCCATTCAGGCTTCCTGTGCCAGCAGTTGAAGATCTCCATCTGATTTCAGTCACTCCAAATTCACCATGAGACATACAGTATTTTTTGTCCTTGTCCCCATGTCTGGTGTATTTTCCTTTTCCAAGTCTTTCACCAGTTTATCAGATCACTGCAGCCACAAGTTCTTTTTGGATCTAGTACCTCTTTATTATCTTACCTTCAGTTTCCAGTTTACACCTTACAGCTCTGGGACAAGGAAACAGAGACCAGTCCTGTGCTTCCCTGAGATTTGTGATACCTGGTTCTGTCTTCTGCCTTCAAGTCATCTGCTTTCTTCCCAGTTTAGGAACTAGCAGGTGGAATGTCAAAACAAAGAAAAGCAGCAATCTCTACTGGTGGTGTTAAGGTTTCAGTGTCCCAAGAGCCTCTAAAGGTTGCAAGATTAATCAGATTAAAGTTCTGCCTTTTTAGTCTGGATCATAATTGATGCAAATAGGACCTTGAGAGAACTTTGAATGCTGATTTTTTTTGTGAAAAGGATGACAGCCCCCTAGGCTCTCAAATTGGCCAGGTTTTGGTGAGTCTTTTACCCCTTGGGATAGGTTTAAAAAAAAAATTCAGCTAGATTTTATTTACTGTAGCCAGGAGGCATGGAAGTAGAGGATTTATTTTCTCAACCAAACTGTTCCAAGAACATATCTTTCATGTGTGTAGTGGGTGAGTTCTTGGAGTCTGAGTTTTCACATTTTCTGTCTGAATCTGTTCTGGGAAACATATACTCTGGTTTTGCTTAGAAGCTCCTCTGGATATTGTAGTAATAGTGATTTGGCAGCTAAAAAATGTGAAAAATTTGCACTTGAAATGTATAAGAATATTTAGAAATCGGAGTAAGAAATCCTATTTATGTTGCTTTAATTTCTTGTAACGTTCAGCAAATTATTTTCATGTCTTCAATGCTGAATGAAGTGTCAAGGCAAAACTGCTTAGAGATAATGAATAGTAGGCTTAACATGCTAACTAGTCTGCATTTTGCTTGTGTTAGCAAAAACTCGTGCTGCTGACTTGCTGGTGAATCCACTGGACCCAAGAAATGCAGATAAAATTAGAGTTAAAATTGCTGACCTGGGGAATGCCTGCTGGGTGGTAAGTGTAACTACATCATTTTAGCTGTTCACTATTTAGAACAGGTCTTTTTATAGTCCTTTTTTCCCATTAATGTGGTTCTTTCTATTTTAGCACAAACACTTCACAGAAGACATCCAGACAAGACAGTACAGATCCATAGAGGTTTTAATAGGAGCAGGTTACAGTACACCTGCTGATATCTGGAGTACAGCATGTATGGTAAGAACAATGCAATGTGTATTTTACAAGAGTAAGGCTCCTAAGACCAGTTGTTTATTTAGTCAGGAAACCTGATGGGGATTGTTTTGACGTTTTGACACAAATGCATTATCATAAATGATGCTGTATCAGATAACTGGTGTTGATTTCTTCCCTTTCTTTCAATTTCTTCAGCCTTCTTAATGAAAAGGAAATATTTTGTAGAGCACATCTGATTTTCATGTGATGTATTTTAAACTTGTAGTCAGAAACATGCAAGTTTAGAGAGAAAATACATGTCTATTCTGAAATGACAAAATGTAACTGACAAAGTACAACTGTTTGTTTCATTCCAGTCTTAGAACCTGGGCTACTGTTAGCTGTGATTGCATTCCCTTTTCTTGTGTAAAGTAGCAAAATAGTGAAATACTTTAAATTGGTGCCAAGTGCAGTCAAAACAGATTGGATTAGACTTGGTTCTAAACTTTCAAGAGAAGGAATTCAGTTTATTGGCGTAAAATATGTGGTAACATTCTGTAGAATTAGTTTGAACACAACTGAAATGACAGCTTTTTAAGAGTCTTCAGAGAAAAGAAAAAGTGAAAACTTAATCATGCAGCTTTCTGAAACACCCTAATATCTCTTTGGGGATGAACAAGCTGCATGCATCTTCTCATTTAAGATAGAAGATGTATATGCAAAAAAAAATTAGAAATACCTTTGCCTATTTTAAAAGGGAAAACTTAATCAAATCTTTATATTTTACAAATACATGTCTGATAAGAGTAAGTGTGTGAGGAGGAGGAGGAGGAGAAGACTCAAATACTAGACACAGTTTGCAGGCGTGGGTGATGAGAAGAATTACACAGCCCGGAGGGAGGGGAGGAGGAGGATTGAAAGGAACATGAAATCCTACAGATATTATAAGTTCAGCAAGCCATGTGTTGGAAGTAACTAACCCATAAGTGAAATTAAAGTATGTTTTCTCTGGTGTTTAATACTAGCTTTTTCCTAAGTATGCAACAAACCCCTCCATTTCCAAATTTACTCTTCTATTTGGGGACAAAATGGAGAATTTTGCTATTACGTTGAAACAAAGCATAAAAAATATTCCACAGTTTGTTCTTTAATTCTTTAAGTTATTCTTCTCTTAACTAACTACAAAGTCATTATAGAGACTTTTTTCTTCTACCTAGTGTTTTGTAAACCTCAGTTGAACTTGATAACCTTCTATTTTATTGGACATCCTGCATTCATCTTTAAGTTGTACCCATTGCTGCTAATTTTATAGTCTTATATGGTCTTTTAGTCTTGTAGCTAAAGGCACATAAAGCAGGCTGAGGCCTACCTAGAACTGTATTTAAAGATAGTGGGGTACTAAATATCAACATCACACCTAAGGAATATAATATTCTTGCAATACTTGGGCTTGCCCACCCTATTATCACTTCTCTTCTGTATTATGTAAGTGTTACTGCTCTCTTCAAACTCAGGGAAAGAAAAAGGCCTAAAACATCACTGCCACTGGAGGTATCTTAACCCAGATTCACAATTATGTATGAAATTCCATTATTTTAAAGAGAAAATGATATTTCTGCTTTTTTGTTATGTAAGCCTTGCAGATAGTAAAGCTTTTCAGGCAGAAGTGCTGTAATTCTCTCTTCTGTCACAATCTTTAGGTTTTTGCCCTTAAGAAGTGCAGTAAAAATTTTATAACATTGCATCATTTACATACAGTTGTTGAATACAATTGCCATCATGATATAGTTGTGTAAAAAATAGAGAGCATCCTCTCAAGTTCATAGAAAAAAGTCATAATTTGAAAACGCCTAGAATCTGTTCGCATTGCTGTGTGGCTGAGAAAATGGGTCAGAGCATTGGGGATGCTGATCCTGTATCAGATGCAAAACAGCTCTGAGGTAGGGATTGCCTTGAAGGCCTTAATGCTTCTTTCTGCAGAGGACTTGTAATAAAGATTAACAGCCAGGAAAGCATTCCTGATGTGGAACTGCAAACTCCCAAATTTATTTAGGCTGTCTTTGGAAATTATGATGTGAACCTCTCCAGTCCCTAAGGCAGTCAGGAACTGTGAAGTGCCAAAGTGTTTTAATGCCTCTACAACCCCACTTGCTTTCTCAAGTTTGGTTACCTTGTTGTACCTAGATTTGGTTCAGAAAATGCCCTTCTAGGTTATATTGCTCTTGTTTCATATTTAATTAACTCTGTTCCATGTTTACTGTGTTTTCAAAGGGATTGTCTGCTGGAGCAGGTGGTGTTTATTTTCAGCCAAAATACAGCTTAGGTACCCTGTTAGCCTTGATGTCCAGGACTCCCAGAGGAGAGCAGAGGTGACTTTGCTTGCAAGTCCTGAGTCATTAAGGGCATTTTTGGAAGCAGTACTGTGCAAAATCAGTGGTTCAGCAGTATTTCCATTACTTTTTCCTTGGCAAGTTTCCATCCATCCATACTTTACCTAAGGAGACCACACCAAGCACACATGAACACTGCTTAGCTTGCAAAGTAGAAGATTTTCTCCATGTATTTTGTATCCATTGCTGTGTCAGATATTCTAGCTCACATCTCCATTTAAAAAATGGCAAAAAAGGCCTTGCTTAGAACTTAATGTCTGTAGGGTTTCTGTGTCACAGATTTATGTGTATATAAAACTCACAAATCTTTATGTGTCCTGGATTATATGAAGGATGACTTGGAATGCTTGGTACCAGGATTCACCTGGGGTCTTAACTTGGTCTTGTGCTTTATAGATCTGCATTTGAGCCTAAGGTTTTCACTGCCTTTTGCTTACTAATGAAATAATCTTGCTCACTGAGGGTAGCAGTGGCCATGAGTAGATCAGCCACTGGTTCTTGTATTGGCTTGTATTTATGGCATCAAGTGTGTAAAGCACAGAAGATTGTGTTTTATCTCAGTACAATGTCTTTTTCCATCATACCATTTGCCTGTCCATTTTACACAGTCTTTAATAATAAGGATGAAGATGAGGTTTTTAAACAAGGCCTCTGATAAACTGGCCCTGAGCATGCAAAGCATCTGTGTTCCTGTGTGCACAGCAACTTCCAGAATATCCCCTTATGAATCTTCTGGGATGTGGTACATTGTGTCTGAATGGAGAGCATTCCTTACCTGGGCTCAGTTAGTTTGGGATGGCTTTGTGTAGCCAGCAGTGTGATGGTTTTGATGCAGCTTCCAGGAAAGAAAAATCCTGTTTTATTTGTATTGACTTCAGTATGGGACTAGCCAGTTTCTGATCAGGATTACTTGTGCTGGGAGTGCATGTAATCAGAGCCACATAAGGGCTCTGCCCAAACAGCAAAAGAGGGCAAAATAACTCAGTGCTAATAGTCTTGCAGTGCTGTTTCTTTGGTGTTATGTCAGTGAATAAGTAGCATTGCATGCCAGCAGCCTGTGAGCTGAATCTTCTCATGTTAGATAGTTTATCACAGCCCAGTTCTTGTGCCCCAGACTTCTTTGGATCAGGTTTAAAGGACGAATGTGAATGCTTTAGACCAGTACCAGTCCTGTGCTCAGGTGATCTGAGTTGCAGAGTTGCTCAGAAGGGAAGAAAGAGGATGATGCATATCTTTGGAGGCTTATAGTCAGTGCATGCATGAAGTGCTGTGGAAGAGGTTGGATGTCAGTGGGCTTTTCCAGACCACAGCAGAGTTGTTTGCTTGTTCAGTGCTTGGCAAAGAATGCCACAAAGTGTGACTTTTTTTCTTTAGATTTTGGTGATCTTGGTTAGAATGATGTTGTCATTTGCTGGACATAAGTTTGGTCAAGGAAATTGTACAATGCCCTTTTATTTTTCTTCTAACAATGTGGCCTGTTGATGTGGAATACTCATGGAGAGCTAGACTCTGGGAATCTCTCCACATTTACTAAATTCTAGATGTTCCCTTCCTGTACTAAGCCCTAATTAAATTCTGCAAACAGGGAGGTGCATCTCTCATTTTCACCCAAAAAAGGGAATAGATTTGGAGGCAGCAGTACCTTTGACAGGATTGAAAACATTCTTGATGATTTCGTTGTATCAGTTTGAATTTCCACATTAACAGTATTGAGCGGGTTGCTTTCTTTAGAGCAGAAACTGAACAGACACTGAGTGATTTAGCATTTCCTAAATCCCAGAAAACACAGAACACAGTACTCCACTGCTGCTGCCAAGAAATCCTGGCAAGATAAGGGAGTTAGTACTGGCAGACAGCATCCTTTTGTATTGCTTCTGGAAGCACCATAATTCCGCTGCTTTTCCTTGTTCCAATCTCCTTGGATTGGAGACAGGAAAAGCACCTGAAGTGATGAATCTCATCATCTTACTTTTGTTCATTACCTTTGGTTTGAACTGCTGGGAAGAGGTGACTGTGTCACAGGCTGGGACATGAACAAGGCTTTTTAAGTTTTTAACACTTTCCTGAGGTGTCTTTTGTGGAGAGTTGCGATTCCTGCAACATCCTCTCTTTGTAATAAGACGTAGCAGACAGAAGACAGCTATAGATCAGCAGGAAGTCAGAGGAGGTGAAAATTGTACTTGGTATTTTATCTACCCAAAGAGAATACAGATGATGAAAGAAAGCACCACGAGGTGTGACGGAAAGGGGACAGGCAAAGAGCTTTCAGAACAAAGGACATGCTTCTACAAGGCTAGCCAGTTTACAGCAGTGGGGTTTATTCATGGTCATTTCTGCTCATGTCAGAGGTACAGAATGGAGAATAAACAGGATATCGTAAGTTATATTAAAATTAAGCCTCATGTAAGTGCTTGTAGGTGCATTGCAGGTTTGTGCCCCCAGTTTATTACTTTGTATGCCGTTCTCCAACGTGGAGTGGAGAGATAACTGTCCTTAACTACTCTCAACTGCTGTAAGCAGGGAAAAAATGATCATGTCTCCATGGGATCATGAGTATCATCATGTCAGTATGTGTGAGTGGCACATACCAAAGGTGTGATGACAAGCTTCAGTCTGTACAGAAGCAGTATTTTGAGGAAAAATTGAAAATCAAAAATGTGGTTTTGAGGGGAGAAAAAGCTGAAGTTGCTATGCATGTATTTTTCAGTAGGCAGATACAGTACAGAATGCTGTTATTACTTGCTGTACACCCTTTTTGAAGGTGGTGGGTGGACAACCTGAAACACTCAAAAGAAAATGATTTCCCAGAGGAGCTGACTTTCCAAAACAGCCACTCGGTATGCATGATTCCAAGATCGGAGTACAGCAAATAAAATAACCCTGTTTCCTTTCCAAGCATCCCATGCAAGTCTCTGTTTTGTATATTTGGCCTTTCTTACCAAGCATTAACCATGCAGAATGCCTTTCATACTCTTCCCATTGCCTGACTCTTCAGAGGGAGATGTCCACGGGAGAACAAACTGTCAGCTGGTGTGTGTATCTCAGAAAGCTTTCTGATCTTCTTTCAGAGCTCCCACTAATCTGTGGAACAGTGTTCTTAAAACCAAACCTGTTTTTAAAGCAGTTACAGTCTTTGCATTCACATCTCTTCATTTCAGCTGGGGCGGAGAAGCTCTGGCCAAGAGCTGCATCTCATCTGTCAAAATAATAATTCTGGCCTGTAGCTTGTTGTTCTTTTTCAGCTGGGGCTTCAATTCAGGGAGGCTGATGCAGTCCAAGTGAATTGTTCTTCCAGTCCTCTCCCAGAGAGCTTTCCCTAGGCATGCATCCATTTTTCAATCACCAGACTGAGTGCACAGCTGTCACACAGTGAAAATGTAGCTATTTCCAATTGTGTGTTTAGATATGGGTCCATTATATAGCAGTGCCACCAGTTCTGTACTGTGCTAGGTTCACATACAATCAGGAAAGAAATAGAGCCTCTTCAGAGCCTATAAAACAGCAGTGTAACCATTTATATGAAAGGTTCACCATCTGCAGATGGAGAAAAGCAGTCTAGACTGTTTTCTGTGAGAACTTTAGGAAAGTGGTAAATAGAAATTGCCAGAATACTCAGTAAAGATGGATGGTTGCCTTGGGCTTCTGTGCCATATGTTGAATGTGATGTATCTAATTTTTTATCTCCAAGTAATAAATAAAATGCTGACTTGTCTTGAGGTAAATGTCAACATCAAGTAAAAAAATAATGGTATTTTAAAGTTGGAGTTTCTGTCAAGAAACTTGTTTTTAGAAATTATTACTTTCAAAGGGAAAGTAAGTAAATACGGTTAGTCTGTATTTGTAGCATCATGGAAATTGTAGACAAATTTAGGTTTAAAGTGATCTGTGGTCACTGCTTCCTCCTTGAACAAGGGTTGTTGTTAAAGGCAGATGAGGTCTCTCAGAGCCACGTCCAGTTGAGGGGTGCATACCTCAGGATGTACCTGTAAGAATGGCATTTCCACAGCCTCTCTGAGCAGCCTGTCCCAGTATTCAGGCAGTCTCACCAAAGAATTTTTTTTTCCTCATGTTTGATTGGAATTTCTCATCTTGCTGCCTGTGTTGTCCTTTCACTGGGAAGAGTGTATCTTGTTCTTCTCCATTACTGCCTTCAGGCAGTAGAGTGCAGCAACCAAATCCCTTCTCCCACCTGAGCAAACCCCAGCCCTGTCAGCCTCCCCTCCTGCATCCTCTGCTCAGCCCCTGTAATGCCTCAGGTCCTCCCTGACCTTTCCCCACTTTGACAGGGTCACTTTCACACTGGTGGCCCCAGACTGGTCACTGGTGGCCCGTGGTCACTGTGCGGCCCTTGGGCTCCTTGTGTCATCACAGAGTGATGATCAGTGACCTCCCTTATGGGGTCTGGGAGTTGTATGTGCCTACAGCTGCCTGTAAAGGTGGGTGAGCACTGAGAATGCCTGGGAAGCCCAGAGCAGCAGTGGTTCCACAGCCAGAGCTGTGGCTCAGCCTGCAGCAGCAGAGATGTGCTCTTGCAGCAGCCCCCACTGGGTAGCAGCTCGGGCTTTCCAGTGCACCACCCCTTCGGACAGTGGTTTAAAGAGCAGGAAAACTCTGCTCCAGTCCAGAGATGTGATCGTCCTTCTTACAGCTGTTTATGTGTTTATTAATGTATCTCTAGGGCTGGTTCTTCATGATAAAAACCTTGATCTGGGATTTACTCTTTTTTATACAAGGACAAATTAATTTCATTTATCTTGCACTGTGTAGCCCAGTCTGTCCTGAGAGTAGCTGGGAACATACATGTCTGCCAGGTTGCCACAGATGAACCTGTGAGACATTGCCTTCCATGGATGTAAAGAACCATCATTACACACACTTAGCATGGCACCTGCCCCTGGGCTGTCCTTGTGTGCATCTGAGTCAGAAGTGGTTTTGTTCTGTAGAGTCCTTTAGGAAGAGTCAGAAAATCAAATCTGTGAAGTGCTGCGGCCCCAGCCCATCCTGGGCATGGAGTCAGAGCTGTACAAAAAGGAAGAGAGAAGCATCATTGCCATTTTCAAAAGCTGTAGTTTTTGTTCAGTGAGAGGGTGGTACACAAAAAAAATCCCAAATCTATGGGAATTTTCAGCTCTTGCGAGACACAAACTGATGTGAAATTCAGAGTATCACAGCAGTGTGCTTACCTCTTGTACTTCTCTAGAAACAGTTTTCACAGTTTTTCAGTTTAATCTTTTTAGTCCCACACAGACATATTGAGCTATTAATACTTCATTTTATGGACAGAAACTGTGTTCTTGTGTAGTCTATCTGGTGGCTAAATTCAGCTGCATTTCCATTCTTCTCCAGGGATCTGTGTGTAATAGCAGCGAGTTTCTCAGTGTCCTCAGGAGTCATCCCAATGGTTTGTGCTCTCCTGGAAAAGCTGATCCAGCTCTTCTATGAATAAATACATTGCCATGAGATACAGAGAGGACACTTGGGTCTTCTCTGTCTCATCTCAGGAGAGTAACAGTGTTCTCTGTGGTGTGTTTAGAGATCTATCCCAGTGATCACTTCTGGCTGCTCTTAACATTTATTTCAGTTTAGAAACCTGGTATTTTATGAAGTTGTTCCAATTTTTTTCAGCTGTAAAATGCAAACTGTCATTCCTGAGCTAAGAGTGGAATAAGAAAAGTAGTGAATGACTGTTTATTGGTGATAGTAACTTTAGAAGTTAAAGGCCTGTTCATAGGATCAGCAGAAATGTCAACAAGGGATGTTCCTGTTTTCTTGGCTGCTATGTGTGACTGCAGTGAGTTATGTTGGCTGTAGCCCACTTGGATGACACTGCAGTTCACAGCTTGAAGAAGCCAAGTGCTCATAAATAGGCTAAATTTACAGGTGATTTAACAACTCCAGTTTATAAACTAGAAGAGAAAAGTGTCTATTTTCAGGAGACAAGTATTTTGTAGTAAATGTTCTAATGGAGTGAAATCCCATTCTAGGGTTGTGCTAGGAAGCTCTGCCTCATTTTTGGAATGCTTTTCTGGATCGGTTGTTTTCCCATGTCTTGGACATGGAAAATAGTTTGATGTTTAAACCACCTGGAAAGAATTAGATTCCTGTGGCTGCTTGGGCAATTGGTGAGCCAGAGCTGAAAGAGAATAGTTTAACAAATTAGACCAGATGAATCCATGTCTGAACATAAGCAGGGGCTCTCATAGTTGCTTCAAAGCTTTGCAGCTTTTCATATTCGTTAGACCCATAAAGAGAAAGTTGGTTTTGCCCTCACCTAACACAGGGCTAGCATCCCATGGAAGCATTGCCTGCCCTGAGAGGATCTGATGTCCTGGTGTCTGGATTCCCCATCAGTAGCTATCTTGCCATTTACTCCCACCATTGAAGTATTTTAAAAAACTCTTTCAGATTTAGAGTCATCAAAGAAGCTAATTCAAACGATTAATTATAGTCATAAATGGATTTTTTGTTGGCTAATTTCAAGTGATGAGTTATAATCATAAATGGATTTTATTTGTGATTCAGACTTTTTTAGTTCAGCCTCCAACATGCAGTCTGACAGGTAAATACCCTTCAGATGCATGTGTAGCTCTTACTATATGTTTAGAAATGCCTGATGTGTTCAGGTATGTGACACAATCACCAGGCTGCACACGAGTGTGTGAGGCTGTGTTTAAGGCTGGCTCAGTGCAGTGCTGTGGGACCCTCGGGAGCAGCGTGGCACTGCTCAGAGCATGGCAGCACTGCCAGGGCTCCCCAGGGGATGCAGGGAGGGCCTGTACTCCAGCCCCGTGTGTTTCCTTCCTTCCTTCATCCCCCCTGGATGGGCAGCAGTGCCTGGGGGTGGGCACACTCCAGCCCTAGGCCTGCACAGGGCTGGATGTAGGGCTGGATGTGGGGCTGGACGTGGGGCAGGACGTGGGGCTGGACATTGGGCAGGATGTGGGGCTGGATTTGGGGCAGGATGTGGGCCGGACGTGAGGCAGGACGTGGGGCAGGACGTGGGGCTGGATTTGGGGCAGGACGTGGGGCAGGACGTGGGGCAGGACGTGGGGCAGGGTGTGGGGCTCTCTGCAGAGCCTGGCTTGGTGCCACTGCTGCTCTGCAGGAGTGATGTCCCCAGGTGAGTGGCTGCTCCTCAGTCTCAGATCCCGTTGCCTCTGGTTCCTGCATAGCTGTGGTTGTGCTGACACCTCACGATGGAAAGCTGATTCTGCAGTACCCATGACTGTGTCTGTTTCCTTGTAGGCGTTTGAGCTAGCGACTGGAGATTACTTGTTTGAGCCACACTCTGGTGAAGACTATTCCAGGGATGAAGGTATGACTCTTTTGAGGTATTGTAAGAGTTTTTTAATATTTTCATACACCTTCTCTTAAATTTCCAGTGAGCTTACAGTGGAGTTTAAGTTTTGTATTTGAGTAGAACTGTTCATACGCATTGTTTTCAGAATATAAATATGATTTTTTTTCTTTTTAGTTTTAAGTTCCACCACTAGCAGTGGGTGGGCAAAAACACCCTTCTGCAGATATTCATCTACTTAACAACTGCCTGAAGGAATTAAACTGCCCTTCTTGTAAGATTGCATATGTGTGGAAACCTGATTGAAAATAACAACATTTTAGTTTAGAAAAGAAACGACAAATTTAAACTTTATTCTATTATTCTCTTTACAAGAGTGACACTGGAATAATGTTTATATTGTGTATTTTTATTTGTATTAGGCAATTACTAATTATTTTTTTTTAAATCAGAGTTAACTCCTGCTTCCATCTGTATACCTGTCCATTTTCATGCTTGTTTGCTTGTAAATGCTCTTTGCAGTGGTAATGGGCATCATTCATTGTTCCTAAATGCTACTAATGATGCCAGAGCTCTGCTGATCCTGGAAACCTCTGCATGGATTTGCTGCAAACATTGTTGATTTGAAACTATTTCTGATTTTTTACTAATTCCAGTTTCTTTCCTCTTCTTTTTTATCCCATCCTTTCCCTGCCCCTTCCACTCCCGTATCCTTTTTTTCTCTCCCTCATAGACCACATAGCACACATCATAGAGCTGCTAGGCAATATCCCAAGGCACTTTGCTCTATCTGGAAAATATTCTCGGGAATTCTTCAATCGCAGAGGTAGTACCTCTTCTTTTTGAAAGGTACCGTGATGCAGACAGAAGTGGAATTGCTGTTGCTGGTTGTATCATGTCCCAGCGAGGAGCATTTCCTGAAATCACACAACAAAATTTTCATTTGGAAAGCAAAATTCCCAGGGATCTCTGACAACTTTTTTTTACCCCAATGTTCTGAAGAATAACTATTGGTACATTTTAAATTACATGGCAAAACTTGCTTGTGGCAGCTGACACTCACTGTTTTGAGAAGGAAGTTTTGCTGAAAGCATCTTTCCAAAGTAGCCACTGAGTGAGCAGTGTGCACGTGTGTTTTTTACCAGGATCAATCTATTTCTGTCTGTACCGGGCCAGTGTTAGTGTGTGCATGCAATGTACTGATTAAACTGTTGTATGTTTCTGTTTTGCTGGCAATGTTCTCCAATGCAGACCACATAGCATTGATCATTGAACTGCTGGGAAAAATCCCTCGAAAATACGCTATGTTGGGGAAATATTCCAAGGAGTTTTTCACCAAAAAAGGTAACGGTATTTATGCAACACTAATTTAAAGCATAATACTATCCAAAAGGAGAATATGTTCATTTACGGGTACTGAAGAAATAGATCCATTTAAATGGAGAGCACTTACTAAAGAAGATCTGTGATGTAAACTTGGCTTTCTGGGAAAAGCCCAAATTTGAGGTGTTCATTTCAGTATTTCATTTAAAATTCATTTGGGGATGTGCTCAGCAAAGTGTGGATGTTAACAAGTGTCTGTGTGAATCTGTTGTCTAATGTTCCTGTAAGTGTGAGCACTCGAGTGATGCATAGCTTGTAACGTGGTGAAAAATCATCTGTCAGCAGCTTTGGATCCTAGCTAGTGGTCCAGCAGGGGCTACTGGTGAGGAATGACAGAGGCAGCAAGGGAATACCTGGGCAGTGGACACTGAGCTGAGTGTCCTGTCACAGCCAGGGAGCAGGCACAGCAGATGGAACTTGGCCCAGGCTGCTCTTCAAGGCAGGGTTTTGACTGGTGATGCCTCAGGTGGGTTCCATCCCTCGGCTATGAGACAGCCCGTGCTGTGTGGAGGGACAGGGCCTGTCAGGAGCATCCAGGGCTGTCAGCCACAGCTGGGGAGGGCACTGTGCTGCTGACAGAGCTGGGGCTTGCCCTGCCTGTGGCTGCAGGGAGGTGTCAGTGGCTGGGGGCTGAGCTGGCGGCTCTGGAGCTCGGGATTGTGAATCACAACCAGTGACTCACCCTCCCATGCCCTCCCAGCAGGGCCTCCTGCTCTGTGCTGGATATTCCTGCTACAGCAGGGACTCCCTGTGCCTCCATGTCCCTAAGGGGGATGCTGGTGGCGTTGCAGTGCAGAGAAGGGATGATCTAGGAGGGAGCAGCTTTGGAGTAAGGTTTATGTAATCAGGAAGTCAGTGGATAAGCTGAAGACAGAGCTGGTGTTTGCCAGCACTCACCATGTCAGAGCTGGGGGAAAGGCACTGAAATCTGCAGAGGATGGCTTTAAAACAAGTGCTTCCCTGCACAGCAGGCAGCGAGCTTCAGGAGCTGGCTGCCTCAGCAGGCAGAGAGAGGGCCTGTGTCAGCGGGCTTCAGACAGTCTCCTGGTAACTGAGATGTACAAACTTGAGTTCCACAGGTCTGGAAATGCATAAGGCAGTAAGAGGGCTGGGCACAAGATACCCTGCAGCACCTCCAGACAAACCAAAACCACTACAGAGCTGCTGGAGCGTATCTCACATTCCTGCTTTCCACCTTACAGCAGACAGGTTGGCATTTTCTAATGATGTGATAGAACTGTGAAATGACCTAGCAGTTACTCAGGAACTGCAGTGTTGGCAGTGCACAGGAGAGGGCAGTTGGTAAAATTCCCGTGGTGTGGAGAGTCTCTGGTGCTTCCATGAGCATCTTCAGCCGCAGAGCGTCACTGTTGTCCTCTGGGGCCTGAACATCAGTGACATTCCTCAGAGGCACTGGGGTGTCTCTTACATCCTCAGGGTGGGATTTAAGGTAGGCTTGAAGGCTTGGTTTACCAACCACACAACATGTAAGTGCAAGTTTGCTGTGGAAGATTAAACAGACTTGGATTCCACCTGTTTCTGCTTAAATCAGAGAATCTCAAATGCAGGACTAAGGAGTAACAAACCAAGCTGCCTTTTCAGATCATACCAGTTATTCTGCTGTTGCAGGCTGGGGAAGCTGAAATGTTTTGTGGAACAAAAGTGGAGGTGCCAAGTGTCCTGCTTCCTTGAGCATCTTTTCTTTGCATCAGGCACCCTTTTCCTTTTCCCTGGCCCCCCCAGTACTGCCAGCCTCTGGTGTCCCCAGCTGGGATTTGTGTGTGGTGGACTGGCAGGGTTTGAGAGGTAGGCTGGTTTGACTGGTAGGCTTCAGAGTTGGCCAGAAAGGTGCTGCATTTTGTACTCATCTGCTTGTGGCTTGAGCACTGGAGATCAGAAGCCTCATGGTACAGGCCTAAGGCTCTTGGGAGAATTTCTTGCTGTGGTCTAAGGGTGGGCTTAGAAATCTTGCTGTTGAGCTCCTGATTTGAAAACATCTTGGGTGAGCATCAGTTTGAGTTTTGCACCTGTCCATGAGCAAGTGTGACCTCAGAGAGATGCTTTAAACATGAGTTGTGCTACTGAAGTCCCAGGCACAAAATGAAAGATGCTAGTAACTTACAGTTTGGAGGATCAAGCCCTTTCTCAGTAATCACCTGAAGCAGTTTTAGACATTCAAATAGGAGGGTGCATTTAAAAGAGGAAAAGCATTTTTAAGTTACTTCTTATACTATAACACAAATGCTCACATATTTTTATAGAGTCTCATCTTGACTGAGCCCAGTAAAGGACTCCAGGGAGTCCATTTCTTCAGTGTTTTCACTGTGTCTTCTTTTGACTGTAAGAATTATTAATATGTTTTAAAACATAAAATCCTTTTATTATTCCTAGACCATGGTGCCTTCTATTTTTCTTCTGGTATTTGCTAGTCCTGTTTCCTTGTGGGCTAAACTGTGCAAGAAGCTGGCTAGGTGTTGGCTTTGCCCTTTGGAAGCTGAACAATGGGAAGCACTCCCTGTGATGTCCTGGAAGGGAGGGAGGGCTCCCTCCATGCTCCTCGCTTCCACCCACTGCACCACCAGTCCTTGAATTAGTTCTTGGGATCATGTCATAGATGTGTAGCAGCAGATTATATCCCATTGCTGCTTCCCCAGTTCTTCACATCATCCATGTCTTACTGTTCAATAATCCATCCTCCCCTTGCCTGGTGACACATCTTAAATTTGTCTTTGACAAATTTTATAGACTAGCTCTGGGGGTTTTTGTGTTACAGTCAACAGAGACAGCTTTAAATAGCTTTTTTCTCCCCTGGTCCTTCAGAAATTTTTTTTAGTAATTTCCTTCTGGCTTAACATTTCCTTTTTCAGAGGGATCATTGCTGCAGTTCTGACAACTCTGTTGTCCTCTGCAGATTATCTCCTGTGTGCTTCACTATCAAAAATCCAAATAAAGAGCTTCTCTGAGGAAGTTCTCAGTATTACATTTTTAGCACTTCTTTGAAAATTCATGCCAATGCCCTGAATACAGATGGTGTCAGACTGCTGGGGCTTGTGCTTTTTAAATTTCTCCCTTAAATATAGGTACAGCATTGCTCTCCTCCAGCTACATGGTACAAACATCTTGAACTAGGTGAAAATATGTGTTGGCAGACACTTTCATTTCCTGTGCTCTTCTCATGCTTTAGATGGAAATGAGAAGGGCCCACATGAAAATTATTTCTAAGACTTTGTGTCCACTTAAGTGGTGTTAATTGTCTTTTACTTACCCTATTTTGTTTCCATAGTTAGCATCATGATCCTTACTGAAAACTGAAGCATTAGTTTAAGCGTGCCCTCCACACAGATACTTTTTCCTGAATCCTGTCTTCTTAAGTGCTTTTACAATCTTCACAGGATTTCTTGTGGAAAACTTCAGCCATAGTGCTAAAAGAGTTTGTTCTTTAGCAGAAAAACTGCTGAGTATTGTGCTGGCCTCAGCATGGCATTCACAAAATGAGGAGTACTCAAACAGCAAGAACTCTCCTTCCACAGTGGCACAGGAGCCTCTTCATGCAGTCTTACCTTACCAGATCTGAGAGGGGAAAGATGCTGGAAATGACAAAATGTGAGTGCAAGGATGAAGACAGTGCTGGATGGGAACGGGCAGTGGATGGAACACACACCCACCCTCCCTCAGAGCTAAGCCTTATTTGGTACATGATTGCAGCAGCTCTTGCAATGAATGCTGGAGCTGGAGAAGCCATGGACATGACTTTTTTCCTAGTAAGTTTTTGCTTGCAGTCAGTAACAAGTCATTTTTCTATCATTTTTGGCAGTAATTTGACTTCATGCATTCCTGTTACATAATTTACTCCCTGTTCTTATAAGCAGTCACCAATACACTCTTTTGGAAACCTTCCAAAAGGTAAATTTTCAGCAGTTCAGTTTCAGGGTTGCACGAAGATTTAAAGGGCTGAGAGTGAGCCTGGAAATGAATGTGCTGCTCCAAGGTGTGCTGTCCTTCCTGCTGTGTGGGGCAGCTGTGGGCCCACAGCAGAGCCTCTCTGAGTCTGTAGGTACTGATGGTGCTTGCACTGAGTGTTCACACACAGCCCGGGCTCTGCTGGCCTTCCTTGCCCTGGGCAGCAATTCTCCAGTTCCTGTTTCTAGCAGGACTCTCCTGCAGCTTGTGGGTCATGGATTGTCTGCATGCTTGCTCTCGTGGGACTTGGTGACAGGAGCTGGAGAGCTGCTTTGTCAGGCCCTGCACTGTGCCTAGAACCTGCTGCTGAGGGCTGAGGCAGCAGAAACAGGGCCTGCTGAGCCTGTGGGGCTTTTGATCCATTGCATGGAGATGTTCAGCCCCTGGGGCAGTTGGATGGACATGGGTTACTTCTCCTGCCCTGGAACTTAGCCACAGGGATGTGCAGAAACTCTGGCCTGCCTGTGGGCTGGTGTCAGATGGCATTTTATGGGCAGTAGGTTACAGCCAGGGACAGGCACCACACTGACAAACCACTCAGCTTGCAGGTAGTGTGGCCTGGATGCCCCCATCCCAGGTGAAGTGAGCCTGTGAAGCCTCCAGTGCTGGGTGAGGCCCCAGCACTCTCCTCAGTGCAGAAGCACCACAGGGGTTTCTCAAGTGCTTTTTGCAGTGTCCAGTGGAGACTGTGGCATATACACATGGTCTAAATGGGTTGCATTAAGAGTTCAGAAATTCGGCAGAAAACAACTGCCCTTGTGTTTCAGCTGGTCCCCAGAGATCAGAGGGGCTGGGTGTGGCAGGGCTTAATTACTGATGAGAACAGATCAGGCAGTCTTAAGTCTGGTCACATTCAGTAAGAGCTTTCACATACACAGATTCATGGCTAGTGTAGTTTGTTGCAGCAAGAGGCCATAGATTCATTAGATTGTTGGTGATAAATGCACTGGATGTACAGAGTGTAAGTGCACTACACACAGTGTTCCTGGCTGTGGTGTGACACAGTCAGAAGGCAGATGTTACCAAAGAGATGTCCCTGCTTTGGGGAGGAGAGAGGAGCAAGCCCATTGACTTGTCTGCAAGGTGGGGTCCTGCTCTCATCCTCTGCTCATCCTCTCCAAGGAGGATGTCCCGTGTCAGATTCACACTTTTGGGAGAAGTGGGGGTGTGACTGTAGTGAAATTCCATTACTGCTGTTGTGGATGGTGAGGGGGCACCCCACCACATGTAAATGAGGGATATTGAGAGCCTGGATTGCAGAGGCTGTGGCACAAGGTGACATCTCAGTATCGCTCCCTCCTGATGGCAGCAGCGAGGGTCATTTGGCCTGACAGCTGCTCGTCCCTCTCGTGCCCACAGTCGTCCCTTTACCACGTACCTCATGGCACATCTCATGGCTTTGGGCCTCATTCCTACGCAGTGGAGGAGCAGGAACCTGAAGAGTCTTCCCCATCATGCTGGATTGACCCTTGGACAGACCTGCATAGTGTTGCTGGTTTGAATGGCTGAACGGTTCTCACCTCCTTCCTTCTGGTCTGGGACACGTTGCCAGTTTGGCAGAAGTCCTGCTCGCACAGGACTTCTGTGGTAGAAGTGCTGCTCCCTCTTGAAAGGAACTCCAGTCCTGCAGCTGCTGCTCCCATTTTTGTTGGTGATTGGATGAAAGAGTCCTGGGAGCAGCAGGTGCTTCCCTCTCAGGAAGGACTCAGACCAGGCTTTCTGGGAGAGTGTGCCTGGGAGATGGAGCAGAATCTCTGGAGCACCAAACTCTGCTTGGCTTGGTTAGGAATGAATCAGTGCTCTGCTGCATTGCTGGCAAATGCCACCTGGGCAGGCAAGGACCTGTGTTTCTGAACCCTCCGTCTTTGGATTGGAGCAGATTCTGTGAAATTTGGGTTCCTTGGCTGATTGCAGGAGAGGCCTGCAGTGGTTTGGCCATGGTGGGAGCGTGAGTGTGAACGAGTGCCTGTGTGCACGGGAGTGAAGACAGCAGGAAGCATCAGAGGAGTCCAGGTGTAAGGTACTGATGGCTGTAGAACAGTTTTTGGCTTGGACATGGAACATACTCATCTCCTTTGAGGACCTCGAGCAAGCTTGGTGTGCACTGCCCTTCCTAAACAGTGACTCCCTGCCCGGTCAGGTGCTGTGAATGCAGAGTGGGAGAGAAACCAAACAGGGATTTGTCGCTGACGTGAATACCAAGGTGTTTTTCTAATGCCATCAATATTTCTGTTTGCAGGAGAACTCCGACACATTACCAAGTTGAAACCTTGGAGTCTTTTTGATGTGCTTGTGGAGAAGTATGGTTGGCCTCACGAAGATGCTGCACAGTTTACAGATTTCCTGATCCCCATGCTAGAAATGGTCCCAGAAAAACGTGCTTCAGCTGGAGAATGCCTTAGGCATCCGTGGCTGAATTCTTAGCAGAATCTTCCAGCTGTTTAAAAAAAAAAAAAAGCCAGCAACCGCTTTCCAATGCGTTGGACCTAAATGGTGACTGTCACAAAATCTTTAGCAGGATCACACGTGAGCTGGCTTCAATCCTCAGACCTTTATTTTGCTTGAGGTACTGTTTGACATTTTGCTTTTTGTGCACTGTGTTCTTGGGGAAGGGTAGTCTTTTTGTCCTCAGCTAGTAGTTTACTCACCCACTTTCTTCAGAAAACACTTAACGTGTCTTTAAGCATTGTTTCTTGTGTTGTGTGACATTCAGATGTCAGATTTTTGAACAAAAGAAACTTCCCCCCATGTGTTTTGGCAAGTTTTGTAACTATTTATGAGAAAAAAAAATATTTTAGCTGATGCATATTATATAATTTACGAGTGTAAGAAATTTATCAAGTCAGAACTGAGTTACGGCAAGAAATTGTACAATTTTATCTTCTGGCAAAGGGATGTCATTCTTGTATTATAGTGTATGTAAATGCACCCTGTAAATGTTTATTTCCATTTAAATATGGGACTGGGGACTCAATTTCAGAGTAAAGCGACTAAGTTTTAGAGAGCTTTATAGCAAACCAATTGCATGTAGTGGACTTTAAACTGCTTTAAGGAATTGTGTAAACTTTCTATTCTGTAGCAGTTCCTGTTCATTGGGTTTTAAACAAAGTGGCTCTGGTTTACAGGATTTCATTCCCCAAACAGCACTTTAAAGGAAGGCTAGACTTCTTTCTAATAAAGTATGCATTATCATTTAGCACTCCCTTTTAGAACTTTTGCCTATTTTAAGTGCTTTTAAGAAAAGAAAAATAGCAATTTCCCTTACAATGTGATAGTGAAGACATGGTACCATATGGTGTTGCCTTTTTATAAGCACTGTAAGTTGTACTATACCTTAAGAAAAAGAAAAAAAATTAAAAGTAGAGCATGAGAACCACTCTCTGTGTAGAATTACTGATCTTTTATAATAAAAGTGTGTGCTTGGCATCAGTTAAGGAAGGATATAGCTGCAGATATTTACAGTGCAGTGGGTAAAATAATCCAAGAAGCAAGATCATGCTCATTCCATTCATAGCTTTACATGTTTCTAAAACAAATTGCACTAGCTTTATTCTTTCCCATCCGTAGACATACGACTGCCCATTGTAAGTTGCACGCAACAATTATGTGTTTCCTAGGAAAAAAAGCTGCATAGGCTGAAGCTTATAGGCAATACAGATTTTAGAATGTACAGTACAGGAGGTGTGTTTGGGCCTCTTTTAGAAGTCAGTGGGATGAATGTAAGCTTACTCCTGATCTTCATGTAACTACAGTGCCACTTTTTTCTTGACTTTGTCCATATAAAATTTATTCACATGCCTTTGCAATAACTAGATTGTGAGAAGATAGCCCCATGCTGTAACAATAACCAGTTGTTTGAGGTGCTTGCAGTTGTCTAATTAAAGTGTTTTGTTTTTTCAGACAGTGTTGCTGGTCATTGGAATCTTTGCCTAGCCACGACTCAGCTGTGGGGGTGCTGGGGGGTGGGCGGTGGGGGCTGGCCTGCCCTGGCCAGAGAGCGGCAGCTTGCCGTGTTCACTCACGGAGCACATCCCCCGGTGTCAGTCAGAGCAGCCCCACGGGCGCTGTGGCAGGAGGGGCTGGGTGGGAGTGGTTTGCTGGGTGAAATGTGACCAAAAAAAAAAGAAACGCGTCTTTCCTACCAGCAGTTCCGTAGCAAGTCCTGTAAACAAGGGAACGATTGTCCTGTGCCGAGGGCCGGGGCAGCCGCTCCTCCAGGGAACTGCCGAGGCTCCGCAGTGCGCAACTCTGGGCCCAGAAGCTTGTCCAGGGCTGAGGCCCCCGCGGCAGCTGGGTTTCAGAACCGTGTGCTTCACCCTCATCTGGAGCTGCTTTTAGTGGCTGCAAGGACAACGCTGCTCAGAAGGATGATGCCACAATGGACTCAGCTGGAGGTAAAAATTACATTCAGCTTCACACCCATGCCAGCTCTGTGGCGCCTGGTTGCTGCAACTGGTTAGAAATGCCTTCTTGAATACACAGAAAATGCTGGCACTGGAATGAAGTGCCAGGGGCAGCCCGGGGCTGGCACAGCTCTGCCCTCTGCCCGGCCTTGGTGCTGCAGCAGCACTGGGGAGCCCTGCCCAGGCCCTGTCCTGTTCTGCTCCCCAGGGCAGCAGCTCCCTGTACTGCACCAAGTCCTTGCCAAGCACAGCTGGGTATTTAACATGCTCTTGTATTTGAAATTATTCTGTCACTTCCTGGAGGTGTGGAAGAGGGGCAGACATCCAGATCTGAATGCTGGGCTAGACAGGATGGTGCACATCAGAATCAGTGTCTGAGCAACTGCACAGAGGGTGGGTTGGGTTTTTTGCTGTTTTTGATAGCCTCATGCTGCCCTACCCTACACATGCCAGTGTAAAATGTGAACTCCCATGTGTGTGCTGCAGAGCCAGCAGGTGTTCAGGGAAGCATTTCTAGTGTATGATTTTAATTAGCAAGATTCTTCCATAGTTAGATGCAAATTCAGTTTTCAAGTGGCCCCCTTTTTTAACATGTTAAGAAGAATTACCAGGTTATTTTAGTGGGTAGGAGCCAGGGTTCTCCTCTCTGGTCTGAGGTGGAGCCATTGAGCGCAGTCCTGTGGGGTGAGCAGGACTGAGAGCAGCTCCTGCTGGGATGGAAGCACAGCCTCAGCCACGGCAGAGTAACTGCAGTGATGAGCACAACAGCACCACCTCAGCTGCCATTGCAGCAGCAGCAGGAATAAATCCCTTCCCTTAGGAAAACCCCAAACTGCCACAGGGTTTGTAACAGTCTGTACCCCATTACAGCACCACCCCAGCAGGAAGGGACTGCAGCAGGCAGCTGCTTCCCTGCTCTGTAACCAGGGTCACCTCCAGCCTAAGAACAGCCCTCAGTGCCCCTGCTGCCCCTTGGTAAACTGAGCCAGGACTCTGCTGTGCTTGGGGTGATGATTCCTCAGCCTCGGAAGGGAGCAGGGGAAAGGATCCCCTCCTCCTCCAGCCTGTTCCACATCTGTCTGTGCTACAGCAGTGAAGCCACAGCTGGAAACTGCAGAGAAGTGAAGAGGCTCACAGGGAGCAGGGGAGATCAGAGACTTAAGGCCACTTTCCTGCTGACACAGCACCCTTTCAGGACAAGTAGGTAAAACTGACATAATTGTGATTTATTAACATGAATTAAAATGCCCAACCAGTGCTGCAATGTGACAGTATATTAAAAAAAAATTAAAGATCATATACTGTACTACTTTCACAAAGATCACACTTTTTTTTGCAAAAGACTTATTATATACAATACTATATCAAATGAAAGAAGCTTTAAGCAACTTTACAAGCGAAAGAAATACAGTATTTACAGCACTCGTCCGAGACATTAGAAACAGTCTATACATTAAATTACAATTTCTGCAAATAACTGATGAAACAAAAAGCCATGTCCACACCAAAACTATAAAAATCTGTATTGCATTGTTTCCTATCTCTATGCACACAAAAAACTGTTGACAGAAAATGGAAAAAAAAAATTGTTAGTGCCATCACTTAGCCTGTGTACTTATTTAATTACATATGTATAAAAGTAATATAGAAAACTTTCACTAAATGAATTTAACTGCAACAAGAAAATTTTAAACATTATGCAGCATCAAACCTACTGCCAGAAAAAACAGCTGGAATGTCCACTTACAAAATAAAAAGAAATACCTAATACTGGCTTAACAGCACGTTTTCAGGAATTTTTAAAAAGCAAAAAATGGAAAGGATACAATGGAAGAGCACTGGTGT
Source organism: Onychostruthus taczanowskii (assembly GCF_017590055.1). NCBI lineage: Eukaryota > Metazoa > Chordata > Aves > Passeriformes > Passeridae > Onychostruthus > Onychostruthus taczanowskii. The sequence continues at coordinate 3,616,261 of NW_024499573.1, read as the reverse complement.
TTGCTTTTATACAAAGTATCATGTACAAGCTTTAAAAAGTACCTTGAATAGGTACATATTAAATATACACAGTTTATATTACAGAACATTTTAAAAATGTTTATAACTAAAGGGATCTGTTTTAATGCCACCCCGACCCATGGTAATTGTTCTGAAAGGTGGGTGGCACCTGTGCTCTGTGGATGGGGATCTGTCCTGGCACGGGCGAGGCCTGCTGCTGCCCTTGCACTCCGTGGGGAAGGGGCACGGAGCCGGGGTGCGGGCAGAAGCCGGAAGCAGTAGGTGTTGCAATACTGTTTGGTCCTTGAGGCTGGATGTGAGGACCCTGGCCAGGGAGCGGGCAGTGAGGTCCTGTGCCAGCAGGCTGATGTTGAGGCCCAGGTCCTAACGTTGTGTGATGCGGGGCTTGCGAGGAATAGGAGGAGACGCTTGTGTGAGCATTGGAAGGGAAATGGGGGGGGCCTTGGTGAGATGGGTGGTGCAACCCTTGTGCTGATGAGGGGTGGTGCCCCGAGCCGATAACGCTGGAGGGAGGGGGCGGCGGCGGAGGCGGTGCCGAGTTTACAACGTGCTGGTGTTGTGCTTGCAAACCTTGGTGTCCCGTGGAAGGATGGGGAGGTTGGTGGTGGGGGAGAGGACCCGGTGGCGGAGGTGGTGGTGGCAAATGGTGACCAGCAGCTTGAGAATGAATGTGCGATCCAGGAGCCACTGCCATGGCGTGAACTGGACCGACAACATGTGCTACAGAGTGCTGCTGATGAGTACTTTGCTGCTGGACAAGGTGGGGTCCTGGTGCAGGTGGTGGTGGAGGAGGAGGAGGAGCAGCAGATGCCGATGCCTGGTGATGAATACTGGGGTTCTGAGAGGACAAAAAATGCCCTGCAGCTACGTGGTGTCCTGGCACCGTTTGCTGCCCCGCAGTGCCAGGAAGTGCTTGATTTGGTCCAGATGAAAACACAGTCTGTTGGGGTATGCTGCCCTTCAGCTGGCTGTAGCTCTGGAAGTTTCCAGAGGGCTGCTGGCTTTGATAGTAAGTGGAAGAAGGGGGTGGAGGGGGTGGGGGAGGTGGCGCGCTGCTGTTCAAATTTTGTTGGTTAAACTGGCTGTAGGAAGCTGACGATTGTCCCGATGTTGTCTGAGTGAAGAGGGGGCCGCTAGCCTGCGCCTGATTACTGGGCTGGAGGGTCGGTGCCGCCGGGTAGAAGTTCCTGTGTGTTTCCCTCTGGGGCGTTCCAACTTGAGGTGACTGAGGATGGTGAGGTCTGTATGGAGATCCCAGCTGCTGCGAGTGAGGCTTTGGTGAAAGGTAACCGTGCTGCACAGGCGCGTGAGGGGTAGAAGACTTGGGGGGATTTTCTACGTGAGGCGAAGGGGGGCAATGCAGCTTCAAAGGTGCGGAAGGCAACTTCTGTGAATGTGAAAGTTGCTCAGCAGAGCTGCGCAGATGAGGCTGAGATGGATGATTTTTTGAAAGTGCTTGGACGTTGTTTGTCGGCTGTTTCTGCTGCAGCTCAGATTTTGGATGATTCGCACATTCAGTCTCAGGTGCATTAGCTGCAGTTTCCCAGTGCGAATCTGGTTTTGTGGGTGTTTTCCCAAGTGGCTGTGCTGAAACTACAGGACTCGGTGAAGAGGGCTGGAATGGAAAGAAAGGCAGTCAGCGCTCAGTGTTCAAAATACTCAACCATGCATGCAATAAACAAAAAATAACATCTCAGAATACTCTCCTCAGACTGTGAAAAGAAGTGCTGAGGTGCAGGACATATATTTGGTGTGAGAAAAATATCAGTAAGAGTAAGCTTGAGAAGGTACTATTTTTATCAAGTATATATCAATAATTCTTCCAAGTCAAAGACTACTAAAGTGTATTTTAAAGTTGTAACAGAAATATGATCCATTAGGTCAAAGTCTGAATCCATTCTTTGTTAGAAGTTTTAGATTTCTGAATCTGAAAGAAGTAATTCCAGAGAAGACCACTTACAGGAATAAAGCAGTTTTTAGAGTGACATAATGTTTTAAAGCTGGGGTAGTGAAAGTAAACAGACTAAATAGGAAAACCTGAAACACTTCAATACTCAACGTCCTTCTCCATATTATCAGAGCCCTGACTGTCAACAATGCCAAACCCTTGCAGAGCAAGAGCAACCTCCTGTTAAGGGCAAGTCACATCACTGTTGCTGGTTCTGAGTGCCAGTTCTTCAGCATTCACACCTCACAACAGCACAGATACAATCTCTCCTCTCATCCATAGACATGTACACCTACTGAAAGCACAGCATATAAACCCACTTTTTAGTGTATGCAGACAAATATTCTTGCACATGTCTACCTGTGTTAAATTACTGCACAGATAGATGAACATGTGTGTATGTCACCAAAGCAGTAAATCCTACAATTAGCATTTTTAAAGGTAAATCAGAGATGGATGGAGCTATTCCTATGCATATTGTGCAAACACCTGGCATTACCTTGCTTGCTTTTGATGGACTCTTGCAAGTCCTTTGTGAAGTATCTGGGGACGGACATTCAGAAGTTGGCTCTGGATTTTCAGAATCAGGTTCTACAGAAATAAAGCAAAGATAAATATCAGAGTGCAAAAATCAAATTTTTTGCAGAAATCACTAAGCACTTTTTATTTTACTTTAAAAAGATCTATTAAAGCTGTTGTTAGACCATTGAATATGTCAAGTGTCATACAAGGTCATCTGCTTACTGACCTTCTGTAATTTCAGTGAAAGAAGGGACCTTAAGCTGCAACTGGGAAATGAGATTTGAATGAGATGGAGACTGAACATGAGACGGTGAGCATGGCCTACAAGGTGATTCTCCCCCTACAGATGAAGCAGACCCAAACACAATATTAGAATTAATGCAGATTACCACGGGGGAACTGGTTAGACTTCTGTATCTTCAAAACAATAAATCAACTCACCACTGTCCTTGTCTTTCCTATGATCACTGAGAAGTAAAGCTCTCTGATAACTTCGTTCTCTCACTTGTTCCACAGAGGTTGATGCAGTCCTGCAAGAGAAGGCCATTTTAAATTTAAGAGGATATACTCCCATGATCCAAATTTAGGACAATGTATATGCAAATACCTAGTCAGAGAAAGTCTACAGTGTTGGCTGCATGTAACAACCCAATAACTGGTTGTGCATAAGGAATATTATTAATTAAGTGGTTTGTATCTCTTTTCTCCCACTTTAAATACATTAATTTCCTGCAACCATGTTACATTTAAAAACTGGCATTTCCTCCTATTAAAGAAGTATCTGTAGATCTAGTTCTTTGTCTAAACTGAAAAGTAAAAAAAATAAATGGTCACAGTTACTGGTTCATGGTCTCAATTTGCAGAAAACTGTCTTATTCCAGAACCGGAATCAGTCATCTTTTTTATTGTTAAGAATCTGCTCTTTAATAGCAGATGCACAGCTGGAAATTGTGTGCCACTACAAATCTCTCTGTTTAAGCTTCTAAACTTGAATTGCCAGATAGTGGGTATGCAGTGACAGTCGCATCTCTCTTAAAATCCATTACATCTCTCAATCACAGCCTGACCAAGAACACCGGAAGTGACAATGCTCCACAAAACTGTTTTCCTTTCTGGCAAGGATGTATGGCATCACTTCACAGTACTGCTGCACTGGAAGTTTTGGTGCTGCTCTGCAGGGTTACTGCAAAATCTAAGTAGTAAATTCTTCCTGTTTAGCCTGTTTCCACAATTTAGGGCAGTAGCTTCTGCACAGTGAACTTAACAGACACTTTTCAGTGGAACACTGAAGACTGCACTTATGTTCTCCCATCAACTGGCTTTACAAAATTTTCTTTTCTGGAGTAGTTGGAGTATTTGAGTGGAAGGATGTTCAACTCCTAAGCCCATGGCTCATCCTCACTACAGTTAGGCCATCACTACAGTATGAAGAACATCAGGAGGATTTGTTCTGCACTACTGATGTTTTGGAGACAAGTCTCACCACAGCTGACCACCTATTTTAAAGCTATCAAAACTCAGTGAAAAATGTGTGCAGTGTTTTACACAGACTGAAGTCACTGTATCTTCTCCCCATCCACACTCCACCTCTCCTCAGGATCTGGGATTGTTTGGAGTATCTGGCATGGCACACACTGCCCACATGGTCTGCAAACAAGGGAACCACTGTGCAAACACCAACAGTGCTGTGTCACCACATGCTCCCACCTGAGCAGGAGCTGCTGGCCAGGCTGCATTCAGCCCTGCACAGGGCAATTAAGCAACAGCAAACATCCCAAACACGTTCCAGCCATGACTGAAAACCAGACCTCCTAAGGTCTTCCAGAAGCCTTTGCTAATCAGCACAGATTTTTCTCCTGTTGCACCTTATGCCCTACAGTACTTTTGGAAAGGTTTTGAGAATAAACAAGAAAAATTCTCTTCATCTCACAGACAAAGCAGTAGAAGGACACAAATGCTCAAACCAATACCTATTCTGGCATTAGAAGATCAAAAAGCAGAATTGAAATAATTTAATAAATATATTCTGGGTAATTCTTCATGTAATCGAATGATTATGAGGTGTCTGCTGTATTTCTGAGGTAAAAGGTAAGACAACTCTTCACTAAGCTGGAAGAAGAGCTTCCAGTCAGTAATGTGCAACAGCAGCCTTAATGAAAAACAGATTTCAAATACCAAAGGCTTCAATTCATATAAATAATTATTCCAAATCCTGTAGTTTTGTGGCTTACCACTGAACTTCTGGTTCACTCTTCTCACTGGAGGAAGATTCCTTAACTGCACAGTTGTTGCCAGTGTCTTCTGGAGCTGCATTATAAACAGTAGCTGGCAGTGGTAAAGGCAGGCTTGCAGTGGTATCAGTTTGCTCCCCATTTTCACCACTGTTGTTATACCCATCACTAGCACCATTATTACTACTTGTACTTCCCGCTCCAGCAGCATGAGGAGATACAGTAACCAGGGGGAAGCTGTCTGTCTTGGAGCCACTTTTTCGAGCTTCACGCTGCCTCTTACGGTATTCTAACAAGGACACCTAAGGAGGAAAAACAACCCACAAACAATCATCAGAAAGGAAGTTTTACCCGTTTTGTTTCTCACAGTTTCTATGAAATGCACTGTATTTCAGTAACACGTACCCTGTAATTGGTTCAAAAAAAAGGACAGAGATTAACTGAAGATATTTCACCACAGCTGCAGTGGAATTTACAAAGTACTGAGCTACTACCAACTGTACAGGTGATATTAAAAAAATGCTTCTGCCAAGAAAAGCGTTGTGTGTTCTGCCTCAGAGAAGAAGCAGATGACACACATCAGCAAAAGGTCCACTGCTGAATCTTTCTGTTGGCTGCACAGTTTCTCCTGGAACTGCAGAATTTTACTATTACACTGATCTAGCAAAGCTAATTTCAAGAGATGTCACATCCAGGTCTCAGACTGACTCCCCTGCATGAGAACCCACTACCCTTCTGCTTCATATATCAAAGGATTCACTAAGCTCTTCATGCCTTTTTTTAACAACCTGAATTTGCAACTTACTTTTCCCAGTTTATTTTGAATTTCTCTTTACTGCCCTTTAAGACAGACTGATTAAGAATATATTTTTAAGCTAACTCTCTTACTAAAAATAATGACATGTGGTTCTTATTTCATGTACTATGTATATAAAATCACTACACTGAAGTTCCACATAACAGAAACCAGTTTTGGTGGTTACTAAATTGCCTTCAGTGAAAAAAATACATGCCCAAATGTTTTCACCATGAATCTTCAGGATTTGAAGTAGAAAGCTGAAATACTGACCTTCAGACCTACAGTAACTACAGTAGTTTGGTAAAAATTAGTATCTCTAAATTTTCTTCTAGTTATCAACATCCTGCTCTGAACCATACAGAATCCAAACCAACAAACTAAAGTACAATAATTAAAAAAAATAAAAGTTTAACTGGCCTAATCCTCAATAAAACTGGACATCCATTTCTACACTGAGAGCAAAACCAAAGCAACTGCTGTTTCCTAAGGGGTTTTGTTTGTTTGCTTTCAAACAGATCTATTAAGAAACCCATCCATATGTCAGGGTAAAAACAGTGAAAAAAACCCCATTTTGCATTAAAAAGTTCAGGATAAGAACTGATCTCACTTTCAAACAATTCTGTATTATTTCCACATCATGTAACAGGGACCTCCTAAAGAATACTGCTTTAAAGCTTAAATGTTAAGAAACCCATATAGTGTGGCCCCAATGTACAGGTCTGCACTGATAAAGGACTTGTGCAATAGTAAGAGAAAATAAGAGCAGATGTCCACAGAAATACAGAAATATGCAAAAACATCCTAAAAGACCTACCTAAGAATATTGCTGTCTTACATGACTCTAGGGAAAAGGCTTTTGTGAGTCTCCTACAAAATTCCTGAATCCTCACTTTTCACCTTAGCTGGGATCCAGTCCATCACCTCTTTTTTTATACTGCCTAAGGTTTCAAACTTTTGTGTGTCCTCAGAAATCCTAAACCCCCTTCTCTTTCAGGGGTACAGATGCCATTTGCTCAGTTTCCTCAAACTGAGACTTTTAGACAGAATCCTGGGATTGTGGGGTGTCAGGGGGCAGGCACACCTTTTTTTTATGAGAGGATTAGTGTAAGCTCTCAGCAGTAACAACCTGGAACAATCCTTGACAGCAAGGGATGGGGAAGCACTCAGTGCTGCTGGGATTTGTGAGGACTAATTCAGCCTTCAGAAAAAGAAGACTGTCCAGTTAGAGGAATTTTGGCCTGTGTTTTCTTTTTGGGTTTGCCAAAATAGCAGGGCTACAGTAACACACATGATCTATCAAATTCTCAGGGCTGTGACCAGGTAAGATCAGAGCTCCTACAGTATTGCTCCATTTATGTCTCAGCTTGAAGCCAGTAAACAAAAATCCAGTTCTGATGAAGAACTACTGCAGGAAGACTCCTCACTGCTCCACAGCAGGATGCCTCAGAGCAGCAGGAATAAACAAGGGGCTGCAATGTGACCAAAAAACCCCAAAGCCCATTGTGTAGGCATGTACACATGCAGAAAACCCACCCTCCTCATCACTACTTTTGTAAAGAAAATAAATCACACCTTTCAAACAAGAAAGATTACTAAGTCTGTGATGAGACAGAACAGGCAAGCTGGTACACTGGAGACCACTGCCTTTCATCTTTGTCATCTTTCTGCAAAGGGAGTCAACCTGACAGTACAATGACTGCACAAGGTAACTTCCAATCCTGGTTTGAGTTACCCACGACAACATCACTTATCTACAACAAATGTTTCATGAGAGTAGCAAATTTAGATTGTGCTTATTTTTCAAACAATAAAAAACAAACAAACAAAAAAAAACAAATGGCCAAGAAAACGATTTCTTGGAACTAAGGATTAACTTTCAAGTCTGAGTAGCATAAATCTATTCTTGCACCTTCTTGCAGTAATTCATAACAGATATGTTCACAGCATGTGGTCTCTATGATGCTAGTATATATTCTGTATAACAGAATACCGTAACACCAGGTGGCATAAGCAATCATTTTCAAACCTGAAAAGCAATTATTTATTTGGCAATTCATTTAATACTCATATGAAATAGAATCTGTATCTTTTATGTCAAAGAATAAATTTACTACATTCTATGCAGCTTTGCTCTTGCCCTTCATTACTTCTCCTGAATGTCTACTAGACTGTAGTATGCAACTATGAGCTATCAGATGGTTTTTATTACATCAGGGTTCTTTCTGTTATAGAAATATCATTAGCAGACAATGAAGACAGACCAAATGATTCTTAAATGTATAACCTTTTTCTTTTGTGGAGGGTTCTGGGGTGTGCAATTTCCATCCATCAAACTGTCGTTATTGACAGTCCTTCCAAAGCCAGGTGCAATTCCATCTTCTGAAGTACAAAACACAGATGCTTCCATGAACATGCCTCTTGCATCGTCTTGAATCAGGCACTTTGACTCGTTTATTCTGAATCCACCTCCTACCTCCAACTGATGTGAAGGGGTCAAGTCCCTCAAATTAGAATTCATTGAGAAATTTACACCTGTCCTGTCAGGACTTTTTACCCAGGAAGAATAAATTGTGCCCCGTCCACAATGAGCAGTTTCTAATTGGCTGTTTGAATCAGTCCTATCATGTGTGGGGGCTTCCAGGTTTTTATGCAGTGCACTTTGCTCAATTACTTCGAGTCCCAGCTGGAGGTCTGATACAGATTCCATTTCTCCAGTGCACTGCCGTGTGACATCAGTCCTATTCCGTGGACTAGAATATCCAATAGTCTTTATTTCTTGCAGGCCCATTTCTGTCAGGTTGGAATTTCTGAAAGAATTCAGTGCTAGAATCGATGCTCTGTCATAACCCTGCATGAAGAAATGCATGAAGAAAAAACATGTAACTATTTCTTCACACTCCATCAAACCTATTTGACATTCAGATGTGCCTTTAAGTGGGATTAAAGGCCTTCCAGTACCATGAATTTATCAATTTTTAAGAAAATTCTACAGCCAGACTCTTAGTTGTACTATTTCCATATTTTACGTTCAAGTAGTTTAATAAAATGTACATTATCCAAAGTAAAAATAAACATTAAGTGCCAGGTTTTATTTATGACTGGAAGAGGAAGGAGAAGAGCTTCAAAAGGAGTAAATCCCAGGCCAAAAAGCTAGAAAGCACTTGCTTCAACACAAAAGCAAACTTCCTCAGTGTCAAAGCACCTATTTCAAAGCAGGAGAAGGAAGGAGAAGTTTTTCCAAGACTTCTGAATTTTAGGATGAAGCCCCATGGCAGGACACATGTCCCCTGCAGGCTGGGAATACCCAGGCATATTCCAACAGCACTTGCTCTTCAACTAATCCACCTATACTAACTTAAGAACTTTCTGCTCTGCTTTCAATTTGAGCATAACTGGGATCAACAGAAACAATTAAGAAATGCTGGCAACACAGAGAAATGTTAATCTGCATCTAACTACAGCCTGGAAAGCAAAGTGTTCTCTTTCTGCTCCTATTTACAAATTGCAGTGGCTACTCCTTTCAATTATAGGAGGTATCCTAATCCAAATCACAATTTTTAAGTGATAAAGAGAGAAAACAGTTTAAAATAGAAAGTGTAACAGATAAAGTGGAAATATAAAGGAATAAGCAAGTAAAACCTCTGGGGAAGTTACCCTATAAATTCTCAGGAACTTGCAATGATACCATTTGCAGATTTTGCAAATTTCCTTACCTCTTGACTGTAAGCTCGCCTTTTTATTTCTGGGGAACTGTCAGGTGAGGAAATATTCTAAATAAACAAGAAGAAATTGCAAGTCAATTAAGTTTTTAGCCTGGAGAAATACCTTCCCCCCATTTTGTAGCAGGAGTACAAAATACTGATTTTACACTGCAATGTCTGAACACTGTAAAATTCATGATAAATCTCACCTCAAAGTGCATGGTATTTCCATGTATACATGGAGTTACAGGAGTAACTGGTGAATATATGGGTTTGTAACCATTTCTACAAGCTTCATCCTCTGTTTTCACTCTGGGAGGAGTAGCAAACAACGATGGTTCAGAGGCAGTGATGTCAGCATGGGTTGGTGTGGCATAGGGAGAAGGAGTAGGTGTGGAGGTTTCTGAGAAAGCAGACTCCAACAGCTGATAAAGTCTTCGTTTTTTTAGTGGTGTGGTTAGATCTGTGTGTTAATATTAGAAAAAAGTTGTAAGATTTCTAGATATAGGAATCCCTTACAGTTGTTTTGTAATGAAATTGTGAATTCCAAATTAAAGAATTCTAAGATGAAAAAATCTCTGAAGGGCAGGCTTGCTGAGAGATCAACTTTTAACAACCTACAGGCTTCCTGAAAAATAAACTCTTAACAGCCTACAGATAAATCAGTAAGTGAATTCCGTGTGCTAGGATGCTGGGAAGAACTGCCTGTGTCTCCAGAGAAGGCCAAGTCAACCTCTAGGCATTTTTAAGACTGTTCAGCTAAAAGGTGGTTTTTGTGTTATGCCTGCAAGATTACACAGCTTTCCCCCCTGTGTGCTACATTGGCCTACAGAGGTTTAAAAGGACTCTAAGTATATAGAAGGCATAGAAAATTAAATTTATAACCTGACCTCTTAATACTAATACCAAAACCATTAGTCTTTTGTTGACTGTAAATGCTAGGATATATAACGGTTTCTTATCTAATATACACTAAAGGGGGACAAACTTCCCAACCACAATGCAACTAAACATTTCTTTCAAATAAAGTATCAGGAAAGTATGCAAATATCCCTGGAATTTTCATCAACTCATCAATTTGAAAACACAGTGCTCCACAATCAGCTATTTCAACATAGCTCTTATGTAGTGTATTTACAAAAGCTTCACACCTGTTAAGGAACAGCTGTCATTCAGTAATAAAGGACTTTTATGTTCACCATTGATGGCTGGACTTCTAGATCTCTCTTGTGATGGTGAATTAAATCTATCAATCGTTGTTGAGTTTTCTTCTTCCAAAGCCTGCTTCAACCAACGCTGTAAAAAACCAAGAAGTTCCAATTAGCAACTTAAAACTCTAATGATGAACATTTCAAAACGTGCAGCATGACTGGTCTGCCAAACTGCCTTTTTCTGCCTGAATTTATGCTAGCAAATAGACTTGTTTTTAATTGATGTGGGATAGAACACCATAACAAAGGGAAGCATTACCTTCTTACAGGAGCCAGTAATGTTTTCCAGAGGTTCTTTTTTCCTCCTCTTTTCTGAAAGGAATGGAGAAGTAAAACGGATATAGTGCTTGGGAGTTGAATACACGTGCGGGCTGTAAGTGAGACCAGGTAGAGAATTCAGCTGAGTAGCCAGAACTTCAGGGTCGGTGGTGATGCGTAGAGGCCTTTCTGGCACAGTGTCTGTAGGCTTCCCTGCTTTATCACTCTTTTCACTTAACCATTCACTAACCAAGTGCTAAACAGAGAGAGAGAAAAAAATAGTGTTTTACGAGTGTGTTTACCAGTGGCTTTTAAAAAGTGTTTAGCTCAATTACTCATCTAGTCAACTACTGCACAAACCAGAAACAGTTTGTTTCCAGGCTCCAAGTTTAAGAATACCTGGCAAGAATGAGCTCAGTTTTACTGAAATCATGGGAACAGCAGAAGAAATTAGCACAGATTTGCTTACACACCAGTTTGGAGGAGAGGTGGGGGTGTTCAGTTATTTTCTTCTGTTGTAAACTACACTTAGTTCTTTTGCATTTAATTCTCACTGAACATTACAATACAAGTGCCCAGAGCAACTGTATTTAGGATGTCAATTTAGTAACAGAATTCAAACCCAAAATTTAAACTTGTGCCTGAGTACCCCGGCTGAGGAGAAATAGTGTAACATTAATAGAGCAAAGTTAAAGAAGCCCCTCATCAGATTTCCATACTGTCAGGACTGTGCTTCAGTCAACATGTCAGGCAGCTGCCTTCAACACTCTTCAACTGTAGTAGTAAATGTGCTGTAATTTAATATAAAAACACACTGGTTTAAAAAGGCTAGTCTTTCCTAGCTAGTTCAGTGTTTTTAAAAAAATATGGCAATAGATTTTAGTTTTTATTAACAGATAAACTAACCTCCTGGATTTTACACTGATTCAAAATTAAGGACATGCAACATGAAATAGTATTAGTATGATATTAAGGCTTTAACACAAACGATGATAATACATTTTATTTTGGTTTTTTAAAAATCTATTTTTATTTTATTAATTTTTAAAGCAAGACCTTCTCTGCACTTAGGGTACACTGGATGCAACAGAGACAAATTTCACAGATACCTGAAGCCTGAATTTCACTGCACTTTTTTGCTGTTTCAGAGTAACACATGTTCCTTCTTTTCTGCTATGCAACAGGCAAGAAAGGAAGAAGTGTTCCCCCTCACAAGAATGTAACAGTGATGCAAATAAGCAGTGTTACAGAATGACTCAGGTATCTTTTGTAAAAAAACAATCTACATTATGTTTGGAGGTTTAAGATTAAAAAAAAAATCTTAAAATTATTTTTCTTTTGACAAGAAGTTTTGACCTATGACTTCCCCCCCCCCTTTTTCTCCACTGATTAAAATTTTCAGGACTTCTTGTAAATCACACTACAAATACTTTTAAATCTGTTCTGTGAAGTTTAAAGCAGAAAGCTGTACTCCTTTAGTTGCACTTGCAGATTTAAGATTTCTGAGTGTCTTTTAATATTGTGCCATTTTGTACAACTTTTTGCAATGCAGTCTAATGGAAAGAAATTTAAAAGCAAAGCATTAAAGAATAAAGAATTTTCCCTGCAGACATGCACATACACATTTGGCATGTTTAGATCCACTGACTTCAGAACAGACATCTGAGAAGCACTAGGGGTTAGTGAGTTCCTTGGAGATATTGTTTGCTATCTGAAGCATACAGTGAACAAAGGAAGAAAGGCAACTTTTATTTCCTCAGGTTTTTCTTTAAATTCAGCTTTAATTATATTTTGGCTATTATTTCAATCCATTTAGAAAACATTTTGTGCCAAAATTGCTCTGAAGATGTGTTTTGGAAGTGTCTTAAATACAAACTAACTTCCACCAAACAATGTTACACATATTTTAATCTATTACCAGTGACTGACTATACAATGGTGATTTTTCAAGAAATGAGTAAACATTTTAAAAACAACCCATACATGCAGTTGCATACTGATGAAGCAGCCCATAATTTTTTAAGAAGTCTGTTAAGGTCTATCTTTTCCCCATCCCTCAAGGGACTTACCTTCTTTGTTTTTGGATACTTCGTAGGGCATTTACTAAGTGCTGGAGCTTCTGTTTCAGTAACCATTTCTGTAACAACAGTTTCTGTTTCAGGCTCAGCTACCAGTGCTGCATTCTCAGTTTCATTGTGCTGTGAAGTTACTTCCACATCAGGAGAGGAGGGCTGGATATCTGAACACATGCTGACGGTCCTGTGCCGCCTGCGCTGCTGTCCGATGTGAGTTCTACTCCGCGAGAAGCTTTTTCTCTGTTTAGCTCTATTAACTTTGGCTGGGGCGGGCTTGGTAGCAGTTTCTTCTTTTGCCGGTTCCTGGGACAAGACAGAAGTCAAGTAAACAGATCCCATACATGTTTAGAGCTACTTATCTTTCTTAGGGAAAAAAAAAAAAAGTCAGTTCCCTCTTTTACACAAGAAAGTCCAAAAAGTCTCAATCTCATTTTTGTTGTCAGAACTACAATAATTAACCCCTCCTTGCAGGCAAATGACAGCATTTCCTGTAGTTTCCTCCCAAGCATGTGCTGTTTCATCAGCAGGGTTCACAGACACCCATCAGCAGTCAGAGCATGACAGATCTGTGCAAGAACTGACATTCATTCATCCATAAGCTAGAAATCAACTGCTTATAGCATGATGTCTTTCAGTCCAATATTCTTTTGGCAATTCGTAGTTTACTAGGTGTTTAGCTTTGTCACAAAAGGTACCTAAGAGAATGCTGACACACATAGCTCAGGGAAACAACCTGGACTGAGAATCATTATATGAGTATTTGCAAACTAAGAAACATCCATTAACAACGCAGTTAAAAACTGTTATAAAACATTAAGTATCATCTGCAAGAACTCAAAAAAACCCCAGACTTTACTAACTAATTTCCTTTAAAATAACATTTTAAGGGAAGATTATAATACTCTGTGCTCCTGAAAAACCCACTGAAGAAACAAATGGTTCTCCATTGGTTACAGAGGGTGCCTAAGGACAGTCATCTCCTGCAGCTAAAATCAACACTGATAAATGCTCTACCTGAACTTCAAAGACAGACTGAATTATACAGCTGGTGTAGGTGTGTGTGTATATGTTTGCATAAATTCATGTAACTGAAATTCTTCATTAAATAATTCTGTATGTATCTTATCTGGAAAAAAATTCAGGAGCTAATAAAACATAATATCAAATAACATTTTAGCTACATATTAAATAATTCTATATGTATCTTATCTGGAAAAAAAGTCAGGAGCTAATAAAACATAATATCAAATAACATTTTGGATACATATATTTGAGTTCAGAGGAAAAAAAAAAAATTCATACATCTTAACATGCAGCTCACCATCCAAACTGACAAAATATGCAATGTTAAAAGCTAGCTTTAAAATAAAGCTCCAGATAACTACCTGAATAAATTCAGCATCATTGAGAATCTGTGCTTCCTTGCATTCTGATTTAACCTCTGTTTTTGCTGTGCTGATTCTTTCCAAAGCCTGTTCTCTTCTTTTTTCTCTTTTTTCTAGTCTGGCAAAAGCTTGCAGGATGGCTTCCATTTTCCGTTCTTCTCTTGTCTGATGGATTTAACAATAATCATGATCAGTTTTTCATAATCTTCCACATATATAAATATGCAATTACTCTCGCTCCTATTTTTTTAAGTACTTCTCAACATGTTCAGTAGATGTCTAACATGAAGATCAAGTTCAGCAGAAGCTCAGATTAAAGGGATACGTTACAATCACTGCAAATACTAGACTTCTGAAGAAAGGGCTGCATCCATACCAGCTTGACAAACAAGAGAATCCTACTTTGAATTTAAGAACTTGCTTAATTTTTTGAATACTTAACAAAAAAGGGCAGATTTTAAGATGCTAGTTTTATTAACACTGTTCTAACAACATCTGAAAATTAGGATTGCTGAGACTTTTTACTCAAGTAGGAAATCAAAATAAAATAGGGGAAAATCTTGATTCCCAATGCCAGCTATAAAAATGGCCATTACAAATAACAAGCAATAATAAAGAGCAAATAATGAGATCTAAAACAGGCATTGCAGAAATCATCTAAAGACACTAAAAAAATTATATACAATTGAAGACAGAAGCAGATTTTTGTCAGAATGCAGAGATGAACCCAGATGAACTGTTTTCAAATAGCAAGCCTTGCATTTTAAGGCTAAGTTCATGTAAGGATCTGACTTTGCACATGTGCAGATTGTACAAGCTCACAAAAAGGCAGCAATTAGCATGGGAAGAGCAGGTGTCACTAAGCCTTAATGATGCCTTTTAGGCAACTACTTGCTTCCCAACTTACCATCTTCCTTTTCCTTTCTGCAATCTGCTCCTCTGATTCCATTTCTACTTCATTGCTAATGGGAGTTTTTTCTTCTATATCATCGATAAAATCTGGCTCCTGCAAGATAGAAATGACTGTTTTACAGAAGTTCTACTCTTGCAAATTAGAGTGAACTAAAACCTACACAGAACTAAGAATCCTCAGATTCACTACATCAGAAGTAACCAAACTAACAAATAAGGATGAGAAGTGTTCCATCCCCACTCCCTCATCCCACCAAGCAAAAAGTATTATCAGAATTAAACCTCTGAAACAAAGGAAACTTTGGACACTAACAACGGCCACTGCTCTAACCACTTTATAATCAGTTAAATAGTTAGGAGCTTTATATTATCCACCACAACGAAGTATTACTTTTAGTGAAACAGAATGAATGCCAAAGTAGACGTTATCAATTACACAGAAGTTTTACTTAGCTCCAAAGCGTACTCAATTCAAGTCACATTTTCCATGTGAACATTCACTATATATTCTAATGACCCTGTCACATCATATGGGAGGACAAAAGCTACCTAACTAACAATGGTTTTCTGTTTTGAAAGAAGAAACAAGCATGAAAGGGTAGCTTTGAAACTAACTAAGTGTTCACTAGTTGTATATGCAATTTCACTTTTGTATAAAGGACTAGACAAGGATTTAAAGTTTGTCCTAAAATACATATCTAAACATAGAGACCAGGCAATTAGTAGCTTTTTTCCTGGGGTGATATATATGATGCTACCATAAAGAAAGTGTATGGGAAAATGTAAATGTACTTCTAACAGCTTTATTCTTCCCACAATTCCTACTCTTCAATTCTGGAAAACAATACAAGTTCTCCTGTGAATGTTCTATATAAGCACTGTATATTACATCAAAAAATCAGGAGAAGATTCCATATACCAGCTATCATTTCTTGAAAACATGACACAAAACACAAATCAAAAATTACTTTTGATAAAAAATCACTCTCAAGATGAAGTTTAAATACTACCTCTCTGGAGACCATAATTTGCAAGTCACATGCATGCCTCCTGGACTTCCAGGCATTTTTAAAGCTATTTATCATCTTAGGAAAGCTGTGTGTCAGTATGCTCATTTTTACCTTATTTCTTTCAGTCCTAAAATGATGTTAAAAGAACTAGGAATTGCTCCCTCCCAGAATAATTCCCTTTTCTCTGCCCCTAAATCATCAAAAAACCATCATATGAAAAAAAAAAAAAAAATCATCACCACCACCCTCAAAATGAAGAAATATAGAAACTTACTAAGGTAACAATCTAATGATGTTGAATAGTTATCTTTAATAGCTGCTCCAAAGAGTTAGTACTTTATGTCATGGACCCCCTCCCAACAGTTCTTTCAAAAAGACTAATTTAAAATTTACTATCACAGTACATTACCAGGTAGCTTTACCATACTACCTTAGTTTCACAACACACTTCTCTCCTCCCAGCTGAATTAAACACAGAACTGCAGAGCTCCATTAAAAATGGAGCTGCAGTCAACACTCAGTATTCTGCATTGCAGTTCTGTTTTAAGAGCAAGGCTATGTACTGCTATGTTGAAAATACTTCTGAGTAACATGGGCAAACTAACCAAAAGGCACTTCAAGATGGACTGGGAGCTCCTGAAACCATGACATGAGGCCTTCACATCAGAGAGTCAAAGACATTCAGAGGAAAAAGGTCCAATGTAGCTTTAATTACAACTGAATATTAAAGAAAACTGAAAATAATATATAAAATTCTAAACAGCTTATCCATCATTCTGTCTTTTGCTAAATCTCCACACTGCTTTTCAGTGGCTAGTTAAAATTCCTTTAGTAGCTATATAAAATGAGAGTATCTGTATTTAAAAGCTTTTATTTCTGAGCATCTTTGTGTCAGTACCTGATTATTAGAAATAGACAGCCTGAGGGGAGAGAGCTTCCTCTGTTTATTATCTGCAATTTTCATTTTGGTGGCTGCTCCTTCACAATCCAATGTGATGTTCTGATTTTGAGTCTCCTTTTCTCTTGAAACATCTTTCTCTTTCTTTCCCTTTTTCCTTCTAGTTTCATATCCAGTATTGATGTTTTCTGTAGGCTCAGAACGTCTGAGAACTGGACACTCTGGATTTTCTTTGAGGCAAGCACAATCCACTTTGTATTTACTGCAAGTAATTAAATGCAAGAAGTCATATTTGATTAGCTTGTACAGCAATGAGACCCTTCAATACTAAATCACTGATATTTCACATTAAACATCTGCTGTAATGCAAACCAACCATGTTAAAATACAGGTGACTCAAGTTTTCACCACAATATACAACACTACTGTAACTCAAAAACCTTATCTACTGGTTAATTCTTTAGCTCTGCCACACAGAATTCTTTTACATTCAAGGTTAGTATTCTGCTTGAAGGACAGAAGACATCTAAAACCTGAGTATAATCCTAGGTGGAAATATAACCAACACAAAACAGACACATGACGTCAGAGAGTTCATTTTATATGCAAATATGGCAGACACAATTTACAGCACAGGCACACCAAACTCAGAGTCACTTTGCACAATTTTAAGCTCCACTTGAGTACAAAGGAAATTCAAACATGTTCAACTGAAACAGGCTGTCAGTTGTTTCAGGTACCAAACACAACTACATATTTTTAGGAGTATGTCTACAACTCTCAAAAGAGCCCAGTATCTTGAGATAATCTGAACCTGTGCCGATTACCACACGTGCTCTGTGGTCACACACAGTTCAGGTCAAGTAGCAAAGGCATGTCTGCACAGCACTGCATCCAAGCTGGCTTAAGAGCAGGCCACAGAAATGCAGTAATAAAAATACACAACTCTGCCCACACACACACTGTTCACTGTAAATACAGTGCCTAAGGAGCCTTATGTTATTTAAACATGCAAGCAAGTAAATGATACAAACCCAAAGCCATTCTGAATTGCAAAATAACTTACTGAGCATTAGAGGTATTTTAGAACAGCATTCTCAAACACTTACCAATTTCCATAATCAAAATCAAACGCTATGGTTATCTCTGCTCCCTTTGGAATGTTATGGATGGAGTAAATATAAAGATGAATTGTTCCATCTTCAATTACATGCCTCACCTGTAGTCAAGAGAATGTTATTATATTATCACGAATTACTTTCAAGTTCTTGTATAAAAATTGTAGGGATTGCTCAAATTATCAGGAATCTCACAGAAAAGGAGATTCCTAAATAAATAAAACCTAGTTTAACTTTCTAATCGTGCTCACCTCCGCATTTGGTGTACAAGAACGCCTGATAAATCGAGCTTCATTTCCAAAAGTCCTTGCATCAACACACATTTCTAGCCCGTGGAATTTGGAGTAAAACAAAACAAATGGATATGGCCTGAAAAACACACAAGAAAATCGGGAATTTCATGATTTTTGAAGATGCTAAACAGTGCTTATTCTTCTTATTAGTCAGCATTGTAACGTGATGCTTGGTGCAATACACCAAATTTGGAGGTTAATCTAAGAATGACATGTTTACATTTAAGCTTCATGCTTTTAGCAGGTACGTTCCCCCACATATATTCTCAGAATACCTCAAGATGGAATTCCAGCCCTGTATCATCAGCACAGGATCTACAGGGAGAACATTAACAGAGCAAGCACTAGACATGGAAGACACACAGTTAAAAATTTTCAAATTTCTTAAACTTATTTTATGACAGACTCCAAAACAAAACTCAAATTTATAAGCCACATAGAATAATTTTTTAAAAAAAGTAAGACCACCACATCCCTGCCTAACACCCGCAGCAACCCTCCTGAAGGAAAGGGGCCTCAAATACTTTGTGACGTCACGCTTTAAGTTCTGCTATTCCAAGTGCCAAGGAACCAACCCTTCTATCTTTACTGAGCAAAAGCTGGGTGTTTTCTCTCCCCCAACAGGCCTTTTGCAAATTCCTGAGTAGGTGTGTTCATGCAGTTAGGGGCAGCATCAAAACCAATCTACAGGAAGAAGGCAGCGGTCACACACAGCTCAGTAAACTAACTAGAGAACTCTGGCAGTAAAACAGCCTAGCCCCAAGCTGACCTGTGTCCAATTTCATTATCAGCCTTGTGGGCTTAAAATCCGTTTCTCCCACAAAAGATAAAGCCTTCATCATTAATATAATAATTATTTTAGGATGGCAGAACCTGTCTATTTCCTGGTTTAAGGAGTCCAACTACTCAACTGAGCATGCAGGAATCCTATGATCAGGGAGGAACAAAAAGAACCTCCTGAACAAATCTGTAAGGATATCCAGAAGAGGAAGTGACAGAAAAGGCTCCAGCTGTCACTACTTTTAATCAGACAAATTAAAATACAAGACACTGCTGGTAACTAAGATCCACTTGTACTCGAAGCAACAGTTTAGCAAACACCATTTTAACAATTACTTTACTGAAACATTAAGAATGAACAAACCTTTTAAAGAAATATCCATTAGCTTCAAATTGTTCTCTCAGCATGAACTTTCCTCTGTATTCAATAATAAGTGCATCAGGAGGCAAGTCTTTGGCAGCCTTTAAAATTTTCTTGTTTTTTTGCACGTAACTCTGTAAAGACATAGATTAATTTATGAATTTTTACTTTCTACCATTTTCCCATTATTATTAATAGCATATTATAGTTTCACAACTATTAAACAGTTTTATATGAACTAAAAAATACCCCTTCTTTTTGTAATTAAACGTCCAGACTGAACTGACCAAGCTGTCCTGCTCACCTAGCAATGCTACTAGTTATCAGTTTAGATACAAGGAATGCTTTGGCCCTAGCTCTCCAGGACATGGCTGAAAACCAAAATATTCATATTCTTACAATTCAAGTACTATAGCCTTTAGTGCACTTAACTCTCACCATGACTAGGATGAATTGCTGCATTGTTTTGCACAACATTTTCAAAAAGCTTCAATTCCTTTGAACAAAACAAAACATGCAGACATAAAATGACATTCACAACTCATTAAAGAAGAAACAGAACAGGGAAATAACCACCATTGAAAAAAAAAAGAATCCTGAAAGAGTTTCCAAATTAATTTTCATGTCTTTAGATGGAAGGATGGCTTTAATTAAAAACCAATACATACCCTGGCAATTAGTGAACTCACACCTCTCATAACTTTCATCACCAATGAAAAAGGATTAAAAACCAATACATACCCTGGCAATTAGTGAACTCACACCTTTCATAACATCACCAATGAAAAAGGAAGTAGCCTCTATGTAGGCAAAAGGCTCTGTAAGTAGGGATATTCCTCTAAGGAGGGTGTCCCATATGCCATGATGGTCTTTGAGAAAAAGAAGCAAAGATGCTTCCATTAATCTGCTACAGTAACTACTCCTCAAGATTTCTGCTACAAAATGCTAAGTTTTTACATGGCTCTGATTTTAAGCCCGTAAGTAACTGGTAAGTTACTGATAAATAAGGCTAGAAAAAAACATTGCATAATTTCTCCATAAACTAGAAATTACAGGATCATGAGTTAAAAAAGAATCAGAATCAGAAATACCAGCCATGAACATCCAGAACACTTACCACACCTGAAGAAAAATGTAGACAATGAACATCTTGATACACATAGTAGGGGAAAAAAATTCAGTTCCAATGGTGCTTTCTACTCTACCCACTCCAGGTATCCCTCAGGACAAACAGCAGCAAAGTTGACTAAAGCTGACTGTGTGTCAAGAGGCAGTTTAAGGGCAACCCAATGTTTAGTCTGACACTAACACCTTAGCTACTTTTTAGGATAAATGATATACAAATGTAAACATAACTGGGGTGGTAGAGAATGTATAAAACTGAAAAATATGTTACAATTCTGATGCTCAAATCTGGTGAGACAAGGAACAGAAAGTGAATGTGAAATCCCTTTGTTTTTTTTTTTTTGTGGGTTTTTTTTTTTTTTTTTTTTTTTTTTGTTTTGTTTTGTTTTTTGGTTTTTTTTTTTTTTGGTTTGGTGTTTTTTGGTTGGTTGGGGTTTTTTTAAGGCATCTAATATCATGGCACAAACACAGCATGCAGTAAGACAACAACACACAGCTCATTACCTCTACCGGAGGTTTGAAAATCAGATTGCTGGTGCTGACTTCTTTTTTGTCATTTCCATTGCCTAATCTGAGTGCTATTTTTTGTGCCTCCCTCTGGACACCTTCACTGTATTGGTTATTATTTGCTTCTTCATAACGATCCATCCATGCCTTGATTTTAGTTTCCCATCCAAAGTTTGAAGTGTCAGTAGGATCAATCTCTGGAGCTGAGCCCTAAAAATTGAAGTAAATGACCAGATATTAGAAAGCAAGATATTAAAATAAAAAGAAAAATTCTATAACAAGACAAAATGATGGGCAAAGGTATGCACTGATTTACGGATTGGGTTTCTTTAGCAAGTCTAGTATAAAACTTTGTATTACTTAAAAGCATTGAGTTAAATTCAGTCCCATTACATTTGTCCTTTCCATAATTTTATTATTTAGTAAGTATCACCCAAGTTCAGGAATGCTTTCCCTCCTCAAAAGTGATTCCTGCTCTTAGTGGGATGAGAATGGAGAGTGATATTGTTTCCTCCCACAACTGCACTGCATCATGAATCTAAGTGCAGGAGTTGGAGGGTCAGATCTCCCTGCCCACTCAACTTTTGTGAACATATGCAAATACAGAGAACTCCAGCTTTTATCCTGTAATACAGACTTCATATTCCCCTTTCAACTTCAAAGATCATGCTGTATCTTTTCTTCTGCTGCATAACTTACTAAACTTTACTAATTGTACACCTGCTACACATTAAGGTTGTGACTCTAATGTTACAGGGCATTGCACAAATCTGCTCCTCACTATACAATTTCCTTCTGCAGTGCTTCAGATCCTTCCACTTTTAAAGAAAGTGCCATTGTACCTCCAGACCTCACAAGCAGCAGCCAGGCTGCAGCCAACCAAAGCTCCTTACGGACAGCAGCAGCCAGCCAACGCTCCCTTTTCTATCCACCTGAGCAGAGACACTATTAAACATTAATAAAACACAAGTAGTTCAGCAATTCAATTTACCTGGTTACATTTCTTTTGTGCATGAAGAAAACCATACACACAAACAGCATTTCGAAGGTGTGATGCTAAGACAACCATGAAAAAACAATGGAACCTTACAAGCACCATATTAAAAAAAACCCCACAAAATTAGAGATTTTTCTTCCCCCAGTCCATCTTCACTGTTCCCAAGGCACATCTTACACAACTGAAGCATAAATTGCATCCCACTTGTTTTCATATATTCCAAGTATGAATGAACTATGGAAATACCTAGTTCTCACACCAGGCACATTTTTATGTCACAGAAAATTTAAAGACTCCTGCAACATTTAAATCTTATGAAGCAGACATCCCAATACAATTCCCTCAGACTATGCCAGTACCAGTGAGTAAAATCCTGCCAGATATACAGGAGTCCCACCAGGTATAGATGGAGGTTTGACAGAGCAGAACCACTAACCTAGCTTTCAAATTCAATACAGTTATTTCATTATTTCTCTGCTAAACAGTTATGAAAAGCTGGAGACACTAAATTCAAATGAAGCGTTCACTCAATTTTACTCCCTTGCATAGCACACATGAGCCCAAATTAATCCACTGGCTCTTGAAATAAAAATTTGCACTAATTATTTCAGTTAATTTCACAGGACAAAGAGGTAGTACTCATACCTTAATTTAAAATCACTGTGACACATATGTAATATATCAGTTACCAAGAAGAGAATATTCTAGTTCTTACTGTATAGCCTCAATTATACTCTTGATGCTTATTATTTAAGTAACACAGAGTTAAGGTCTGAAACAAAACCCAAACAAAATCACATTACCTTTACTCTTGAAGATTTCCTGGATCCTTCTCGAAATGCCTGGAAAAAAATTAAGATATTCATATTCACTGGAGGAAATACAAAATCTCTTAAGGAACTGAAAACCTATTAATGAACAACTTTTCAATTAAACAACAAAGATGAAAACAACAGAATAAACTATACTGAAATCTCAAGAAGGTAAGATCACAAAATGTATTTTAAAAACCATTCAGCGTTCCTAAGTGCACAGTAGTCAGGTGCCTCTACCTTTCTCTCACACTACAACTTGATTCTCCAGAATTTCAGAATCCAAGCCAAAATATCAGAGGTAGCACAGCAATAAATTTGTATTGAGAATTATTCAAACAAAAGGAAACATTTTACTAAAGATTTACAAAAAGACATCAATAACTTATTCTGACTTTGAAGTTTTAAAGAACAGAATTCTCATCCAAGCCAAGGAAATTAACTAGGAAAACCACTTGTTTAGGAAGTTCCATGTACTTTACTTCTTCACATATGTTTTGTCTTAACATATTATACTGCTTATACACCTGCAGCTGAACAGCATAATGTCAGTTCTTTTTTACTCCAATTAGTTTAGCAGCTAGCTTTTTGACAGCATACTTCCACTACTCAAGTAAATGAAGTCACATCAGGACAACTAATGGCAAACATTTCTGTACTTAAAATCACCACAAATGAGGACTTCCAAGGAATTCTAACCCAAAGCTTGTTCTGCACACCTCTAAATATTTCAAACGGTCCAGTAAATGCAATTCCTGTGGTGAGATTCTGCTGCAATTATAAAACTGAACATACCCAGGCAGGATATATTAACTTGAAATAAGGAGGAGTCATGGGGGTCAGGTACCCAGGAAGACTATCATTTACTGCAGAGTAATACATTTCAAGCTAAAACCAGATAGTAAAACATCCTGATTTTTAAATCAGTGTCTCTTTGTAAGAAATGTCACACAGCTATAATTTATAGCATGAAGTAATAGGAGAAATTACATTCACTTACTTTTTTACATTTTGCTATGTTCTGTTCTTTCTCTCCACTTTTTTTCCTCTTCTTATCATTGACTTTTGTAACTCTTGTAGCAGTTAAAGTAAGTGTTGTTGGTGTGTGTTGATAAGCTGTATACAGTTCCACAGGAACCTCATCACCACTCTCTGTTGCACTGGTGTCCCCATCTTTAAAACAAAGAATACTCTGTAAATAATCAAGTACTACAGAAAAAAACACTCACTAGTTACTCTACATCCCTTTCCAAAACACAAAAATTCATAATGACAAACGCTCCAAGCACTCATATGCAAAATTCACCAACAGTTGCAACAGCACGAAAACCAAGGACCAATGAGAAACTGGTAATTAAGGCAGGTTTGTAATGCAAGGTAAGAAAAAGATACCAGATTAAATTCCATTCTTTGAATGAATGACCATATCCCATTTTAAGAAAAACTACAACCAGAACAAAAAAGGTAAGAAAATCTGTTAACACATTTACTTATATATAGCTTTTACTTGTATATGGTATTTGGATTCTCTCAGATGACTGTATTCTAGAAGGGATTAAAATTAATGACTGACCAGCATTTCTTGTGAAGCTCTACTAATTAATCACATGTCATAGTCATAATCAACTATTTCAGCTGCAATTTGCACTGTCAAATGCCTTTTTCAGGGTTAATATGTCAATTTAGCCAGAATCCTTTTGTACACAAAATCCCCTAACAGTAACATTCTGTGATCAGACACAAACTGACAGATACTTTTTCTTTGTGCTGTGCTCTCACAGACCTAAAGGCCAAAGCCTGAAATCTAGCATACATCAGCATTTATGTCAGACAAACACATATCCTGACCTGAAACAGGATTACCCTAGTTCTGTCAAGATGAAAGACTGTGAAGGATGGGGAGGATTGGAAGAGAGATGATGCCCACAGATAAGAGACTGTTGTTTGCATATGCTCTGTATGGGTTCTCAGATTTTAGCAGCTTTTCCAAATATTCTGCATTCAGTAAATACACTTCACACTACACAAAACTTTCTCATACACAGAAGCAGGCTTTACAAATACTTCATATGAGAGCAGAGAAAACGTTTCTTCTGCTCTCAGAGGGATGTTGCTTTAATGAGTGCACTCAGCAGTCCTAATTCTCGAAACCCTCTTTACTAAATAAAGAACTCCAGCTACTGGTTACTCCAGATTTTTCCTGCTCACAACATTCCTTAACAGGGTTCTTCTGTGCATAGCAAACAATCACATTTTACCATCTTGGTTATTCTTTTGAACACCTTATCAGGCACATAATTATACTTCATAAGCTAGGAATTGATGATGTTTTCTGAATTTGTTAACATCTCTGCTGAGAATATTTTCTAAATGAGCATAAAAAGCACAAGGACAGGAGACATGTCTAATCAAAGAAGAATAAATAGCAGAATAACCAATGCCTGATAAATAGAAACCAATGCCCAAAATAGAAACTTAAAATTGTCAGTGTCTGTAGTCCATGCACTAGTGCCCACAGAATCATGACATCACAGCCACACACCTCTCCCCCTTGCCTCAAACCCCACAAAACACTGTCTTCCTTAGGGAAGCAACATTTCAGTATTACTGTCTACACTGTGCTCTAACTTACTCTAAAGAATAATTACCTCAACTGAACATATAATTACATGGAGTTGTTTTGAGACACTCCTTTCTAACCTACATAACCTGCTTTCACTTTGAAGAGCCTTGGTAAAGCACACTAAGGGGAGATCTTGAGTTTGCATGCCAGAAGCAGACACAAACTCTCCAAATTTCACAAGTTATGGGCCCAGATTCATCTACCCATAAGCAGCAAGTGATCTTGACAGCATCAATTTCAAGACCAAACAGCTTAAAGCAACGTCCTTGTTTAAGTTATACACTTAGATGTTTTATCTTAAAAAAAACCCCCCAAAAAATAAACCCTAAAGAAACCCCTCAGTGAAACCCAAAACATCCAGTATATACAACTGAGGGAGTACGGGCTCAACAAAGGTGCTCAGTTCACTGAAGCACAGTTGGTAATTCACTGCACATTAAGCTGCACCAGAACTTGACTTTTATACCAGAAAAACAAAATCAACACCATCTCATACAACCACAGGACCCTGAACAATGGGGTAAAAACATTGCCAGAAAAAAGGATGATGTGGTTACACATAAAAGCTTAACACACACAGTTTTCTATCATGCGAAATGTTCAATTAAAAGCTCTTTTCTTGAAGCAAACCAACCAATCTACTACTTTCTCCCCACTGTTAACCTTTGGATGAAACACAGCTAAGCCAGCAACTCCTTAGAAATCTTAAAAACATTTTACTCTAAAGAATTCTCATATTTAAGTTAAAAGCCCTATATATACAGACTTATTCATTGAAGAGCATCCAAATTATGCAGTCTTACCTTTTATCAAACACCTGTAAATTACTAATAATTAAGTTAAAAGTAACATTCTGCTTCTGTTGAGTATCTAAAACACTGAAAAGATCCATTCAAATTGATGCCACTTTTGCTCTTCCTACTCAAAAATCTGTGAAAATTGTCCATTTTACTAATGTCTCACACTGGTCTCAGTTTATACCCAGAATCACTAAGTCCAACTAAACTGTAGAGCTGTCAACATAAAATACATTCACCCAAGCTAAATGGAAATTAAGAGGTGTAAGCACAGACATTCAACTTATGTATTATAAATCACAGTAATCAATACTGCACTTTGATCACATTTTAGATTAAAGAGATCCACAATTTGCCTTTCAACTGTTTTGATACTTTTGCTTTACCATTTAGTATTTCCTTTCCTACTGAATTCATGTAACAGATTTAGAACACTGATCATCAAGACTGAGGAGGGTTAAACACTAACTTCAAAGGTAAGATCTCATCAGCTCCTCCTAAGATTTTTAATCTCTGTTCTCTGAAGTTTACAGTAAATGATCAGATAGTGTGCCTGCAAATCCCAAGCGATTAAATAGCTCAGACCATCAACTTCCCTATTCGTTATGAAAATTCAAGTTCAACCTCACAGCATTATCAGACCAGTCAGTGAGCTCATTAACTCCAAATGAGTTATAAATCTACTTGTTCTACTATTTCAATGGAATCAACAAAAATAATTTAAAATTTCAAAAATTTTTAAATTTAAATTTGGTTGACCTAGTAGGTCAACCAAAACTGTATAAAATAAGCTTGGTTTTGTTAAAATAAAAACTTACAAAACACGAAATTACTGTGGTTTTGTAAGTAGGTCACTAATGCCTTTAAAGGAATTTAGGCAAACTTAGCACCAGACAACACCAAGTGTCAACTGCACCAAGAAGCACAGTTGTGCCACACACCCCTCAGACATATAAAGTGGGCAGCAGGACCATATCTACATGTAATTTTAAAAGAAATCTTAAAATGCACACACACTCCACTATTTCAGAGACATGATCTGGAAGTAAAACATGTTACATTCAAGAGGATGACCTCCTCCCAAGTTATTACTTTTGTAACAGAGACTGAAAGTACCAGCTGTCAACCAAGAATTCTACAACACGCTTTGGTAATGGCCACACAGAACTTCTGACAAGTTAGGCCAGATGAGTTTTGAAATCCTGTGAACAAGTTCAAGAACTACTTTCATAAAATACCCAGACTGAAATGGGTACTTGCACTACATGCCACGTTGGTTATCAAAGGTAAAAAATACTCAAAACATTGTTATTACCCACATAGTACTGACTCGGTTTAACAACTTTTCCCATTGTCCAAAAAAACCCAGAGCCATAACAAAACACCCAATCTACATCCAACATGTAAGAATTAGGATTTCTTCCTGAAAATTTTTCCAGAATGAAAGTAGACATAGAAACCCTCTCTCACTTCAAAAGAAGCAACTTAAAGCTTTTCCACCTTATTTTCAGCACCTTAGTGAAAGGAGTTATAGTTGTTATAAAAGCAACATTGCTTATTAAGAAACTCGAACACTGTTGAACAGATTGAATTATTCCACACTGCTATAAAGAAACCACAGTCTGAAAACCATTAATAAAACAGGTGGAGCTACAATTCTGATACTGTGTTATCTTGGTAACAATACAGTCAAGTAAAAGGCATTGATTTACTGAACTTTATATGCTGAAGGCTCTCAAAACTGTGGGAGCCATGTATGTGCTCTGAAGTCTGTACATGTAATTTATATTTATTTTATCACCTTTACTAAGAAAAGAGCTTTACAATTTACTCACCTGACATATTTTCCCGTTTCCTTCGTTGCAACAGCACTGCTCTTTCTTTATCTAAACTCCTGAAATTAGAAAATAAATCAGTGCATTTAAGTATTAAAACAGACCTCCAGCATTTCCCATTGACTAATTACAGAATAAACAGTAAAGTAACTAAATGTTCAGATACTTAGAAAAATATCAGTTGTGCACTGTTCCATTTCATTTTAGAGCTCAAAATCAACCAAACTACTCACCTGGGTTGGCAACGTTCACACAGATATATGTCAGGAATATGCTGTCTGTCAATCCCCATGCAGTCAATGTGCTGCCAGACACTATGGAAACACCAAAACAAAACCCCAACATTAAAGTACAATTTAAAAAATTGCATGCACAATACACAGAGAAAGTAAGCTGCTTTTTTTTTTTGTTTTCATTATCACCTTTACTCAGATTCAATACTGCTTATAACTACACCTCAATCACTATTTTTGTCACCACTCTGCTAGCTGACTCATTTTCTCTCTTGGAAATTGTTTTCCAACATCAGAAATAATATGGTAAATTATCACAATGGAGAACAAGATAGAGACACATACCTTCAGCAGTAAGACTGATGTTTTACATAGCAACAAGTGGTTTGGTTTTAAACAAAAGGATTCATTTCCCTTTTAGAAATGGGTACATAAAATATTTCTATGTAGAGAGATATACACTAAGATACAGTTTGATTTCCTTATATATTTTAAGAGAAAAAATAAATACACATTTTGATACACCCTGTTATAAACTAGTAGTACTGTTGCACAGCATAGAAAGAGCTTTAACTTCTTCCCAGAGTCAGGGAAGAGACTGCTTGCTAGACTGAAGGCTAACCTAAAGCACTAGTTTACACTCAGCCCTACATTGTTAGAAGGATGAGGGACACAAAAACAGTTATTTTCCCACCAGGAAAGAGTTGTGGTAAATTCACAACTCCTCCCAGAGACTCTCTTCTTCAGAGGAAAAAGACTCTAACTGGCGACTGCCTACAACTCCACTGCGGGAAGAACATCTTAATATGTTTCAAAATAATGAGCAAGATTATCAGAATTAAGGACCACCAGAAATCACTAACAAGCTTGCTACATAAGCAGATGGGAGAATGGAGCTCAATTAGTATTTTAAGCTATAGTTATAGCTGTAATTATTAGCTGTAATACTATTATTAGCTATAATTATTATTTTATAAATACACAAAGATCTAACAAATCCAGCAGCATTCATTAGCCAAATGTAAAAATACAGGCTAATACTGAGTAGAAACACAGTATTTGTCTTCTGTTATGTCTAAAATTCTATCAGCTCTAAAAATTTCTAATCTTATTTTTCCAATTCCAAGTATTCAACAGCAATCTCTTATTATACTATGATCAAGTAGGTGCTTAAGCATAAACCCAGAAGTGTAAATATTTAACTTCAGCTTGTCCACTAAGAATCTAGGTTAGTCTTTTCATACTTATTAACTCAGTTCTTTGAAAAATGAAGAGTAATCAGAAAAATCATGCACAGAGAAACCAATATTCAAGAAGCTTTTTTCACATTATTTTTCATCCTTCAAGTTCTTTGATTTACATACACATAATTCACCAAGATACTTTATTACTCAGTACATGCACATTAAGTAATGCCTAGGTCTTCATTTTATCCTATTAACAAATAACTTGGGACAGAGTACCTCAGACATCCTTTTTAGAGGGGAAAACAGGCATACCCTTATTAAGCAGCAATGCACAAGCAAAGGCATGACCAAATTCATGAGTAGTCAAGACTGACCAGAATTAAATGATAAAATATTCACTGGCCTTAACTGACTATGTTGCCTATGAAAAACAACCTTCAAGCACTTTTTTGATGGAAGGCAATTTCTTGTCACTCATAGTAATTGAAACACCATTTAGTTACATTTACTTTCAGTGCAGCCTTTACGTAATTTTTACTTTTTAAGTTATTTTAATATGCATTACCTGCATTTGTCACAACAGATCATATATCCATCATCATGGGTAAAGCCACAAATGCATCTGGTAATATCTGTTCCATAGCTTCCATCCTCCGACGTACTGATGGTAGTAGCACTGGAGGTTTCATCAAAGTTGGGAGTGGTAAATATGCCTACTTCATTCTTGCTTATAAGCACTGATGGAGGAGGAGAAGCTGGAGGCGTTGGAGGAGGCCGAGCACCATAGTTATGGTCCTAGAATTTTGTGAAAGGGAAATTTATCATAAATACACTGATGGTTATTCAAGCCAAAATGTAAGAATTCATTTGGCAAAGAACTTCAGGCTTATTTTTGTAGTAAAAGGCTAAAATCTTAGTTATATCCCAATTCAAACTTATTTTCTAACTTCTCAACTATATCATACATTTAAATGAACTATGTTCTGCTTCTGACAGACCGTTTTTATCCAACTTACCCAACTCCCGATAAGATACAGAAATAAAAGCATGCATCAGTTTCTCCAGATAAAAACAGCAGATTTTTACATAATATATGTTGTACAGAATACTTTGCACAAAACTTACTGCATAGGGCAAACCAATGTAACTGTGCGAATGCGAGCCGCTGGTATACAACTGGTGTGGATAACTGTTCGATTTTTCAACTACCACAGGGCTAGCTTCTACAGATTCTGGTCTGCAAGGCAAAAGACACATGAAGAACCAATGCAATTACTATGTAATTTATATTAATAAATTGGAGGTACGTGCTGCACAACTTCTAATAAACTCCCTGCTGATTGTGTTTAAAGCAGCATATGGGGGCAGCAACAAACCTGCAAGCCCTCAGTGAGCAGAAAGAAGCGGCCAAAAGGAATTCTGCCCGAGGACTGAAGCTGCATTCCGGGGCTGCACAGCCTTCGAGCCCTGCAGCGACACCCAGCGGCAGTGGCGGGGCACCACCGCACGACTGCTCCTACGAGCAGAAATCCTAACTAGGGCAAACTGCCTAAACAAGGCAGCTTCTATTGATTTATCCTGAAATGGAAAAAGGTGGTAAGGTTTTGTATCAAAGGCAGTGCCTTCTTCAATATACAATCTATGGTTTATATGCACTAAACCACAATACAAAACAAGAAAGATAAATGAATACTAGAACAGGAAGATCTATTTGGCTTCATGGCCTTTCTTGAGCAGTTGTTCATGTGTGCATGACTGAGATAACTTGCAGTTTTTTCGCTGCACCATATGATTTAATAACACGAAGACAAATGAATCCAGGTTACTAAAGAAGGAGGTTTTAAAAAAAAAAAAAAAAAAAAAGGCACCACAAAATATCAACGTTTAGAACTGAAGAGGATATGATTCACATTACAAATCAGGTTTGGTTCAGTTTTCTAATTTCATTTTTATTATGTGTGAATTCTATTTCCTGTCACTTATCTTACTAATTCCTTGAGCTGATTTTTAAAATAAATTTGGTGTTTCTGAATCTAAATTAAAAGATAATGATGGGATTTTTTCTTCCACTCTACCAGAGGCTTTTTTGCTATGCCATGAAGCAATGCTAGTTTGTTATAAAAGCACACCAGAAACTTACATTTGTTACTTTTTGGAAAAGATATAATTAATCATTAACTTTCTGAACAAAATGCAGTATTTTCATATCTCTTTGAAAGTGTCCTACTAATGGGTTTGGTGGCCCATTTCTTCTTAAGAGCTTTTTCCCATGTGAGGTTACTACCCTAATGATAAAATTTATAATAATAAAATCTTCTTGTTTAAGAAGAAACTGGGGGAGGGCTTTAGTTTCTAGAGTCCAAAGAAAAAAAAATTTAAAAAGATTACTGTCTTGAACAGTCATCAGCTGCCTTTTTGCGAGAGAGCGAACAAACACGTGAGCACAAAAATCATGTGAAGTACTAACGTTAAAAATACAATTTCTGACTAGCATAAGACAAACCAAATTTGACAGCAGTTGCTCTTCATTACTTCATAAACCCAGAAGAATCTTCATTTACTCTTACACTTTTTCACAACTTGAAAATACAATTTTGTTTGGAGTTTGTTATAATTAGCTTCTAGAAGCATCTTAGAACTTAAGCTCCTGACTAAAATAAAGACAAAAGATAAGAAACCTGTGCCTTTCCAACTGATTTTCTTTTACCTATTTACCAACACATTTGTGCAGTAATCACACATCTTTTCTGTGCTCCAGTAATCCTGCTGACCCATCCAACTAAAATGCCAGTGAATGAGGCATTAGCTATGCATCCATCTTGACTATGGCAGAAATTAGCTTCTCCAGGAACAAGGATGTCTTGACCACTGCATTGCTTCTACTGCTATTCTTCTCCATTTCCTGAATGGGACAAGCAGTAGCACGGCTACTCTTATCAACTCTGTGTTCAATGCTCAACCTAGATCTGGCTGAAAAATACTCAATTTTCAGAGCAGGAAGGCTTACTAAGGACAGGCAGGAGGGGATTCTGGTACAATCCATCCTGGATTAATTTAGGAGAGTTTCCTTCATTAAAAGTAAGTATTACTATGACCTAAATACCACTTAAACACAGGAACATTCAGTGAAAGATACCAGAATGAAAGTGTCCTAAAAAGAGAGGTTGTCTATTTCATCATCTGACAACATAAGTCAAAAAGTCCAGGTCCCTTTCAAGATTGGAGGCAAGACAATACACCCAAACACCCTACATCCATTTCTTATTACTCTAGTCATTTATAAACCACTTAAGAGAACAAAATTTAATATTTAGAGGAGTAACAGTGGTGGGAAGCAGAAGCGTAAAGCTTCCAAAAACATTCATTTATCACCAACTGTTTTAACAGTCATAAAACAGATTCAGAGAACAATGTTACTAAGAAAAAGTCACATCTTTACTTGAACAAGGAAAACCAGAAAAATGGTGGGAGAAAAATCAGGTGATACAGAAAGGCAACTATTAAAAAATTTGGAGCACAATCAGCTTTCAGTAAAGCTTTTTTCAAATGCTTATCCAGGCACAGACACTACTTCCAATTATAACAGATGCTCACTAGAGCTCTGCATGTAACTGTTACTGTTCCATTTACCCACTGCACTGGGCTGGGGAAGTGGGGAAGAAACCAAGAACTACGGGAAGGAACTCCAAGAGCATTCACTTAAGCTAAAAATTAACCATCATAGGTTTCCTTTACAGTCAACAGGAAAGTGATACAGATGCCATAAAACAGTACAGAATGAGCACCATTCTTCCAGAGAGCCACAGACAAAATCAACTTTGACAAACAGGTTACCGGATTCCTTATCACTCCTGGTTTTGCCAACCATGTGCACGACCTCAAACAGAAACCAGGCCCTCTATACTCCTGTCTGTTCAAAGGTCAAACCTTTCTTCTGAAATAGGCATCTCAGAATTGCACAGCTTTGAGAAGAAATGCCTCTTGGCAAAATACTCAATTGTACAGATGATTAAAGCATGAGATGCTACCTAATTTAAAAATCAAGTTTTACTTTTTGTGGGCTCAAGTGCCAGGGCCCAAGCAGCAAGGCACTAACTACTGTACTACAGACAAACACCCCCTCATTTCACCACTGGCATTCTTACAGCCATCCCAGAAAGCCACTTTTCAGGAGGAAAACATGTAAGCATTCAGATCTGTGAAAACACTGTAACATTTTCCTAGCTTGTATTTTTGGACATTAGTCAATTCTGTCAGAGACAGAGGTACTAAGACTGTCAGCCCTCTAATCATGCCACATTTTTTTGCTGAGCTTCACCTCAAACAACTACTGTCTAACTGCATAACTGAAAGATATTTATTGTATTTTTGGTTTTCATCCAAACTGCAATGTTTGTATTACAACACAGTCTACACGAAGCTTGATCAAAATGTTGGTATTATTTCCTAAATAAACAAACATGACTGTGATAAACTGACCACAGTATTTTGCTAAAATTCGAATCTGTGCAAAATGTTCACAGGGAACAAACCAAGAAGCTCTATACAAAAGCTTTCCACATGCTCTTGGGCTGCAGTGATTTAAGACATTCCTGTCCTTGAAAACAGAAATATAGTATTTTATAAAATCAATTAAAAAATCAAAGATGCCCATATTAAAAAAAAAGGCCTTGAGAGAATTTTCATTTAGCAAGTGAAACAACTTCATGTTCTGAGTCATTTCCTACAGTTCATACCTAAAATGGACACAAAATATTCTGCATGTTGCCAGCAGATGGCACTAGTGAGAAACTGAAAGCAACACGCGAGACCAGTTAATTTATGAAACCTCAGTCACTACGCTTTAGTCAGTCACCTTGGATTAAGGAAATCAACCTGCAACGAGGCAAAGAAAGCCAATTCGTCTCTAAAATGTCATCTCCCCCACTCCACTCCTTTTAAACATTGTTTTGTTTCTGACCATTTAGTAATAAATTAAAAAATAAAAAAGGGAAAAGAAAAGAAAAAAATAAAGCGCACAATTTTTGACTAATATCCAAAATACAATTAGGCAGAATTTGGGGCCATCAACCGCTTCCATAAATATACAGATATTCAAGCAGGAAACAAAATCTCACTGAAATGCTCAAAGACAGATGGGGTAGCCAAGCTTTAAGCTGTGAGCTAAGCGTACTACAAGCACTTCCTGAACATGTGTCTGAACTCCAAATGCAACCTCAGCAACATCAATCTTCCACAATCCAGTTTGATAGGTCTAATTTTCAAGGAGTTTAGGTTTATTTTCTATTTGTACCAGCACATCTGAACAGTATCTAGCTGAAGGCCATCTCAGATAAAGGAGTACAATATATTTTGCCTGAGAAACAACATTTTCTATTTCAAGACACTTCCTCTAACCAAAGACATCTGACAGGCTTCAATACCTAGACAACAAGAATCAAGGACTGCTCCTCTAGCAGGGAGTGAGTGGGTTCTGCTACCTAAGCACCCTGCAGCAGGCCCTACAAGTACAGGCTGGCCCGATACTATCTGCATCTAAGACTACACCAGTGTTCTTTTTCCCCTGGATACTGAACTCGGTACAGTGATCTGTACACTGTGATTGTGAGGTTTATTATACAGGCATTCTCCCTAAAAAACATGTACAGATATAACCAGAAAAGCAGTACCATCAATGGCATTTCCCAATGTGTAGCTTATACTTATGCTCTAAGCTACACAAGCACTCAATGAAGCCAGGAAGAATATTTTGAACCTTCAAAAATGGCTTGCTCTGCTTACAAGGACCTTACCACTAAGAAGTCACAAATCCTCATCTTTGGTAAGATCCACAAGTGAAGGCCAAGTATGTGTGTTCTGCCTACACAAAATAACACAAAGATCTATCTGGAGACCCCACTAAAGTACACGTAATACAAGAAACAAACTATTTCACCCTATTTTTAAGATCCTTAAACCTCTTAGTAGGCTATTCTACACACAGCTATTTGCTACAATTATTAAAATAATACGTGGAAATATTAGTCATATAAAATATCACCTCTTTTAATAGGCTTATGCCTTGGTTCGAAACATAAGGAAAAATCTTTCAGCACTAGGAGACTGCACTACACAAAGAGCTTTTTCCTAAGCTGCTTCTCCTGCATAATCAAGTTTGCCACTCCCCCATTCTTGTGTTTGCTCATGCTTCAGCAACTGATGAAGCAATATCTGACCTGCCAGTCACAGTGGAAAAATTCTAGCTCCTCCCCCCTGGGAAAACCCCACAACTTCCTCAAAGACCATCTACAACTGTTACTAACACACTCCATATCCAACATGCCACCATCTGAAAGAAAACGTGCAAAAACAAAAAGTAAACCACACGGATTGTGATGGAAAAGGTTTACAACTGTGTAAACTGGTAGATTAGGGACACACCTTAGTGTCACACTTCTTGTGACAGTAATGTGGCTTTCAAATCAGCGTACACCAATCATGCAGCTACACATATTTCAGTGTGAGTACGGCAGAGATGACAAGAGTTAATCTAAGTGGTAACAGCCACTTAACATCTGAAGAAAAGCAGCTCCTAACTGGGTCGCTCTGCCACAGTATCAAGCAAACAACACACTCTGAACTCTGGCTTGT
Organism: Onychostruthus taczanowskii; assembly: GCF_017590055.1. NCBI lineage: Eukaryota > Metazoa > Chordata > Aves > Passeriformes > Passeridae > Onychostruthus > Onychostruthus taczanowskii. Next base: position 3,579,992 of record NW_024499573.1, on the reverse strand, counting down.
TTATACTGACAACTAAATTCATTTATTTTAATTTCAGCATGACATGCTGTGTCTGCAAGGAATGTCAGCAACCTCAGGAATCATGACCCTCTCCAAACATAAAAGAAAAGCACAGGAAAAGAATGAAAAGAAATGTGAATGGTTCACTACAGTTAAAAAATTTTCTGCACCAAGGTAAAGAGTATTCATAATAGGAAAAGATAAAACAACAAAAAATTTTGAATTTAAGTTCTTGGTTCTCTTCAAATAAAACAGCACAAACCTAGAATAACCTCATATATACCTGGGAGCACAGCAGAGAAACATCCCTTTAAAAAGCTGTTCTAGAGTTCGCCTAAAGCTTTCCCTCAAAGTCTGGAAGAAAAACCACTTGTTTCTTAAACATTTGACAGTCATGCTGATGCTACACAGACTGAAAGGTTTGTCTGACAAGAAATGCATCCAGTCAGAGATCAAGAATACCTAAACCTTAGCCCATCAATACTATACAGAAGAGTAGGGGGGGGAAAACTAGAAAACAACCACAACACAAAAAACCACACATGCACAACACCTGCCCCCAACCCTAAAAAAACACCCCACAAGTCACCCTCCCCATCCCCCAAAACTCAGAAACTCACTACACTACAATATTTGGTGCAAAGCCAGAGTTTACTGAATGCATGATTTCACTGGCTCTTTGTAACCCCTTATACACAGTTACTAAATTATTTTCTACCTGCTTTATAATTAGAAATAACTTTTGAAGACATGGTATTAGCATTTCAGCTAGGCCTTCAATTTTCATTAAGAAATGAACCCTTGTCTTGATTACTACTACTTTCTTACAGTTTAATGCACCAAATTATTTTATCTTTCTAAGGTGCAAAATCAAAAAATATTTTTACATGTAGTTAAAAAGGAAACTGAAATGACAAAATATTTGAAGTATAAGAAGTAAACCAAGCAGCATCTTTATCTGTCAGTCTGATAAGCAAGAAAAACATGCGTTTGTAGAAACATTTAGCTTCTCTCCTTTGCTCCCCCTAAAGTGGAAGAAACTGACATAAGTATGAAGTGACAGTTATTAATTAATTAAAAATTCAACAAAACTAAGGAAACTCTTAAGTTTTCTCCAACTGTATTAAAAAAACGGTCATGAAGGAAAAAATTAAATTAATTAAAAAATAAGTAAGAGAACTTACAAATTATGTTCACATACTTACTCTGAGCCTGCAGCCATTTCCAAATAAGAAGTATCTGCTGTGTCAACCCCCAATGGGATCACTATGCTCATGACGTTCGTTTCTGATAAATTCGATTACTACGGAGTCCTATGCATTGGTATCCAAAACACTGGGGCATGCCAGCCACAGTGCTCATTGCAAACATCTAAGTGCATCCACAAACCCTGGCAAAAACAAAACACAACAGGCAGGAGATTAAGTCAGTTCATTTTAAACCCAGGCAATTTTACATCATGTATTTATTTTGTTTTAAAAATTTGCCATTTTTATCTGTCACAATTACTTCACTAGTTTTATTTTACACAAACAAAAGGAGAATATTCAATCTTCTCTAAAATTAACTGCAAATAAACTTCTTTAAAGAGTGCGATGATCTTAACACCTGAACTTGAATATATTACAAATGGACAATCATTCAAATTTCTGATTAAAAACCCCAGCACAATCAGGGAAGTGCCAGAGATTGGCCCTGTGTTGCCAAAGCTTAGTGGCTGTACCTTTCAACAGAAACCTAGTTAGAGAATTTGCAAGTCTTAGCCAGCACTGTTCTGTTTTGCACTTCAAAAAATCCCTAATGTCGTAACCACCATTTAGTATTTTTAAAAAAAAAACAAAATAATTCTAATAATTCACAATAATGATAGGAAACATTTTCCATTTTAATAAATCACCATTAGAAGATACTATGCCCGTTCAGTGCCAATTTTGGAGGCTATTTTTTTAAAGGAGTAAAATAAAAATAATCAGTAGTAGTTTTTAACTGTAGAGCAAACTACAATCTGCTTGACTCACACGAATGAATACAGGATCCAATCTGTATGCCAGTTACTACCAGCCCCCCACTTCCCTAACTACACAGGGCAGAACTCCCAAGTACAGGAGAAATGTGAACAATTCTCAGCTATTCACAGATTAGAAAATTAATGCACTTTTATACACTAATACAGACTAGGTTTTACACATGTGACTAGATAATTTTAGTAAAATAGCCCAGTATCTTCAGCAGTAACATAATGAATAATTGCAAACTCTTACCAAAATGTCAAAGTTGCAAGACCACAGCCCACTTTGCAAGGAAGCACATACTGTGCCTAATAAAGACACTCCTCTCATACCACAAAATGCTGATTTCCACCTGAGCACAATAATTTTGAGATCAATGTATTTTCACAGAATCACAGAACATGATGAGTTGGAAGGAACCCACCAGGATCACAAGACCAACTCCTGGCCGTGCACAGCACCATCCCCAAGAGTCACCCCATGTGCCTGAGAGCATTGTCCAAACGCTTCCTGAACTCTGCCAGGCTGGCGCTGTGACCACTGCCCTGGGGAGCTGTTCAGTGCCCAAACACCCTCTGGGGGAAAAACCTTTTCCTAACACTGAACCTAAACCTCCCTCCAGCACTTCAGGCCACTCCCTCAGGTCCTGTCACTGTCACCACAGAGAAGAGATCAGTGCCTGCCCCTCCTCTTCCCCTCATGAGGAAGTTGTGACTGCAGTGAGGTCTCCCCTCACTCTCCTCCAGGCTGAACACAAGTGACCTCAGCCACTCCTCACACGGCTTCTCCTCAAGGTCCTTCACCATCTTTGGGCACTCTCTAATAGTTTAATGTCTTTTCTATATTGTGGGGCCCAAAACTGCTCCCAGCACTCGAGATGAGGCTGCCCCAGTGCAGAGCAGGGCAGAGCAGGACAATCCCCTCCCTTGCCAGCTGATGAGGCTGTGTCTGATGCCCCCAGGACACGGGTGGCCCTCCTGGCTGCCAGGGCAGCCATGGCTCATGTTCAGCTAGTCACTGACCAGGACCCCCAGGGACCTTGCTGTGGGTGCTGCTTTCCAGCCTCTCATTCCCTGTCTGTCCACACATTCACTGTTGTCCCATTCCAGGTGTAGAACCTGGCACCGATCCTGGTTGAACTTCATTTCAACATGCTATCCTTGCCAAACACTACACTTGACAAAAAGCACAAGCCCCTGGTGAAAAATGGACTTCAGATAAACACTGTGAATTTAATCTGAATTTTCTTCTTTTATTGATAAGGTCAGCACCTTCAAGATGACAAAGTGGCAAGTACAAGACATCTCTGAAGTACGAGATGGCAGCAAGTCTTCATCTAACTTCCTAAATTTTTTAAGACTAGTGAAGATTGGCAATTAACTTAAGAACATGCCAAGACATCTGAAGTGCCTAAACCTACAGCTAGTTCACTCTCCTCCTAGACAGCAAAAGGTGTGTTTTGGTCCTATTATGTGAGACACCAAATACAATGACCTAGAAAGCTATTGGAGCAAGTAGCCATTGGAATATTTTGCTTTCCTCATTTAAATACTGAGCATTTTCTTGCTAAATACCACAAGTAACAAACTGGATCACTAGCTATACAAAAAAATGTACTATTTTCAAGAAACTATTTTCAAGACCAAGTAGCAAGAAAAATATGTTAAATCAGAAGCAGGTACAGAATATTTTCAGTAGAAGGCTTGAAAAAACTGTAAGCCCCTCAAACAGTTTAAGTGAGCACTCATTTTCCCACCATATAGCTAACTCTACTCATAGGGCAGAACCCTGAATGGTTGTACCTACAACTTAAAGGAAACATCAACTCACCATTTAGTCCCCATCTTCTGAAAAAGTAAAAAATTTACCCAAAAACGTTAAAGAAACCATGATTTTTTTAAAATCCAGGTAAATTAGCCAGCACAGGGTTAACTGCTGTTCCAGTACTCCCTGCAGTGTGACCTGTGCTACCAAATCATCAGCAGAATGGAGATTTTACTTTATGCCTGTTATTAGGTAATTCTTAAAAAACAGCTTCAGTGATTCAATGCAGGTCTAAAAGACATATTAGACAACAATGTCTGGGATCAAGATCCTCACTTGGAAAGGTGTTTCCTGCACTTAAACTTGATTTTGTTGGTGGTGTAGTCTTTCTTAAAACATTTTCTTTAAACACTTCTGACCAGGTAGAGCACCAGCTGTAAAATATTGCAGGCAAAAATGCCCTGGAGACCGATGGAAGTGAGGAACACATTTAGACAGCTGTCTCATGGGCTGTGAGATCTCCAAACTTACATAAAACAATTGAGACTACCCAATCACCATACATTCAAGTGACCACCACTGTCTACACAGAAAGGAGATCTGCTTACTAAATCCGATAATCAAGTGATATTTGGGGCTTTTTTAAAATTTAATGCAAAAAAAGAAGATGCATGCATGTTTTTAGAGCTACATATAGATTGAAAATCAATGGCTAATGCATGTCCCCATTCATAACAATGCAAATACACCACCATTCATGCTAAAAAAAAAAACAAAAAAAAGAAAAAACCCAACAAAGCAACCCCCGCAAAAAACACACAAAAAAACACCAAAAAAAAAAAAAAAAACAAAAAAAAAAAAAAAAAAACCCCCAAAAAAAAAAAAAAACAAAAAAAAGAAAAAACCCAACAAAGCAACCCCCCCAAAAAAACACACAAAAAACCACCAAAAAAAAAAAAAAAACAAAAAAAAAAAAAAACCCCCCAAAAAAAGGGGGGAGTGGGGACGACACTCAACCAAAACCAACTTCCTGCTCTATGGACAAGTTATTCAAATACAGCTTTGTCAGAATTCAGGAAAAAAGTCTAATAACCTGATCTACACTGAATAAGGTCAGAAACTTGAAGAATCAAGATTTTTTTGCCTGAAGAGCATTAAACAGATGTTTTATCTAAAAGGAAGTGGAGCATGATTGCAATAGTAACTCACTGGTTTTTACCACCTCCTTCCATCACACACACAGAACTCTCTAAAGCTCTTCCTCTGCCTATAGTTCAGTATGGAAGAATGAAGGCAGTCACTGGCTTGCAATACCTACACGGCCAAGTTAATTCAAACAAACATTGCTCATTATTTATGAGTAGCCATCCTCAACAAATGCCCGTAATGAGTGGGGGGAGATCTAGGATAAATTAATAACACTACACCCACTTATTCAACAAAACTGTGACCTTATAGACAGGCCATCCCTACAGTGATGTTAAATTTGGAATGATGGAAAATAATTATCAGAAGAGTAAGAATCAGAAGCATTGTCATGACATACTAATATTCCCAGTATTTTTATAAGTTCAGAAAGAAACTAACACAACCACTGGGGAATTTTATCTATGAAGAGATTGCTGATCCTTTGAAGCTTGGTATTTTAGATGAGTCATAAAATACTATCTGCTGTCATGATTTGGTACTTTCCAACTCTTGCAAGTATCCATCTATTTCAAGTAATTATTCTTTCAGAACTCTGACAAACTGTCATCCATGGCCTTTAAGAAACTGTTCATTTCCACAACTTACTGTTTAAGAAAGTGTTTCTTTAAGCAGTACATGAATTTGAAAGACAGGAAGACCACACCGGTTTCTCCAGTTAATTTCAGGGTCAGAGTTAAAAGCCCCCATATAAAAACTGCTAGTCCAAAGTTCATTGATCAGCTCTTTACTGGGCAAAGTGGCTCATCTATTGTACCTTAATTAACAACAGTAGAAGCCCTCCAATTTTGTTACAGTCCACTCCATTAGTAATAGTACACTCTAAGCTCTGAAAGCATTTTGGCAATTTATTAAATTCACCAATTTTTTCCCATAATCATCCTACAGCTTTATTATAGGAGAAAAAACCCATCCCTTATTCAAATAAATTTTGCTTTTATTTAGTTGCAGTAAATCTTGCCCTAATAATAAAATGTTCATCTTAAAACCCAGACAAATTTCTGTTCAACCTGGTTAAAACATTTATCTTGTGCAAGATCTTCACACCCATCACTCTTCACCAAGAAGCAGTAAATTCATACTGATTTACACTTTCAATGGCACTTCTCCTTGCCTCTAGAGAATACACAGGAGGTTTTTGACTCAAGAGCTGCATCAAATTTAAAATATCCAAAGCCTCACCATACTTCTTATGATCCACTTTGTTTATGACACCAGGACACTTTTTTGTATAAATTGTACTCAAAACCCAGAAGTGTAAGAGTGCAATACATTCCAAAATATAATCTCTGTGGCTTTGTACAGAGAACACAATTTATGCTTTAAAGAACAGGAAACAACTCATACATTATCCCTGAGGTATTCCACTAAAACAACATTATTCTGTGGTCTAACAGAGACCACATGTTTCCTTTCCCTCATGTCCTGCTAAGATCACTTGTGTCACATCAGAAGAAAAAACTTAACTTTTCCACTGGTACACAAAGGAAGAAAAAACCCCAAATACAGACAGCTCAGCTCCTGAATCAGAAGGTAAGGATGTGATCTCCTGAAATTACATCAATAGTGTTAAACCTCCTATGCCATATGTCTAATACTAAAGCTCTTGTCCAGATGCACATACAAAACTTTTCACAAAAATCAGTAAGAGATGGTGGCAACACCTGTAACAATTTATTTGTCTTACACATAAAAAAAATTCCTACAGAGACATTAATATATCAAGACAGCATAACTACTTATAAAACTTACAGTAATATTATTATTACAATATGATGAGGGTTTTTAGTTTGTTGGGGGGGGTTAAACCATGTTTACATATAATACTACAAAAAAAATTAATAAAAGCTGTTTCTGCTATTCTTCTTCACATCTATGACAACTTTTTACAGGCAGTGTCACTGTTCCTTGGTATTCCCTTCCCATGAACAACTTCCAGATTCGGTTGTCATGTGGCAAATACAAAAAGTATACAGAAGTTAGAAAAGTACATTTACTACTGAAGTTAGGAACAGATTCAAAGCAACTCGAAACTTAATATTTGTTTTCTAATTTATAAAGGGACCTAAGTGGAACCATGAATTAAGCTTACAGTTAAATTATATCCTCTCTCAAATGTAAGAATTTTCCCACATACACAGAAGACTACACTAACTTAAGTACATGCATTGTTAGATCAGCTCAAGTTTCTTACATCACTAGGCATTATAAAAACACTAAATCTTTTTGTTCCTGTTTTTATGATTTTTGTATACATGTAAAGTTCTTCAATATTCTTCTCTGCAGTTATCACCCATCAACAATTACAAGATAAAAAAATAGTTATTAGATGGTTTGTATGTTTCAAGATTTGGGAGATTTCGCCACAGCATAGCTCTGCAAAGTGAATTACCAGGATCTCCCTAAACACAGAGGTTTAAGGAGAAAAATCTAATTCTAATTAGCCTATAATTAGGCTATTTCATTAGACTCAACAGTGCTGATTTAAGATAAATAACTATTTAGATTTTATACTGATGCATAAAACTTCACCATGAAGTCCTTAACTAATGTCACTACAGAAGTATTTATATACTAACCAAAACACCATCTCTATACTCTGTATTTTCACAATGTCCATATACAAAATCCACATAACTAGAACTGAAGAAAAAGTAATCAAAACCTTCTAACCTATCTACACATGACAACTATCTTTCCTTAAAAGCAAAATTATGTAACTTGAAATGTGTATTACCAAATACACAAAAGGTGATAGCGCTAACCTTCCCATATGCAGTAAACTGAGTAACTGAAATGGCCAGGAATAATTGTCAGCTCCCCCCCTCCAACACCTAAAAACTTATATTGTTTCCCAATTTACCCAGCAATGGACAGTTCACCTCATGTTTACTAAGAGCTTATTTCCCCTCAACACAAGCACAGAAGAGGCTCCCTTTTGCTAAACTCCAGGTACTGGTAACCCCTTCCCTCACACCTTTAAATCCAGGCAAGAAATTAATAACCATTTCCTGGAGCAATATTAAGTATCAGAAGATATGAAGGCTCATTTTCATGAGACGTGTACAAATCTTAAGGGAATCAACTTGAAGCAACAAATGAAACTGGTGAAACAGCCAATTTTCCACTCAAGCACTGACCAAGGAAGAAGAGTTACAAGATTTACAGATAAAAAATAAATCGGTGTTGAAAGACACAAACATGACAGCCTTGAGTCAAACAAGACCTTTCAGTTTAACCAGCATGCAATGCTAACCTGGCTGTAACTTCAAGTCAAATTGAATGTAGAAGTGTTCTACACTTCTACTGCCATTTGCTCCCCGTAGAAAATTCACAGGACTGTGAGTCCAGGTTGGCCCCAAAGTTACCAATGACCACTACAAAACTAATTACTGTCTCTCATATCAATAAGGTCTTCCAGGCAAGATGCTAAGATTTCCAAGATTGTATCACTGCTTTCAGACCTCTGCTGACTCCTGCATAGCTTATTGTTACTTGTTCATACAAAGTCATCTCAGCTAATAGATGACCAAATGTCAGTATTCTGTTTTATTGCATTTTATTACCTCAGCATGCATCTTCTATGCGTGAGTTGCATTTATTGAGAATGCAATCTAAACATTCTCCTCCTCCCTCCAATTACATCATATGTGTACACACATTTTGCAATCATGAGCAAAAGCAATTCTTGTCATACTTTCCTTCACATTTACAGGCCAATAATTTTAACCCATGGTCATGGGAACCACCCTTGACCTCAAGAAATCCACAAGAAAGTTGATACACTTATGCCCTGGCACAATCTACACAGGAGAAATCTAATTAAAATGCAACTATCAATACTTTGTCAGACTCCACAAACACAGTGGAGTGACAACTAATGTCCTGAACTGTCAGAAGGCCAACAAACCAAGCTTTACTACTTGGCTTTCCTACCTACAGGTTTTTCCCTCCTTTGGAATTCTTTTGTTTGTTTTTGGTTTGGGAGGTGTGTGCTGGGTTCTGTTTGTTTGCTGGGTTTGATTTTTTAACTTAATTTTTAATTGGAAAGAAATAAGAGGGAAGATTTAAAGAAGATTTCATTAAATAAAATCATGCTTTTCTAAACTGCTGCTTTCTACTACTGCTCTGAGGATACAAGTCTTACAAGAAATTAGATTCTTTTTAAAATTAGCAAAAGACACTGGCATTTTAATGGTACACTCCAGATGTCATTCAAATAATGAACTATACTGTGCACGTGTATATATGTATATACTTGTATCAACACACAAATATGGAAAAAATAAAGCAGCATATATACACATACCATAAATAAACGTATAAAGTAATCAATATTTATTCATTGCTGTCTGTTTCTCAGGAGGTAACACGCCTTTAATCAGACCTAGAAGCAGAATACATGAATAAATGACTAATCTTACATACAAGGAAGTTCTCTGTTTCCCCTAACATGCTCTGTAACTGTACAGATTTCCTAAGAAATTAGGAGGGATATCCAACTTCCAGATGTTACACCACTGCAGTAAGAACTGTGCAGACTTTGAAACAACTGCAAGTCCAAATTCATACCTTTGCTACTGTTTGCTGCATTCTATGGTAACCTAACAAATAAGTTAGCAACTTACTTCTAATTTGCATTGAAACACAAAAAAAGTGGAGTAGGAAAAATAAGACACAGTAGGCACACTCAGATATACAAATTAAGACCTATTCATTACTAAGTCCTGCAAATCATACAGAGGAAACTAACTTGTTCTAGAAGAAATCTGGTATTTGTAGCGTGTGCTCAAATATTCCCACTGATTTAACATCCTGTATATCCCTCTCAGCAGTACCTTCTTCCTCATCACAACTATTAACTGCTTCTAGCCTCATTCACAGGCCCCTCAATACCCTCCCCGATGCTGTTCAGGGTCACCTATACACTGTCAGTGCTCATGTCCATCTAACCTCTTTCTTGTGCACCCTGTCAGACAGACAAAAACCCAAAAAAGTACTTGCTATGGCTGGTTTGAAGTCACACATGACAGATAATGGCTAAAATCATTATGCTTCCTCTCCCTGTTTCTCACAGGACACTGCTCATAGCTGCCCCCATTTTCTTCTGGATGTTCAGTAAGCTTCAGAGAGCCCAAGGCTTCCAAGTTCCTAGCCCTGTCAGATTTCTGTTTTATTACATTATTGGTTGTACTGACACAGACCTACTCAATCATTAGACCACCTTATTTAAGAAACACTGTTATTACAACCAACTACAAAGTAAGACGACTCCTCCAACTTTGCTTTTAGAACAGTGCCAATAAGCACAATTTACTAGCACAGAATCACAGAATGGCCTGGGTTTGAAGTCACCTGAATGATCATCCAGTTCCAACATCCCTGCCATAGGCAGGGACACCTCTGCTACCAGGTTGCTCTGGGTGCCCATCCAACCTGGGCTTCAAAACTTCCCGTGATGGGACATCCACAACTTCTCTGGGCAACCTGTTCCAGTGTATGAACACCCTGAGACAAACGCAGGATTTTACATTCAATAAAGACCACAGACACATTTGGAATGACAGCCAAACTTATGAATTGGTCAGACTTTAGTATCTAAAACAAGCAAATAAAAAGCCCTGCCTCCTTCATGGTATCCAAGATTTATGCATAAAAAACTTGAAATTCCATCATTGTAATGAGGTTTTCATTGGTACACAGGTCATAACATGCACTACACAGACTCCAGCCTGCACAAAGCAAGCCACGCTTTTGAGTACAAACCAAGAGTCAGTCTGCCAGTTTAGCCAAGCCTCTGCTACACACCAAAGCCGCTTTCCACCAGACATAAGCTATTTTCCTTTACTATCTGGTCCAACAGTGCTGCTCTTGCTTATTCCTGAGTGAAAGCAAGGTTTCTTCCTCAAATATTTATGCTAGTCCCTTACACATGAAGACTCGACCTTACCTCTTCTCTCTCTTCACTCCTTTTCTTCTCTCAGTGGAAGTTAGACAAAATATGAGACTAGGAAGAGAAAAAGAATGAGTGGTAGGAGGGAAATAAAGGTAAAAGCAGTTACAGAAAGAATAAGGATTAGTTTATTGAACAGGAATCAATCAAAGAAACAGTAAACAGAGATATACTATCACACACCACGCTTACAGATTTTAGGTCTTCTAACTGCAGAACTCAACACCCAGGATAGAAAATTAACGGCCAATTGCTTGATGTCAGTAAGTTTACTAAACACCTGCTATACTTCTGAAAATAAATTACACAAAAGTAGTCCTAACCATTCAAAAACCATCAATTATTTGAGCTCGAGAGCCAAGGAACTGTAGAATACAAAACAAGTACAGCACATGAAGAGGTGTAAAATAATTTTTTCATAGCAATATTGCATATCGCCTGGAGAAATATATATTAGCTACCTAACATTAGCCTGCCAAAGTCTATCACTGAAAAAATGTGAAATGCCTTTAAAGAAAAATTCAAAGGCTAGGAACACTAACAAAGTAGTTTACCAGTAAAAATATCTTGGCTTTATGTCATTTTTTGCATCAGCTGTTTTACTGCAAATGAGTATTTCTCCATCCAGCACAAAATGATAGAAAGCTGTTGATTAAACGTAGACAAACTGCCTATATGCGACTTAGCAATTACTCTTGATGAAAACATTTCATCTGTTACCTTACACTATTATTCTTGACAAACATCATAAAAAATAAATGCTTTCTGCAAGTATATACAGTCCACATTGTGTAAGAATACCCAAATTCACGTCTACAACTGTATGGGCTAGGTCTATTTATTGAATATAACAGTACACCTCATGGCAATTCAGTCACCAGTATTCCTCCCAACAAGTACAGATTTTGGGGTGAAAAAATATGTGGCTAAAAATAAATATTGGCATTGCCGTCAACACTATAAATATTTTGCAGGCTTCATGATCCCAAATAGGCTAATTAATTTTTTCTATGCTGCTCAATAGGACTTGGGAGTCTACTGTAATTATTAGCTACCTACTACAGAAGAAGTAAATTCTTTTTATTTATTTCAAGTCTGACTTCAGCTAAGCATATTTTTGTTTTGATATGTTTTCACTTAATGTAGATTTCAAAAACTAGCTCCTCTTTTTTACCCATGACATTTGATTTACATAAATAGCTCAACAGTGCTTCTACTCTTACTCATGGAAGCAATTTGTAGACATCCACCTAACTGCTACACTCATGCCTAGGATTCCAAACACAAGCAAGTCAGAAAGTCACATTCTTTCAAACACAAACTTTTAATTCTTTCTGGCAGTTGGAAGAACTCCATTAACTACAGTTCAACCTGGACTATGTATTTTCATAACAATTTGGCAGTATTTCAATGTTCTTTACAAAAACTTGGGGAGGATACTAGCGAGAAAAAACAAGGGAACAGATGGAGGGACTAGTTCATGTTCAAGGACACACAAAAAACCATAGAAGTGTATGATCAAAAGACCCTTCTGACTTTCTAAAAAATAAAACTGAATTTATTTTCAACTGCAATTATTTTGCGAAACTGTATTATTTAAGAAATTTCTATCCCATGCATTTTAACTCTATGGTGTGTGTTTTCAGTGGAGGTTTCAGTGCATTTTTCAATTACAGTAGCAGAGACATATTAAATAAGCACAAAATAATTCTGCCCAGTGATGGAAGCTCAATCAACAGCTTTAATTTTCACTACTACTGCCATACAGAAGGGAACAAAAAGCAGTGTTGGCTTTTGTCTTTCAGCACAAAAGATATCACTGGAAAGTAAGACAGAGAACAAACATTTAGAAGAACCCCACAACACAGTCATTCATAAAAATCCTTCATAATATTAAAGATTCTCATCAAATGTTCCTATCCTAAGCAAAAGAAAAAAAAAAATCAGTGGAATTACTTGGTAAGGCATTTGAGGGAGGAACTTTACCCTTATCACCAGTAAAACAACTACTGTATTGTTTATGAATTATATATGAAGTCTTCATGTTTCTTTCATAGTTCTAGAACGATAGGTTTGGAAACCAAGAGACATGAAATCACTCTGTATCTTCCTCCAAAGTTATACGTAAGTTGCTGTAATTCTCAAGTCTTCAGTTTAAGCAGGACTGACTAAAACCACTCCTTATTGGAAAACTCTTTAAACCAATAGTTAAAACAGGATTAACCATCTAGACTTGACTATCATCTGTTTTGTGATACAGTTTTCAACTCAGGCCATTATAACCATTCTAATTAGAAGTTAGGTCCCTCTGTCTACTCGAGGCAAGCTAATAGCATCACCAACTGTCAAAAAGTATCTTCAGTCCTATCAATTTAGAAGAGTTAAAAAGTAATGAACACCAAACAAATGTAAATATTCACAACTCCTCAAGATAAAAGACCCAAATCTACCAATCTATACAGAAGTTTAAATTCTTGAGTGGCAAATACAGGCTATTAGTTTTATCATTTTCTGTGACTGATAAATAACTTGATAAAAATCTTGAACTCTAAAATGGAGAGATACGTGAATGTGATGGATGGACCATTTGGTGAATAAGGAACTGGCCGCATGGCTGCACTTGTACAAGCTGCAAGCTGTCAAGCTCGATGTCAAAGTGGAGGCAAGTGATGAGTGGCATTCCTCACGAACTGGCACTGGGATCATGGCTGTTTAAAACCTTTGCTGGCGGATTAAAGACATTCTCAGCAAGTCTGTCCATGACATGAAGCTCTGTGGTGCGGCCACACACTGGAGGGAAGGGATATCATCCAGAGGGACCCGACAGGCTTGAGAAGCGGGCCTGTGTGAACCTCACGCAGTTCAATACAGCCAAGTGCAAGGAAGGCACTGCGCCCGTGGTTGGGAAGCACGAGTACAGGCTGGCCACAGAACGGGTGCAGACAGAGCCCTAGGAGGACAGAGGCCTGCAGGTGCTGCTTTACGAGCGGCACGACACAACTCGGCAGTGTGCGCTCTCCGCTCAGAAAGTCAACCGTGCCCTGGGCTGCATCAAAAGCAGTGTGGGCAGCAGGTCAAGGGAGGTGATTCTGCCCCTCTCCTCCGCTCTCAAGAAATGCCACCTGCAGTTCTTTTTCAAGCTCTGGGGTCTGCAACACAAGAAAGAAGTGGACCTGTTAGAACAGATCCAGAGGAGGTCACAGGGATAATCCAGAGGCCTAAGCACCTCTCCTACAAAGGCTGAGAGAACAGGGGTTATTCAGCCTGGAGAAGAGAAGGCTCCAAATGCCTAAACCAAGCCTTTCAGTACCTAAAAGGGGCTTATTAAAAAGGAGGGAGAGTGACTTTTTACATAAGTAGACAGCAATAGGACAAGGGGGAACAGTTTTAAACTGAGAGATTTAGGTTAGATGGTAGAAAGAAATCCTTCCCAGTGAGGGTGCTGAGGCACTAGAAACACGCTGCGCAGGGAAGCAGCGCATGTCCCATTCCTGGAAGTTCAAGGCCACACTCTGATGAGGCTTTGAGCACCCTGGTCCAGTGCAAGGTGTCCCTGCCCACGGCACGGGCGCTGGAACAAAGTGGTTTTGAAGGTCCCTTCCAGCTCACACCATTATATGATAAGGGGGCCAACAAGAGATTGTATGGCTTCCTTCTAAAGTTGCAATATAAAGTACAATAATGTCATTAAAATTTAGTCTTATCACCTTGTCTTTGAACTTGAAGGCAATTTACTTTTGTGATGAAGATATAAAAAGTGAATCATTACCTAGATTATGATGGCATAAAATACAAAAAACACAACCACAAATGAGAATAAAATAAAAAAGCTTTCCTTAACCTGAGACTGCAATATGGAATTTTAGTATCTAAACTATCCAAGTGCTAATTTTAAACTCTCAAACTAGGAACAATACTATTTTGGAAGTGCCTGATTTGCAAAATCGCTGGTCCCTTTAAAGTCTCACTTAGGTTTTACAGCACTGGATCTCCATCTAAGCAGCATATGAACTATCACATGAAACCAAAGGTAGCACACTGATAATACAATATGCAAAAGTGATAAACATACTATACTAGCACAGGATGCTATCTGCGTGCTTCTGTAATATATTCTTCACATTCACTTCTGAAACACGTAACTTGAATGGACACTGATTTACTATACTTCTTATCCATATTTTAATTTTGAAAAATAAGATACAAAACCACTTAGGTCAGGCATGTTAAAAAAAATATACTCTGTGCAGGAAAACTAACTGTCTTCAAAGGTTTACAGATAACCTTACTAAAATTTTCTAGCAACCAACACAGCTTAAATCTTGCCTGTTTCATTAAGATTTGCAAAAGGAAATAAATATAATCACAGTATCTTCCAGCAAGTAATGAAACCTTGAAAAGGTTTCTTTTAGTACTTGTTTGTTATGCCTTAAAGGTTAACAGCAGTTTTTCTTTGAGCACAACTACAGCAGGTTTTTTCTGTAATGCGAAGGTCACGAGCACAATTTTGGATGCTCAAAGAGATTAGGTCTTGTGGGTACAACTCTTCTGTTACTTCAGTGAACACCGAAGTAGACAGAAATACCCATCTTGCAATATTCAGAAGACCACTACAATTAATATTTTAAATAATTCAGAATTTGGAAGCATAGAATTGAGGCTTTTTTACCCTAATCCACGTTCCTCATCTGTGGAAATTTTTTTCCCCCAGAGATGCCTTAAGTGTCACTCTCAGCAATAAATCAGAACTATTTGCACAGTGGAAACATTTAAACAGCGTACCTGTTGAAAAAACACTGTCCAACAAAATCTGCTTTTGAGGGGTTCACAAATGCTCATTTGTATGGAAGCCATGAGGCACATAACACAGATGCATTTCTTTAGGATCTCTGCAGAAGTCTGAATTGGGTTCTATTGTATATCTTCATCCACCTATACCCCACCCACTAAATTTTGTTAGAATGTCACATGACAACAGCAAAATACTTTCATTAAACCTTCATTTACATTAATCTAGTTAGAACAATACCATGATTCTACAATTACATACACCACTCCTTAACTCAGTCCCACAAATAGTCCTTACTAAAATTAGTATTAGCATGCATACAAAATTAAGACTGTCCTCAGTCAAACCAAGAACAGAACTGGAGAGACACTTCAGCCTTCAGTGTGACACTGATTTCTGTGTTTCTGCTGCTTTCCAACAGAACTTTAATAGTTGTGTATGCTGAAACTGTCCAAGAGAAATCAGGAGTTGCATTACCTCAAAGTAACCTGAAGAGGTTACTTAGTCTTAAGAGAAACTTTCCCTAGATTTAGTTTTAAGAGTCAGTATTATTTTCCCTCTGGAATTTCCCAGACAGTAAAAACACTCGCCACCCAAAAGGCCAAGTGAAAATTAAGCAAATTTCTCCTTTAGATATGAAAAAGTTTAAGACACAAAAATGGATTCAATCAACTCCAATCCATATGATTGCACTTCTAACGCAAAGTTTGTGGAACAGAAACATGTCTTTGAAGGAATTTAGATTTCAGATCTTCCCTCTTTCAAGAGGCTTGTATTAGTGCTGGGGGTGAGGGGGCATTTCATTCTTTATGAATATATATATAAAAACATCAATGGAGTTAAAAAAAAAGGTAGAAATCTCCTTAAAATAAATCTCCTTAAAACAAATCACAGATCTGTTTATACAAATGGAGAAACTGAGTCACGAAGGCAAACTGACTCATTAAAACTCATACAGGAAAACTCTGGAAGATCTCTAAATTCCCAAGAGGTTCTTAGTGCATAAAATAAACTGTAAAATTTGAAAATGAGTATTTTTGGGGTTATTTTCTTACCCTCCCCCAAACACTTTCTGTATAGTATACAAGGTTATTTTCCTCAAATTGTCAATCAGATGTCTACTTGAGAACGTGACAGAAGCCGTGAAGAGCTGCAGACTGTACAGCATCAAGAACAGGAGCTTTCAACTGAAGACGAGGAAAGAAAAAGGCAAAAGGTTTCCATAAAGGCCCGTATACTCTTTGTCTTTTTCATGTACTTTTAAATAGAGAGAATAAGACACGGCTTAGAAGAAAAAATTGTATTTATATAAATACAAAGATGATGGAAGCATGCATTACTGGAGAATTAATGAGATCACTCAGCCTTTGGCCTCAAAACACACTAAAGGCATGCATTAACAATACCCTAAAAGTCTACCTTACTGGTCAACTTCAAGTATACCTTAAATCCTACACCAGTGCTTCTAAATGGTATCCAAATTAAAATTCATCAGAGACTGAAGACAGCTTTGCCACTTCAATACCTCACTTTTGATTTCTTAAATCCAGAAGGTTCTAAAGCTATACTGGCATAGAAATTCATATCTCATTAATGTAATGAACAAGATTAAAGACAGGCATTAAAGAAAAGGTGAAAATTTATTTTTGGTTATTGTTGCTTAAAACATAAAATTTGCAGCTGCTATAGTATGTATCACAGTACACTACACCAACTACCGAATAATGAATCCTTGTGACCTCCCTTCCCCCCACTCAAACATATTTATAGTGGTGATACTAAATGGTTCATATTTCATTCAGGAAAAAAATTAGACGTTACGAATTGCACCTTCCCTCAATACTTGTATGTGCATTATCACATATACAATTTATATAGCAATATACGAAATAAATTGAAAAAATGTAACGCCAAAATTACATGGCAGCAAAAGAAATTCTGTGTCTTTAAATAAAGTAACAGGTCATAATCTCGCGTGCATTACTCCCTTAAATTAATTCTGTATTCTCTAACTATGAATACATGGAATTACTACACCAATGTCCAGTGAAGGTATTTCCTGCAAGATGAACATGACGTTCACAAATGTGTTTCCACAAAGAATTTAGCTGACTGTCTTAACGATCGTAATCCACGAGTCGCGTTGATAAATATTACCGATTTTGTGTCGTTAGTAGGACAGACAGCTGTACGGTATCGATCACAAACGCAGGAGCCTTTCCAATTTACTGAACCGACATACATAATTACCTTACAGCACCATATACACACCCCTCGCAGGAGCTGCTTGAGTCGGCTGCCTCCTTCCACCCCCCTTCTCCCCGACAAGAGTGGTCTCGTTCACTTGCCTTTCACACACATAACCAATAAAATTAATCAGCTGGAACACAGCATTTTTAAATCGCAGTAAAGTCAAGAGCTGTTTTGTACGTTATTTGAAGGGAACAGCCTTTTCATTTTAACATAGTAAGACACTAATATGCTGCAGACAAACGCACTGCATGGGGTGTGGAGGACCCGAGCTGATTAGATTACCACAACATCAGCCTGAGGCCGCCATTTTTAGAATCTCTAAAGGACAAAAGAGGGAAATTAATAAATTTGCTCCACATTTTTTTAAAAGTAACTTCAAAAGTATAGTGATAATAACCAATTAATCATGCATTGCAAGTACTGCCATGGATATCTCCCGGTGTTCTCTGATCCGAACCCTGAGTAACAAAAATGCTTCGTTATTATTCCTTTAAGCTACTGTAAATAAACAGACTAAAACATTCGTAAATCTAGATGCAGCAGTGAACTTCTGCTTTTGACGACACGTAGTATGTAGCATTTTAGCGACCTCAGGGCTTTCAGACACCGCACATTCCCTAATAGCCGAGTATGGGGGAATACAGGACCTTTATAATCAGGCTATATTATGTTTCCCGACCCTATTTAGTAGTACACAGTGAACCGTTTGTTTCTCTTCCCCGGTGTCTGCAGCAATACGGTCGAACCCACCAACACTTACCGCTCCAGCAAAGAGAATGAAATATACCACCCAGGGAACACGAACACTGCCTGTAGAAACTAAAGCAAGAAAGGGGTGCACCAGTCTAACTACTTACAGCCTCGAGAAAGGGGGTGGGGAGAATGATCCCCTTTTAAATTGGCACAGAAACTCCTGGGGACAGCTCTCCGTTTGTCCAGGTTACACCACGAAGCGGAGATATTAACAGGGAGGCAGGCAGGGAGGCGGGGGTGTGGAAGGCAAAGAGATTAGGCCTATACCGAGCCATTTTAGTACCACAAAGCAAAAATATACAGGATGGAGGAAAAGAATAGGCTTCCCCAAGCTTCATAAAACTCAATACGCAGTCCCAGTAACGCACAAACCCGTTCTGAAAACCGCCAGCCCGAGGAAGCCTATGTTGTCACATAATAGCTCCTTTTGGCTCATTTTCCAAGCATAATGCATAAATCTGGCGTAACTGCCAAAAAATTCTCCTCAGCTCCTCCAGTTACAGTAACCCGCCATATTCATAAGATATAGCGACAGCCTGCCATTTTTTAACCAAACCCCACAAAAGGAAAAGCAAATTCCAGGCAACTTAAACAGAAATTAAACACATTTCAGGGTAGGAAGGAGTTATACTCGCACCGAAGGTAATGAGACATTCCCGTCGCATTTCACTCCCTTTTTTCCACCCCCCCCTCCCCCAAAGCACCCACAGCAGAATATGCTGGTAATAACCAAAGACTTACCTGTAATGGTCACAGGCCAGGCAACAGGACCCCTCAGCTGAGCCCCTTCTCTATCCCAACCAAAACAATGCAACAGTCCCACTGCGGATATCCCTACCCTAGGCAGGACTCAGCCCTCAGCAGGCTCTAGTAAAAGAAAGGGAAAGAGGAAACCCCCCCCTCCCCCCAAACCTAGCTCAGTGCGCAGAACCCTACAGGGACCAGCTCAAAGGCGCCTTTGCCCTGGGACCTGTGTACAAACCCCGCTGCTGCTGCCGCCGCTGCTGCCGTGCCTCCCTCCCTCCAGCCTCCTACGCTCCCTTCTATGTCACTGCCTCTCTCTGGGAAAATGGCGTCCGCTCTCCCCTCCCTCCCCCAGCACGGGGCTCACCCGCCCCGCCTGACAGGGGCAGGGTTACCAAGGCGAAGCCAAACAGCCGCCATTTTGCTTACGGGCCGGGCGTGCAGCCCGCGCCCGCCGAGCCCTCAGAGTCCATTTTGCAACACGCAGAACGGCTCCGGGGTCTGGGCGCGGTCGCGGCACCAGACTGCGGCAGGGGCCGGGCAGGGGGGCCGTGAGGAGGGAAGTAGGGCAGCGGAGGAGGGGCGGCGGCAGCGGGGGCTGGCGCCGGGGGCGATCCGCAGCCCCGGCGGCGCAGCCCGCGCGGGAGGGGCGGGGGCTCCGTCCCGGCCTGTTGTGGGGCCGAGCGCGGGCGGGAGCGAGGGTGTCTGAGTCAGAGCTGCATCCTCGGAGGAATAAACGCCAAAACTCCCTCCTCGGCCGCTCTCACACCCCCAGCCTCCGGCTTCTTCCTCACGACCGTCGATGCTGTCAGCATACGTGTTCTTTATGAATCTTTAACAGCACATTTTCGGCCTAAACTGCGCGAAAAGCCGGGCAGACCTGCCGGATCTCACACACGCAGAAGAACTACCTGAGGGGAGGGGAAGAGGGGAGCGAGAAAGGAGCGGGAATTTTTGCAGACGTGCTCAGGAGGTTTTGACTGAAACTTTCAGTAAGACACTCGAGGCTGAGACTCTTCCCCGAAGCGTTTAGGACTCAAAGGCAAGTGGGAGAAAGCTTCTTTCCGTAGAGGGAGTGCAAGAGCACTCGCTGAAGGCATTTCTGTTCTGCAGGGAATGAGACAAGCAGCGAACAAGCCTCGTTTGCCCGTTAGAGAACGGCGCTCGGGGAGTAGGAATGGCGCGCTTCCATCCAGACCAGCGGGCGCTGCCAGTGCCAGGAGCTCGCTCAGCCTTTCTGGGCAGACACAGCTCCCGCCATTCGTAAGCAGCCCGTCTTGCTAACCACCATATCTCCTCCCAGCTCCCGCTGTACCCCTACGCCGCCCTGCCTCCCCTGCCCGGCTTCAGCCCCTCCAGCGATACGGCTGATGGAGGGAGGGGAGGCGGCGGCTGGGGTTTCGTTCGACGCCCACCAGGGGCTGAGCGAGCCTTCTTCAGTGCGCAAACTCGGGGCACCAGATAAAAGCTGGGCTGGCAGCTCTTACCCTGCCTCGATGGAGCCGCCACTTTCGGGTGACTGGAGAAGCAGTTAGCAGCAGCGCCATAGACTAGCGTCCCCCCACACCTTGGGCACAGAGAGTTTGGGGCTCTAAACAGCTGCTGCTGCGGCAGGAGGGAGCCGAGGTGAAGGGATCTGCTAGCTGGTTGGACGCAGAGGAGGCGGCTGTAATGGGGCATTAAGTCTGAGGGAGGAGGGGGGGCGATTAAACCTCTTGTGATCATGGCGGAGTCTATGGGTATTTTTTTTTTCCTGTCTAACTCTTCTGTGCGTGTGTCTCTTGTTTCTTTCTCTCTCTCTCCTTAGGGCGCTTGGCTGGGGCTGCTCGCTCGGGTTCTGCCTGTTGTTGCGCGAAATGGCGGCTGGCGTCTTGGTGGGTTTGGTTGTCGGTTTTTTGTGTAGGGTTTTTTTTTTTTTCCCTTCCCCTCCTATTCCCCTCCCCGCACTTGTGCCTTGTCTGCGGCTCCGCAGCGAACCGCGGCGGAGCCCGAGTCAGGAGGGGGGCGGGAGCGGCGCGGCAGCCAATGGCCGGGCCGGCCCGTGTGGCCCGGCGCGCCCTGATTGGCTGGCGCTGACATCATCCTGCAGCAGGGGCAGCCGCAGCTGGGCAGGGTCGGGAGCTGCCGGGGGAGGCAAAAGGAGAAAACGGGCGCCATGATCTCAGTGCTAGGGAAGACTCCGCGGGCAGGGCGTCCCCGAAGAGCTGGCGAAAAGAAAAGCAGGACCAGGCCTGGTTTTCTCCTTCCCGAATAGTGCCGGGGCTGTGCTGAGAGGAGCGGGAAACGAGCGAGAGGGAAGCAACTCATGCCTGCCTTTGTAACTGCGTCAGTACAAGATGGCGCAGGGTGTCCCTGGAGAGGGAAGGGAGTTGCACGTCCGCCGGAGGTCATGTGACCGCGTTGCATTCCTGTGGGGTTTGGCTGCGGACCAAGCTGGCTTAGGCGGCGGCGGCGGCTGCCCGGGAGAGCCCGGGCTTCCCTCCCCCTCCTCCTGCACAACGTCGTCGGTCCCGCGCTGGTTCCCTTCCCCCATCAGCCTTATGCACGAGGAAGGTTCTCGCTTCTCTCTTTACTCTCCACCCACCTCCAGGGTGTAGCTCCTCTTGGGGGAAGCTTTCCATTCCGCCCCCTCTCTGCGCAAGGCTTTACCCAGCGCCAGGGAAAGTTCCCCCGGGTGCCTGCTGGCTCCGCCCGAGCGTGGGAGCCGGGTGCGCTCACGGCAGGGCCGCCCGCTCGGTGCGAAGGCGCTCTGCTCGAAGTTAAGTCGCAGGGGGTTATGGAGTGGTTCTTACTGGAACGGGCGTTTTAAGTGATGTCTAAATGACCTCATTAAAGCCGCTGAGGAAAACGTACAGGCCATGCGGAGTTGTTCTTCTGACGAGGAGGTCTTGGCTGGTCTAGTGGTGCTCTGCCGGGGATGCGGGTGGGGGGCCAAGGGAAAATCTCTCAGGTGTTTATGAGTTTATTCTGTTTGAGTAGGAAAAGTGGATTGCTGTTCTTTGTGTGCTGTTGAATCCTATTGCAGAAGTTGAGCAGCTTTGTGTGGAGCGATAGGTGTATTCCAAAGTCAGGCCGCAGATGGCTTGCGTCTTTAACACGGGAATTGATGCATATACTTGGTGCAAATTAAAAATACGGTTTAAAAATATTGTGAGGACTCCCCATGTTTTACTTTGAGGTCCATAGGCAAATGAACTTGTTACGTAGGCCTGAAAGGTTGGCAAATAAATTTTCCAGGTATTTCTAAAAAAATTTCAATATTTGCTGGATGGGAAGTGAAAAATGTGTTTTCCAATCCTAACTCTTTTCTTTAAGGAATGCAACTCCTATTACTGTTTAGTTGAGCTTCTCATATTTTCAAAACAATTCAGTGCTAGTTCCCATGGCTTGTGCTTGTATGCTACAGTGTAAATTTAGCCATGGCATCTAACCCAATGAACAAATTAACAGTTAAAAGTTGTTGATCATTTAAGGGTGTTGGTTTGTTCCGTTTGGAAATGTTTCCCGTGTTCTATTTGTAGTCCTGGATAGATAGGATTTTTTTTCTTTTTACCTCCACAGTAGCAACCTGACAAAAAAGCTTGACCATTTCACAAACGTGCTGTTTGAGAACTGGAATGAAAGTAACTGAGTGTATGACTAATGGAGAAGATTTGTGTATAATAGCTGCTTTTTAATATGTGTTACATAAGTAATATGGTGAGGTGGAGTTCAGTTATATAAGAACTGACTGGGGACTTGGGAGCTACTGTAAGTAGTTCATATTGGTCGCATATATGGCCTGCAGGGCATCCCTGTGTTGTGGGAGGAGGGGTAGAAAAACAGGATTGGAAGCATCTAACAGCACTACATTTTTCCTTTGTAGGTTATAGAGGATACCAGGAAAGAAAGGGAGAAGGCAGTAATTAGGAATTACTGTGGAGCTTTCAAACGTCTGTAGTCTCATTTGAGCTTAGGTTTTAGGGTGTAAACTCTGTTTTCTAAAAGAGCAGTCTCCCCTCTTGTGAGTGTCAGAAGGTGTCTGCCAGCTGAGCATTGTGCCAACTGACTGCTGTGTGGGCTATAAAGAGCAAGATTCTTGTGTCCTAGAGATTGTGAGGCTGTGCCTGTTTTTTTGTTACCAAAAAAAAAATAAGCTTACTGAAAATGGTGTTAGGACGAGGCAGTTGGTTTGTTGATCAAACATTAAAATGACTGGATTACTGATTCTTCTTGTGTAGGCATCATGTGACACAAGGTAAATACTCCTTTGTAATGGAAGCTTCCAGAGAGGCTTTCAGTGTACAGTGATTCTTTCAACAGAGCACTGATTTATGTGGGACTTGACATTGAGAATACTGTGTTGCAGATATGTTAAAGGGAGAACATTAATTTCAACTAAAGATGAGGGGGAAAAACATTTTATTAGTACTTGCATTTAGGCATGTGTTGTGTAATTATGAAACAGTAATTGCTTGTCTTGGTGTGAAGGAATTGTTTGAATGCTTATGTTATAGAATAGTTTATGTAGAAAATCAGCTAGAATTTTAATTCTTAAAGCAGCCTTTTAGGTAACTCACTTTGATAACAGATTTTGCTTGAAAACCAAGAAATGAATTACTTTAAAAGTTCACTGTGTAACTCGTAGCTTATTGCAGCAGTACTTGAACAGAGGTGTGGCTATGCTTTTATGAAGCTATTGAAATGAAGGCAAGTTTTAATGCGCTGGTTTCTTGTTTTTTTTGCAAGGTTGTTTTTATTAGCAGTTCTCAGGAAAGCAGTTATATTGAAAGAAGCAGTAGCTCTGGTAGTGTTGCAGTGCAGTCTCAAAACTGTCATATGTATTCTGAATTATTTGTGCTGGAGGAGATAAGGAAAAACAAAGTGTGTGTATTTCTTTGAGGCAGGGCATTTGTCCTACAGCTGTTCTGATGGAAGCTGTTGTAATCTCGAAGGCAAGGAAGAAAAGAGCTGTAGGAGAGGGAGACTGGGTAAAAAATGGTGTGTAGTTTACATTTATGGTAGCTTACCAGGGAAACGAGCAACTTCTACAGAGCTGCAATTTGCTCCTTAACGAGGCTACTTCAGTGGGCTGGCTGCTCTCCAGCACTTAGGCTTGTGGCTCTAACCTGCCCTGGTAGCCTGTCTGTGCACGCATGTGTGGCCTGAGCCCTTGCTAAGACCTGTTATTTAAACAGTTGTTTACCTTTAGCCATACAAAGGGACTGACAGGAGTTCAAGGGTATTTAGGGGAGAAAGGAGAGAGATACTAACAGTGTAATAGATCTGACTATGCATTAATGTCATGGTTGAGACAGTTAAAAGTGCTCATGCTGAAAGATGATCCTGCACTTTTTCAGCTGTTCATTCTTGCTTCTGCAAGTGATCATGGGGGAAGTAGAAGTGAAGAATGGATGAAACATAAGCCTAATAGTAATGGATGGTTTTCTAATGTGACTCTTCATTGTGTGGCTTGACAAACATTCCTGTTTGAATGGGAGCAGAATGAAGCACCTGCTGGGAAAATGGAGATATGCAGGTTTTAATTGTGAGTATGCTTTTTCTCAGGAAAGCTGCAGTTTTTAAGGAGTTTTGAGGGGCATCTCTTAAAGGCTTTTGGTTAGTGTAACTAGAATCACTGAGCCAGGCACTCAAAAAAAAATTCTCAACTTTGAGTTTGTAAGTCATTGCTAGATTGACCTTCAGCTGCAGGTAGCAAGAGCACTCCAGCTTCACTGAATTGGTACCTGTAAAATTAAGTAAAGTGTTATTATCAGCTACAGGCTAGTTAAGTGTTTATAGGATTTGAGATTTAAGTTTTATTTTGTTGGAACAAGCTAAAACTTGAAATAAGCCTGCTTCATCCAGAAGTGGCTGATAATCTGATAACTGGGGTATTCAGTGAAGAATTATTCCTACAGGATGAGTTCTTAGCTAATCATAAAAAGTGATTCCTGTGGGTTGCTAGTAGTCACTAGCCAAATGAATTTGCACGAGGAAAAGGAGTTCTAGTGACTGACAACTGATCACTTTATCCACCTGGGTTTGGACAGACTGTGTTCAATGCTGAAACAGCAGCAGGACAGGAACTTCCATTGGACATTGCTTTAGGCTTTGTGTTACAATGAATCTTTCTGAAAAAGTTTCTGAGATTAGTAAGGTTTTGCTTTAGCAGGAAAATAGGTTATTGGCTGGTTATACAATTCTTAACAGTTCCTCACTTAAAGAAGCAACCTTAAAGCTGTGATGTGGCCTCCTAATCCTGGAATTAGTGGGAATTTGTACCAGGTTCACTGCTGTGACCTCTGTGTAGTAAGTGGGGCACTGGTTTGTTTTCTGCTCCAGCATGACCTTGTTACTTGGAGTCTTTCTGATGAGCTACTAGTTGCTTTGGAGAGCAGTGTTAAGGTCCAAGTAGCTACTTTCAGAAGTGAGGTTATGCTCAGACATGATTATAATGCAGCACTGGCCCTGAAATGTTGTTAATAGCAGTTCTTTGATGAAAATAACCAGTGATTGAATGGCTCATAGGCAGTGTATGCAATATGGTGCTTTTTGGAAGAAAATGGGGACAATACTGCCAGTTTGGAGACTTGGACTGTGCCAGAGTTGGGAAATTACTGAACTGGAGACTCTGGCATCCCATAAGTACAGCTGAAGGTGGTCCTGTCACAGAAGGCAAGATTTTGTGTTCCTTGTAAGCTCAGAAACCAAGCAAATCTTAGCTGCTGGTTTTTTGTGCTTATTAAGTGTTGGGGAAAAGAAACTGTACCAAAACTTCTTGCTGTGACTGCTCCATCTGTGAGCTTGTTAAATGTGGCATGGTCATGCAGTAGATGTTACTCAAAAGTAGAAATGCAGCAGCTTTATTGCAGCAGTATATCTTGTCTCTTCAAAGGTTTAGCTTGTGAAGACTGCTGCAGTCGTACTCAGTGTGGTCTGTTACGACGCAAAACAGAAATACTCAACAGGCTGAGGGAGCTGGGGCTTTTCAACACAGAAAAGAGAAGGAGGGACCTTATTACAGCCTTCCTGTGTTTAAAGGTGGCTTATGAAAAAAGAGTGATTTTTTACAGGGGAAAGGTAGTGATAGGAGATGGGTTTAAACTAAAAGATGAGCGATTTAGATTGGATGTTAGGAAGGGGTGCTTAGAGGATAGTGAGGCATTGGAATAGGTTGTCCAGAGAAGTTGTGGATGTCCCTTTTCTGAAAGTGCTCAGGTGCAGATTGGATGGGGCCCTGAACAGCCTGGTCAAGTAGAGTTGTCCATGCCCATGGCAGGAGCTAGGAACTTGATGATCTTGAAAGTGCCTTCCAACCCAAACCGTTCTATGGTGTCTGACCGTTGAAAGGTGCACTAAGAATACCTTCTTGATGCTAAGTATCACTGGTTATAGTAATAGATTTGTTTCCAGCAAGCTTCAGTAGATTGGTAAATAGTGAATAATTTATTTTGGTATTTCTGTTTAGTATTTTATTGACAAAGCTAGTATCTTTTCTGTCCAGTTGGCTGTCATATATGGATTTTTTGATAACTGTTTGATCCATTACTAATACAGCTGCTATAGACGAACCAAATACAAGTCCAAAACTAGCTTGTGTGGCAGATTTGAGGTGTTAGAACTAGTGTGGAGGGCACAAGAACTTAAGCTGAAGAGGTAGCTGGGAAACAAGCATTAGCATCCAGTTCTTGTGCTAAACTCCCTCCTTCCACCTTCCTGCCTTTACTTAGCAGGTTAGTCATGACACGGGACTGTCATGATTCCCTGAATTTTAGTGAAGTAAGGTAAAAAAATTTGGAGGTACAGAACTGTGCCACTTTTTTAATAATCCCTCAAAGAGACTGTGGCTGGTTGTGATATTGAGATAGTAATTTAATCTCTAGCCTAAGAAGTGCTTTACCAGCTTTATTCCCTGGTGTGCGCTAAGCAGTGGTTGTGCCGCTTCATTTTGGCCCACTGTGTTTGTGGCCCGTTTGTCAGGCTGTGCAGTATGGTCTTTTCTGTTGAGCCAGGGTAAGCTGGCTGTCTCAAATTCCATCTAGAACAACTATGGGTCTTCTAATTAGACATGTATTAAATAGTACTGAATGTCATTGTCACAAATATCCTGGTTTAGAAGACTACTCTTCATAAAACAAAACTATTGCTTTTATCAGAGTGGTGCTACTTCAAATTCGTCTTCAAAGCTGTGCTCCCTTACCCCAGCATACATATGCTGGAACAAGCTCATAAGCTTATAAAGGCATGCTGGGCAGTTGTCAGATCCTATTTTTAAACTGTTTCTGAGAAACACTTCTGCTTCCCTATCTCTGCATAGTCATAGGAAAGGCTGTACTTCATGCAGGAGCCATAATGTCTGGGCTCAGCTAACAGTAATTTTTGGACTTGAGTGTCTCCTCTTCAGAGATAGTAAAATTGAACTGCACTGATTGCTGTTGCAGAGGGGAGTGACTGATCACTGGGAAATAGTGGCAGTGGGCTATTGACTCCTTGACTTCTAGCTACAAACAATTGTACAGATATCTTCACTCCTGTGAGCAGTGACAGGGATGGAGGAAATGGCATGAAGCTGAGGCAGGGGAACTGTAGGTTGGGTATCAGGGTAAAGTTTTTCACCCAGAGAGAGAGTGGTTGAGCACTAGAATGGGCTCCCCCAGGGAAGTGATCATTGCTTAATCTGCTACTGATCTGCAGTAGCCCACTTTCTGTAATTGTGTGACACTACTGTATGCCACCTTTACATTTTCACTAACATTGGAAAACTGCATAAAAATGCAACTGGGTTCTGTAGGCAACTAATATTTTAAGACTTTTTCTCCCTGTGTCTAACATTGCCTTCTTTAGTCTAGGCTTAAGTACAGACACTAAGTATAGGTGTTCCTGTAGTCCTATGGTGGAGAGGGAATTCCAGAATTGAAGGACTGCTTCAGAGAGCTTCATGTAGTTTGGGTCCAAAAATGAAGAATACCAATCAAGCATTTAGACTTGATTATGTTCATCTCTTAAAACTGGCAGGCAGGGATATTTCAAACTAGGGAAACTACTATGAACAGGAAGAAAAACTCATGCTCCTGTAAAATGAATTATACAGTGCAAAATTAACATACTGAGTTCTGTGTGTCTTAGAACTCTTTCAAGGCACTCCTGGGACCCTGCAATTGTTAGTGTAGACCTAATTGATGGGAGGGAATAGTAATTTCAAAGTATTATTAGGACTGATGCCTGAGGGCTGTAGCCAAGCCTACTCTACATCTAGGAGTTGACAGTGCAGGGTCTTCTGATTTCTTTTTTTCTAGAATAGGCAAGCCCTTATTCCACACTTCCCACAGATTGTGTGCTACAAATATTAGTGGCCTTATAAGTGCAACTGTTAGTTAAATTAGTTTGTCTTCTGTTTCAGTGATATGACTACATAATAATCCTGTTCCCCTTTAAGTAAATTGAAGTAGTTAACAGAAACCAAGGAGAAGAGCAGTTACCTAAATTTTGCCTTGTAGGCCGCGTGTTTCTGCTTAAAGGAAGGAGAGGAACTTAACATTGGACCTATTTTAAGCTCATCCTACAATAAGCAAAGCAGGGTGATGTTTTGGGTATGATAGGGTATGATACCTTTAGTCTGTTTGCTTAAACGAGCCCTTTAATTTCAGTAATGTAATGACAGTGAAATGGGCTATAGAACTGTTAACTCACTTAAAACAACCCTCATCAATTCCACATATTTCTGTAACCTAACAAGAATATGCTCATATACTTTCTGTTCAGTGTAGTGGCTGTGTCTTATGTTTCAGATTTCTCCTGTGACTGTTCCTCACAACTCTGGTGTAGTTGTAGGTAGCATATTACAACTTTAGAGGTATTGAGCTGTCTACAAATGCTCCTTATATATAGAAGTGATTTGCTGAAAGGTGCTTCTGTGTGTCTGGAGATGCTGCATTAAGCTTAGATTTTTTTTTTTCCTGTAGCCCACCTATGTATTGAACAAAGTGTCTTGCTCTGGGTGCTTCTTCTTTTTGCTTGAATAGCACTGAGCAAGATTTGTATACTGATTGCACTCAGTAAAAGTAAGCTCTACATTCCATTTTGGATGTGTGTATTAATATGTGTAGAACATCTGTTGCATCTTTTTAGAAACAGCGCGTTGCAGTCTTGGATCACATTTCAAATCTGAAGCCTTTAAGGGTTATGTGAAGTAACAGTTTATGTAGTGGGGTTTTCTTACATGGTGCAAGAATGAGTAGTGTTTTAGTATTGGTATTAGCCTTCTGCATCATCAGTCCCTACTATAGAAGTAGATCAGCAAAGAGGAAAGGAAAAACTGAACTGGGTGTCCAAAAAAAGCAGGTCCAGTAGACCTTGTTTTTCTTTGTGTGCTTCTGAGTGTCTTGGTTGAATCTGAATTTTGGATGTGCCCAGTTGGCACTGGAGTGAAGGAGAGAGTTTTTTTACTACTAAGAAGCATTTCTGGTGTAGTTCATAAGCTGAAATATTGCTATGTTTGTCATATCATAAATAAAGATGAGATATTTCATTAAGTTCATTCTGTTACACGAGTCTAATGTAAGCGTTTATTTTAATATGTATTTGAGTTCCATTAAGCAGTAGCATGTCTGGCATGTGATACTTTTTTGAAACTCCTTTAGCTTTGATTCTCAACTGGAAATGTTTGAATGGGGATTCCTGATCTTTCTGGCTGTTCCAATGAAAAATAAGAATTTAATATATTCTTCTGTAAGCAGTAGGTATATACACAGTGTGTACCCAAGGTCCATTTAGCCTGTTTAGCTGTTTTTCAGCACAGGGAAGCTAACCAGTGAAAGTGTGAAATACCAATATATGTGAATGACTGTGCTTAGGATTACAGATGGCCAAAGGGAGGATGATGGAGGCCTCTACCAGTAACTGCTGCTCTTTAGGGAGGTGGGTAAAACCAAAAAGTGTATTCCTGATGTTAACCAGAGAACAATTGCTATAACAGTATTTTTATCAGCATTTTTAGGTTTTCTAAGCTGTTGTTCACTTAGTATTTTAAAAAAGGGAACTGAAAAAAGCTCGAAATTGAATACCTCATCAGTGGAGGGGTTGCCCCTAACTGCAGCAACAAGATGGATTGTAGGAAGGAAAGCAGACTGAAATCTTTGTTGGAAAATAAGCAGGCCTAA
The DNA here is from genome assembly GCF_017590055.1 of Onychostruthus taczanowskii. NCBI lineage: Eukaryota > Metazoa > Chordata > Aves > Passeriformes > Passeridae > Onychostruthus > Onychostruthus taczanowskii. The sequence goes on along the minus strand of NW_024499573.1, from coordinate 3,549,380 downwards.
CCTGTAGTTCTTGTATGGTGTGCAACTTTCAAGTAGCTCAAGGCTATGTATGTCTGTCATCTACTGATCATAGAAATTATGAAAACAGAGGCATTGTATGCAACTATGGAATTCTGAAATACCAGTTTAGAGGGGATCTGCATGTAAGTAACATTCTTATTTCAAGCAGTTGTGCTACATCTTACATCACATGATTCCTAGCTGTTGTGCAGCAGGAAAGGTTAGCCTTTTCCAATTCATCCTCTGGAGCTTGTGGAGGGAAACACAGATTGGACTTGTATTTAACTATAACTTCCTTCCCTCTGGGAACTCACGTCTGAACTACTACAGATTTCTGGCCACGTGGTATATTTTGATTTCCTGCCCATATGTGAAATTTGAGTAAGCTTTGGTGTCTCAGAGTGGAGAAGGTGACTGGGAGACTTCTTTCTGTGGAAGTAGAAAGTCATTCCATGATTGTCTCCTTCCCCAGCTTTCTGCATGTGTACAGCTAGGTATACTCTGTATGCCATGGTCACCTAGTAGTATGTATAAGCTGGCAGTATAGCATGTAAGATTAAGCTTTCCTATTTGCATGTGTACAGCTAGGTATACTCTGTATGCCATGGTCACCTAGTAGTATGTATAGCATGTAAGATTTAAGCTTTCCTATTATTAAACTTAAGGACTCTTTCAAAACTTTCAGTACTTTTGCTGTATCTGAATGAAATTGTTATTTTTGATTGTCAAAGAAAATGCTGGACTGAAGGCTAACTCAAAGGATGGCAGTTTTACACCTAAGTTTTCACCTAGACTCTTTCAAAACTTTCAGTACTTTTGCTGTATCTGAATGAAATTATTTTTGATTGTCAAAAGAAAATGCTGGAGTGAAGGTTAACACAAAGGTTGGCAGTTTTATGCCTAAGTTTTCACCTGCCAAACAGACTGCTGAAATCAGCCTGCAGGTTTTTCCATGTAGTGAACAGATTGTGAGAAGTGCATGAAGAAATCATGGACATTGGCTGAAGAATGAGGGATTGCAGTACAGAAAGGAAGGTGCTTATCTTTAACTAGATACGCGTTTTACTTTGAATCTGGTTTTGGAACTAGATGTTCATGCCCAGTCTTCTTTTGTAGCTTTTTGAAAGGGAAGAATTTCTAGCAACCAAATCAGCCACCTTTTTAAAAGCAGGAGAACTGGAGTAGGAAGCCTGTGAGCATGCATGCCTCCAAAATCCTGCAAATGTTCTTTCACTTACATTTGTCTGAATTGCATAATCAGTCTTGTGTTTTACAATGCTCAATTACTAGGAATTTAATTTCCATGTTTACAGATAATGTTTTCTATCTATTTTGTAATGTATGCATTTTGTAATGTCAATTTTGTCATGGTGTTTAGCTTTGTTTTTTTCCCCACAACACTGTACTCAACTTTATTATTGAGGTGTTTATTTCATTTGCTTTCTAATGTGAAAGAGAAGCTCTGCTAAACCTGCAGATTTTTCAAGACAGAGCAAGAGGTGCTTGAAGAGGGGAAGCTAGTGCTCAAGTTCACAAATCAAAATAGGCTTGTAGTTACAGCTTAACTGACAGGCAGGAAAAAAGCTGTAGTTCAAGAACACAGCTGGCAACAGGCTCATGTCTGCCCCCAGAAAACTAAACTTTTCTGCCACAATCTCCAGATCTGTTTGGATAATGATAAAAAGATACTTGGCAAAATGCGAGAATTCTGTGACTGTTTGCCCAAAGTATAAATATTTCAGGCTTTGAGTGCTTGTGTGGCTTACATGTTGCAGAAAGACTGTCTTAAGTTATTTTTAGGTTGGGGGAGCAGGAAGAGTACTTGCTTCCTGTCTTCCCCTCCCCCAGGAACTTTGGGTACGTTAATGAGAAGAAATATAGCAACCCCTGAGTTGGTTTACCAGATCCTATTGTACAAGGTCAGTACATTTCCTGACCTGCTTTGTGGAAGGAGTAGTACAGCCACTTAGTGTTCTCCCTTTTGAACCAGCACAAAGGCATAGAGAGTTTCAACTGAAACAAGTCCACAGTTTACTTGATAGTTGCATATGAATAGTCTCCAAAACAATGAGTACTAAAGCTTATAACTAGAATTAGTCCTCTAGTTGCTGTTATGTCAACTTTGATGCTATGCACAAGCATGACTAACTTGAGAAATCAGTGAAACTGAATACTCTGCTTCCTCTTAGCTATTGTAACATTAATATATTTAGGCAATAATCATTAATGTCTTCACATCAGCTGTTGTTTCTCTTCTACATAGCTACAGATTCATCCTACTTGTAGGTGTTGGTACATATCCATGCTATAAAACAAAGGAATGTGATAACTTGGTAACAGTACTTGTCCAGTTCAAGGTATACCAGACTGCTTTACTTAGCAGTTCAGGGGTTTTTTGTTACTTTGATCCATAGTGGCATAAAAAAAAGCTGTAGCAGTGCCTTGGATTTTTTCCTAACCGGGAGAGGGGCATAAAAAAAGCCGTAGCAGTGCCTTGGATTTTTTCCTGACAGGGAGAGGCAAAAAATGCATTTGGTCCTGGTTACTGTAAAAATTGTGTAAGACAATATAATCGCTTCTTTTCCTGTTGCATGAGTATTGGCAGCAGTACACAGGTTAACACAGGTGTTAACTTTGGGAGAAAAAGTGTCTGGGCCTGTTGTATGGATCTTGTTGTTTGCCATCAGTGTGCACATGCACTTCATAAAAGTGATCACTCTTTCTGACAAAAACCAGTCTGCAGCAATCCACCTAGAAGTACAGAGCTTCTTGGCACTGTGCAGCGTGTGCAGAACAGGCTTAGAATCTCTCAGGCAAGAAGCAAAAAAATACTAGCTTTGGCATGCAGAAGGGTCCCCATGTGTGGAGCCAGGATAGAAACACCAGGCTTGTCCTAGCATGCTCCTCCAGTAGCTACACAGAAGTGTAGCTACACTACTATGCAGAGCTGTGCTTTTTTTTTTTCCAGACTTCTGTGTTAGTTAGCGATGGTAGTTATGCTGTCTTTGGGGATATTGGTTAGCAGTTAGGTCTAGGGCTTTGTTTCATTTCAAATTAAGGTGTTAGGAAACTGAACAGCTCTTGCTGCTTGCTTTGATCCTTCTTGCTGAAGCAAAAATTTTGTACTGTATTAGCTGCCTTGGGAAACAAACTGTGTATGAGAGGGAACCTGCTGAGAATGCAATTTTTGGTATCTTGAATTCTGGAGAAAATGGAGTGTCTGCTTACAGAGTCTTGCAACCTCTTGCATTACTAATTAGTCATGAGCAGTCATATCTTAATCAGATGTCTGAATTAAACTTACTCAGTTAAAAAGGTATAGCAGAGTATGTTTACTTTACTAGTGAGAAAGTTAAGCAAATTCCAGTTGACTTCAAATATATTTTTAATTTTTAGATGGAAAATCAAGAATTTTGCTGCTAGTTAAACTTTTTTGTCAGTAGTTCTCTGGACTTGTGCAGTTGGCTCTGCAGGGGATTTCCATTTTTTTAACAGTTCAATGCAAAATTAATAATAAACTGAAAATTTTGTGAACACTTAGCTAGTTAAATATTGGTAGGAGTATCCCTGTAAAAAGATGAAAAGGAACCTTTTTTATTAAACAGTATATAAATATAAGCTGAAGTGGTGAATCACATGAAAGATGGGCATAACTCAATATCCACTGCTTTCAGTCAGTAGGTCTGCATGCTGCGGCCAAATTCTTCGTGGGTATTGAATAGTCTGAACATAAGGGGGGCTGGTGCCTTCTCCTGTTGTTCTTGATGGAGTTGTAGATAGTAGAATTGAGGCTGCAAGGTGAATCACCTTCCAATTCTCGGTTTGATGCTTTAGAATAAAGCCTTTTGCTGCTTATTTGGGAACTCACCAAAAAACTTGTCCAAGTTGTGAACCTTTCATGGGAAGAAGATGTTTGGCGGCTGGGGTGAGGGGTGTGGTTTTAAGAAGCTTGTGTTTCAAAATAAGCCTTTCACAATTCCTGCTTCTGGTCAGATTGTACATAGTTCACATGTGTGAAACATGTGACTTAGCTAGGTATAGTGTAGCCTGTTAGCATGTATCAGTTGGAGGCTGAGGATAACATCTTGGTCTAGAAGACTGGGCTAACTTCTTCATATAGTGGTCACCCTGAGCTGCTGTAATTGTGCATGAGCATGTATTACTGGTAGTTACTTCTAACTGCACCAACATCTGAGCAGAAAGGAAAGAAGAAAGCACATGGTTACAGCTTTCTGGTGGTGTTGAAGAATCAATAATAGGATGCAAGTGATAGATTGATATATAATACACACAGTAAAGCTAAAGGGAGTGCATTAAGATGAAATCAGGGATTTCCAGTTAGGAAGATGGAACAGAAAACTAGAGGAAAGGGACTAGAGAAATAGGTGAGGTGAGATGATATCAAGAAGAAAAGTGTGGTGAGCTAATCCAAGAGTAAGAGAAGCTCCTATGGAGAAGGGAGCCATTTTTAGAAATAGTGAAAGAACAGGAAGCCTTACATGAGAACCTGCTGAAAGTTAATGTCTGTTAGCTAATGATACCTGTCATCAGGGAGTTGGTACAGAAGTCTGGAATCAAGGGATGGCCAAAAACAGCACTGAGACAGCTGATGGTGTTTTCAGCTTGGCCTGTGGGCTGGAGGAGGAGTCATGGACCTCTGGTAGGTGGCTGGAAAAAAGACTGTAACTACTTGGTTAGTAACCCAGCTTAGTAATGAGTGATTAGCAGTAGGGCCATGTTCATCAAGGCTGAGTTCAGCTCAGCCTTGAAACACAGCTTCTTAATGTGCCTGAACTAGGAAGTGTTATGCTGGGGCCGTTGTGGATGCCAGAGGCAATCATGGCTTGAGATGTTCTATTTAGTTGCCCTTTACTAGTCCTATGGGCTGTTGTTCTGATAGCACATTGTAGTGCTCCATCACCCCAGTTGCTGATCATTTGTGTGGCTATGCTGTGAACAAAGAACTGATGTGTTTAATAAGGAGATCACTTCTTCCTGCTGGAAAAAAGACTGTAACTACTTGGTTAGTAACCCAGCTTAGTAATGAGTGATTAGCAGTAGGGCCATGTTCATCAAGGCTGAGTTCAGCTCAGCCTTGAAACACAGCTTCTTAATGTGCCTGAACTAGGAAGTGTTATGCTGGGGCCGTTGTGGATGCCAGAGGCAATCATGGCTTGAGATGTTCTATTTAGTTGCCCTTTACTAGTCCTATGGGCTGTTGTTCTGATAGCACATTGTAGTGCTCCATCACCCCAGTTGCTGATCATTTGTGTGGCTATGCTGTGAACAAAAAAAATAAGGAGATCACTTCTTCCTACTCTTGTATTCAATTTTTGAGTTGGGGCTGACTGTGGACCTAAGATTAGTCAAAATAGAGTCCTGGAGGGACTGTGTTTCACATCATGCAAAATCTCTGCCCATACTGCTGCAGAAACACCCTTCTCCTTTTTTCACTGTTTAACCATGTGAGTGGATTCCAAAGCACATCAGGGCCTCATGTTAGGGGCACAGTTAACTAGAAACTATTGGCTTGAGGAAAAGGCAGAGATGGGGCAAAGTCTGGTTAAAGGCTTATTGTTAAATATTACCACGAGACACTCTCAGCTGTAGTTTCATTGTTTTGTCACAATTCAACAAAACTGTTCCTGCAGGAAATGAAGGAGGGATCTTTTACTGATAACATGACAAGAAATAAATTAGGCAACAGTATGCAGCTTATAATTACAAGCCGTATAAAACAAGGGCATCCAGTGGCCCAGGCTGTCTGTTCTGACTTTTCTCAACTTTCCCCTGTTTTCATAATGCTGCAAAACAACAGAGATGAGTAGAACTGGATTTTCTGCAAGTGCGTGTCTTCTGAGTGTCAAACACTTTTCATTTCATGGATTAAAACAATGCAATAAAATGAGCTTAATGACAGAGCAAGTCCTACTTTTTCACAGGCCTTTTTCTCGTACCCTCCGCTTGCCTTTCCATGGTAACTCCAGAATCTCATGAGTTACTAGTAATGCTGGCAGAGGCTAATGTTTACAACTCTGTTTTTTGAATACAGGCTTCAGTCTTCTCTAGCAAATTGAAACCAGATGGGAACGGCAGGGAGCAGAATGGAATTTATTTCTCTTATGTGGCTTGTGATGTTAACAAAACTCTTCGGGTATTTTTATTGTTATTTTGCCTAGAAAATTAATTGTACCTTCTTTCTGTCCAGTCTCTGTAATGTAGAAGACTACAGCACTTAGTCCAACACACTGAAAGCCTTCACTGAGATGTGTTGCTTTACTTCCATTGCAGTGACAGACTGTGGTATAATCCTATGACTTTTTTTGTGGGGTGTTTTGGGGTTTTTTTCCAAGTAAAAGAATCAAAACTAGCTCATCCATCCAGAATTTTTTTCTGCTGTTCTTGCACAGCTGATGGAGGTGAAATGCAATTGTTTTGCAATATTTAACAAGTCTTTCTCTTTTCTCCAACTACCCTAGGTGAAAGTACACTAAAGGAAGACTTGCTGAAATCTGAAGAGGGAGACAGGCTCAGTCACTCAAACTACAGTGGTTCCAGAATTTGTAATGTGGACAGTATAAGGATTTTTTCTGTGCAGTTAACGCTGTGCTTTTTTTACTGGTTTCTCAAGGGAAAAGACTCAACATGTTGAATCACAGAGATGTTGCTTCCTGCTGGGTTTTGGGATTTCCTTGCAGCTCTCTGTCCTCCATGGCTGCAGGAGCTGTTTTTGCATAGTGCATGTTCTAAGGCAGGAACTTGCTGGAGATGAAGACAGAAGCCAACCAGTTCTGTGCTGGATGTAATAGTTTCTGACTCAAATTGTGTGGTAATTATCAGAATATCATAGGGTGTTGTAGGAACTGCTGTGTTGAACATGGCTGAGGATTTATTCTTTCATAATTTGCCTAAATGAGTATAAAATGCTAATCTGAATTAACATATGAAAGTGAGGGGAAAGATTTCTTGATATTTTCTAGCCACTTAAAACCTGATTGTGTAAAAAAATAAATTTCAGTATGCTGAAGTATTCATGGGGTTTTTTCCCCCACTTGCTCAATCTTAACTCCCATTCTTTCTGACTTCCCACAGAAAGAAAAGCAACTTGCTATAGCTTCAAAATATTAACAAAATACTGTGAGCACTGGAAATAGAGTTTCATATTACTATCAGTTTCACTAGGAATTAAAAACGTGTAATTCTGGAAATTATGGTAGTCAATTGATATCAAGTATTTTGACCTACATACCTGCTTCATACAGCTTGCTTTCTTTGCAGAAGAAAAGTATTCCCAGCAGCTTGTTGCAGTACTGAGTTTAAGCGTCAAGTCTAAGATTGGTATGTTTACTGTGAAGGCAAGCTTTGAGAATTCATATGAACTCTACTTCTTCAGCAGTTGTTTTTGATAAACCAGGTCTTGCAGCTCCAAGAGGCAAACAGGAAAGGGATGGAGGGGTGGTAGTCAAATTTTCAGGCAGATCAACTCTAGTTGGAGTTAAGCTCTCTGAATGTGGAATAGTGTCAAACAGTGCAACTCTCCTGTATACTTTTTCTTCAAAAATGGCTTCAGGTATGCTGTCTTTTTACTTTGTCAGTTTACTTTGCAGTAGAGGAGAGTTCTGGATGAAGCCATTTCTCTTCTGTTCTAACAGCTGCTGTATGGTGTCCAGTACTGATTCAGCAAACAGCTCCATTTGGTGGACTGTCCTCTGGTTTTGTTTGGAGAAAAGGGAAAGAGTTGGTCTCTGAATGGGTATCTAAAATATGGGACTTCAGAGAACTGCGTGACATTGTTAAAGCTAACGACTTAGAGCATCTAGAAAAGCCACTTCGCAGGATAATTCTTCCCAGCACATTCCATGATAATGTTTCCAGTGCTTTTGAGTTTTTGTCTCTGGGCTCTAATGATCCTAGGGTATGAACTGTCACGTAAAGCACTGTCAGAAGTGCAACTTCTGACATAATTTTAAATAAGTGAATCTTCCATCCCTAGATGTAGTTCTTGCTGGATTTAAAAAAGGCTATATATTTTAATTAGGTACGGTCTGTGTGCCTAATTTGATGTAAAAAATGCTTGAAAAAATAATATTAATGAGAATTTTCCTTAATGGTGAATGACGGACATGTAAGCTACTGTTAGACTGTGTGTGTGTGACTGACTGTTTGTTAAAGGAAAAGCATGTTTTCAGAGTGTGGTTTTTGGACTTCCAGACAGATTACACAAACTCAAGGAGGCCCAGCCCACATCCTGTGTAGAAAACCAGCTCACAGAAATGCTCATTGTTCTTCAGGGTTATAAGTCACTGTGTTTTGTGCCTGCCTTCTATTTCAAAATATTGTATGGAAAATACTAATGCAAAGGAACCACAGCTTAACAAGTGCTTGGTCCTGCCAGGTGCTGAGCCCTGTGCTCTTACCAGAAGGCTGGGGACTGGGATTAAAACATTAGGCTCCCTGGCTAGAGAACAAAGAGTTTGTGTTAGTAAAAGTAGCAGAGAGTATTTATCAGGTGAGTAAATCAGTTGATAATTGACATACTTCCAACCTGAAAGTTGTTTGTGTGCAGCCATGCCAGTATTTACTGTCCTGGAGTGGGAGTTACAGGATATTAAGTTTTCTTCAAGCAGGGTGAGTTCTCCATGACACTGATTCACCTCTGCTCAGTCTTCACTGCAGAAAGAGAGAATGTGGGGTGTCCAGATCTGATAGCCCACCAGAAAGTGGTTAGTGTTTCTGAACTCTACCCATGCTTATTGCTGGGTTGTGTTTTTCAACCTGCAAGCTAATGGACCTGTCCATGAAAGGAGCTATCAAGTCAAAAACACTAAACACTCTTTCCTTCTTTGAATGTACATTATCATCTTAGAGGTTATTTTTTAAAAACTGAGGTGCTTTCATTTTTAACTTTTAAACAGGAATAGTGTTCCAATGTTAATTTTAAACCACTTGTATTATGTTTTTCTTTCTTCAAAAAAACAACAGCTTATATTTTTTGCTAGCGTTCAGTACCCATTTAAGACTAAAATATTAGTTATGATAATACAGATGTAGCTAAGCAGAAGGCTGCCATGAGAGTGTTTGGGATCATGCTCTGCTTTTTTACAGTCCTCTGACAGGAATCACTTCCCTTCAGTCTCTGCCAGTCTCCTGACTGTGCAGCATTCCCAAAACTTGTGGAGCATAAAATGGGATTATAGGGGAGGCATTCAAGTAAACAGAAGTTCCCTTGGGATGAGATTTGCTTTTTCATGCAGAGCTCCTTGTGTACTGTAGCCTGGCACTGGAGTGAATTCTCTTGGTGACCCCAAGGGTGGGAGAGCACCCAGGCCATTCTTATGTTTTGGGGATAGTCTCTCCTGACTGGCACAATGAAGTCCCCCTTTGCAGTGTTTTTGGAAGGACACACCCAAGTGCAAATTTCTTTCTGTGTCTCTTCAGTGTGTCTGTGTAACAATAAATGACCAGTCTCATGATGCAGCTATAGCTGCCAGAATTCTGCAGTGAACGTATCAGTCATTAATTGCACAGTATTGCTGAAGCAGCCTAATGCTTTTGTGAGTTGTGTTCAAGGGTAAGTAGCTGCTTAAAGATAAAATCCTTTGTGCTTCCATAGAAGCAGGCAGTTACATTGGTGGATAATACTGTATTTCTGCGATTGCGTGGTCCTGTTCAGCCTGTTCTGTTGAAAGTATACAACCTGGGCAGGCTCGGTCTGCAGTTTGAGTACTTAGGAGTTCTTTGTTGAGACTAAATTGTGTTGGTCTCAGCAGGGAACATTTCCAGACCATCCATCCTGGCCTAAATAAGTCAGGCTGTCATTGTTGCTCCACAGGATGATGCTGTGTGGGATATCAGGGCACACAGCCTTCGGACTTGTGTTCGTTTCACTGTAGCTATGTTTCATGTTTTGAAAGAACTTGCCACAGATGGATGTTGTCCTTCTATCTCCATTGGCTGCTAGTCACCAGAAGAATGATTCAGTCAGTAGTGTTCCCCTTACTATAGACTCATAGAATGGTCTGCATTGAAAGGGATCTTAAAGATAGCTAATTCTGCTCCCTGCCATGGACTGGGACACCTTCCCCTAAACCACATTACTCGGGGCCCCATCTAGCCTGTCCTTGCACACTTCCAGAGGTGGGACATTAGCAGCTTCTATGGACAACCTGTTCTAGTGTTTCACCACTCTCACACAGTTTAGATTAGGTATCAGTATTTCTTCCTGATACCTAATCTAAACTTGCCCTCTTTCAGATTGAAGCCCTTGTCCTATCTTTACATGCCCTTGTAGGAAGCCCCTCTCTGGTTTTTCTGTAGGGCCCCTTTGTATACTGGAAGACTCCTTGTTGCCAGTAGCAAGGTTTCGGATGCTGGTGGCCTTGTCTTGGCTTCCTGGAGGTGCTACTCTGTACCACAGCATGGCTGCTTTTGTGCAAGGGGAAAGCTGCAATTGCGAATAGTATCCTTACAACAGAGGAATTCATAAGTTCCCTTAGGTGGCTGTATTCCAGACCTGGCCTGTGTTCATGATGTCCCTGATGTGCTACTGGGTGTTAGTGAGGAATATGATAGATACCTCCAGACTGGAAGACTGTCCTCTGCATTTGGTCAGCACAGCCTTATTTGTACTGACTTTACCTTTCTTTAGAGGTGACTCTGAACAGAAACTGTTAAACTTCTTGTAAAGCTTTGAACCAATAGCAGCAGTGAGAATTTTCAGTTATCTGAAGAATGTATGCATCAGAAATTCTTGGGGTTTTTTTCTGCACCTGGTACAAAGACGTAGAACAGCCCTGGGAACAGGCAAGACAACCCAGTTGCTGCTGCTGTCAAAAGCAGCAAATCCAATCATTTGTGTACCTCTTATTGTAACCAAAGCAAAGAATTATTTGGTGTGGGTTCTAAATCAGGAGTCGCTATTCTTATTTGGTTTCTTTTTAAAGCCTTTACAATGGGGAGCATGCTTACAAAATTAAGAGGTAAGTTTGGAGCTTATATCTCACACCACAGGTGGTTGCACTCAGGGGTAATGTCACTGTCACAGCTGTACACAGCTTTTGTTTCTAGAGGGTCAGATTTTCTGTCCTCATCTATAGGTGGGGTATAAATGAGAGAAAGGCTGGCTTAATTTGATGGCAGACTGTTGGTAAGAGTAGTGGTTATTTAAAGACTGCTTAATCCTATTAAAGGTTGGGATTTTTTTTGAAAGTCTGATTTATGGGTGTATTTTGTACTGGAGCCCATTTAAGAACTGGGTCTGAATAAATCTGTCATTTGCTACATCTCCATTGGTATTTTCATCATATCTTAACTGTATGGGAGTTAAACAGGATTATTAAATAAAATTTTCTGAAGTGTTAAGGAGATTAATATTTTTAATACCTGCAGGTTTTAGGAAAACATGCTGAATTATATATGGAAGTACCAACTTATTTAATAACTGTATTTTTCTAATAAATATAGATAATATAACTGCAGGGAACTGAAAATGTCGTGTCAATAACAGTAGCACCTGCTTGTATTTAATTTAATTTGTGTGTGGGATTGTTTATGTTGTAGAAAATGGCAGTTTATGAGCCAGCTTTTGAGGGGAATGATACGTTGCCAAGGCTGCAATATTTTGTATTATTCTGTACGGGCTCTGTATCATAACTCAGAGTATTTGAGAGCTTCCTTCCCTTTGCAGTCCACCTGCTTAGCACTGCTGTCAGGAAGGTGAAGTTGCAGTGAGCTGGGTCAGCAGGAGAAATCTCACTTTCCTTGCAGTGTTTGATTGATGCCCGTGTAGCTTTATGACTGACTTGTTACAGAGTCAAGTAGGTGTCAGTGCAAGGGAAGCAGGAGGGGCAATCTCCTGATTTGGCAGCAGTTGGCAATCAGGTTGGCTTTATGGTTTCATGAAGTCCTGTCTGTAAGTTACGCCCACACCTGTAACTATCTGGAAATCCATGGCTGTTGAAGACTTTGCTTCTCTGCTGCCAAGTGCCACTGTCTCTTGAGCACTGCCGCTGTTGTTCAGCTACTTGACAAAAAGGTAGGTAGGGGACACAGACTTGGTTGGCTGTGAGCTTCTGGGATCTGCTGGTTAGAGATTTGTAGGACTGATGGAGAGAAAACTGCTTAACACATCAGGTTCAAATGGGCCTGTGTGTTCACATTACAGGATGAAATACGTGACTCTAAAGAAGTATTAGCTCAGACCTGGGCAACTGCAATGTTCTGGAAAATAAAGGAATCCACATAGTAGAAAGACACATACAGGAATGGCTTGCCAAGACAGTTGGTAATGCACTATTACCAACTGTAACATGGGAGAAGAAAAAAAAAAGGGGGGGGAGGGGGGGGAGATTTAGAAATTCCAGCCAGTTTATCTGGATCACTACACTGGTTTTAAAGTACTGTGAAATTTGTGGACTGGGGTAAGACAGTAGAAGGTCACCATCACCTTGGAAAAAAAGAAAAAAAGGCCCTAAGCACTGTCTCTCCAAGGACCTGGTTTTTTACTGTCTACTGTTACAAGTGACACTAGAGATTACTAAAACTGGAAGAAAGTAGACGAACCAAACCCTTTTCTTGTTTTCTGGTTAGCGCCATTGTTAACATTCTTGGCAGAGCTTCACAGAATCTTTCCGTGGTTTTTCTGCTTGGTTGCACTTCCTGTCTCATTTATTGGCACAGTGATGTCATTCTCACACACCACTGGGGAGGAGCACAGTGGTGGGCTCTGCCCCAGCTCCTGCAAGAATTATGCAAGATTTACCATTTCACCATTTCATTTTGTGCCCCTACAAGAAGACCTTGCCTCCTGCTCTGATGGCTAAAATCCAAATGAAAGATCCTGTTTTTGAGGTTCCCCTGGATGGAAGTGGGTGGCAGAACAGGAAGAGGCAGCAGAAGAGCTGTGTAATGCCATCTTTGGTAGGAAGCTACTTACAGGAACATTTGATTCACCTAATACAGGTGAGCACCTGGAGCCTGTAACTCTGTGTGTGCCTCCAGAGCTGAGAAGGCAGGGCTAGGGAATATGCTTTCCCTAAGCAAACAGTGCAGTGAAAAACAGGAATGAGAGCTTCAAACATATCCCTGCTCCTCTGGCCAGGCAGCTCTGCTCGTGGGAGGAAAGCACTGAGAAGGTTCTCTTTGCCCAGTGCTCTTACATAGACCAGGAGAGCAGCAGGGTTTGTTTCTCTGGTTCTCCTGCCTGTCCCAAGAAGGCAGGAGAACCAGAGATCCCAAGATGGATCAGTTTGTCCTTGGGGATGTTGCTGCAGGAGAGGAAGAATGTGGCTTCAAGAGGGGCTGCAACCCTGGGGAGCAGCCTGAGCCTGGTGCTTGGTGAGATCTGTACCTGTGCACAGGCCAGGTTATGCTGTGCAAGCTGCAATTATGCAGGGAGCTTTAAAGTGATAGAAATCGGTGTGTTAAAATGAACTTGGGAAAACTTAAATCTGGCTCAAAGGGGCTCTTCCAGCATGAGTCATCTGCAGCTGTGGAGAAGCCCTGGGCAGAGCCTTCCTCCCCACTGCTGAATGGAGCTGTCAGAGTGCTTGGAGCCAGGGCAGGGAGAAAAAATACCCCAGTTCATTTCCTAACAAGGTATGCACGGGAGAATTCCCCAGGGGGCACTGGTGGGGGTTTGTGGCTCTGTTTTTCAATCCCTCAGCTCCACATAAGAACGTTGTGCAGCTTGAAACACCCTAAGCCCATCCCCAGGAAGCAGACAATGGTGTTGATATGCCTGTTGCTGCAGAGGAAGTGGCTTCTGTTATAACCAACAAACAAACTGCCAAAGTCCGTGTTTGGGTGGTTGCCAGAATAAATTTGACATAAAATTATTTTGCCTCTTTGGCTTTTGTCTTCTTGTCTGGAGATGTTCCTTTTGCTTCCTAACATTAAAATCTCACCGGTGGCAGGATTTCCACCCTCCTCCCCACCCAAAAAAAAAAAAAAAAAAAAAAAAAAAAAAAAGTAATACAGACTTTGAAATTGTTAATAGAGAATCCAGTCTTTATTTAATAGACGACGAAAATATTCTTAAATGCTTTCAGGAGGGTAGCAAAACTGAAGCTAAACCATATGTAGCTGTGGCGTTGCTCAGGGCTTTTGTCATGCTGCTGGAAATATGAGCTATTATTGCAGAAAAGACAGTCTGTGGAAGTTGGACTCGAGATGTCGGAGGCGTTAGGCGCCCTCTTGTGCTGTTTCTCTGGGAGCAGTGTAAGGTGAGCAGCTTCCCGGGAGCAGGGGCTGAGCCAAGCTTCAGCCTTGGTTTTAGGTTAGTTTGGGGGGTAACTGGTGTGTGCTTTGGCACCTAATCATGATCCAGCGTGGTTAGGATGTGTAGGAGTTACTTGCTGATGGGTCTGCAAACTTCACTCTAGCTATACAGTATGGCTATTCAAAATGGAGCTTTGAACAGAAATAAGGAGACTTAGACTTATGTCTTCCAAAAGACAAAAATAAAATCTTTATATTCACACAGAAGTAGCAATGTCTGCTAAGTACTAAATTTCTCTGATGGTCCAGATTTTAAGTTGAATTTCAAACTTCACTGACTGTTAATAATACGATGCAAGTTTAGATTTTTTGTGTGTTGGTAGATTGTGCTGTATGTTTATAATAATTCACCTCATTGGGCTGTAATAGTATCAGGAAAATGTACTGAATTTCCTTGGAAGTCAGTTGTGGGTCTAGTCAAATACTTTTCCAGATTGCTCACTGCAATTGTCTGAAAATACCTAATTTCTCCAGATACCAGACCATAAGCAGAAATGCAATTTCAGAGTAAATGAGGTACATCAATTTGCAAAGTTAACTGAAAAACTATGTCAGATCTGAAAACATGGGTCTTTGGTGACTTTATGCCTAAAGAAAGAAGTTCCACCATTTTTTGATATGTAGAATTCAAAGTCATTCAAAGGACACAAATATCATCATTTTTCTGGCCTGATGCAAAGTCTCAAACTTACTGGTACCTCCAGGATGCAGACACAACTAAGCATAACATGTGCCTTGCCAGCACTTTTCTGGCTCTTTGGAGATCAAAGATGTTGCTTATTTCAGTCTTACTGACCCAGAGCACTTTTAGAGTGGGGTACCTGTCATTCTGTGACAACATTTATAGCAAAATAGTAGTTTATATCAGATTTCTCTCTGCATGAAACCTCCTGAGGATTATGACCATTTCACAGAGCAGCAGCTAGAATATAAAAGGAGAATGATTGATTGTGCTGGGCCTGGCTGAGGTCCATCTGATACTGATCCTGTCTGCAGCAGACACTGTAAGCTGGTGCCTTGATAAAAGTCTGAGAGCAGGTATAAATGCTTCATCCTGGACTGCTGTCCCAGCTTCCAACAGTTCTCATGTCCTGAGTTGAATGTGGAGTTTGTTCATTTAGCAGACCTTGATAATTTAATTTCCAAGATTTTTCTAGTCCTCCACTGAGCTAATACTAAACTTTTGCATTCACAGCAACCTTGTTGCAGTGATGAACTTGGTCCATTGAGAGCACTGACTGTCTTGTCTCCTGTCTTCGATTTTTAACAATTATTTGCCTCAGAAGGACCATCTCATGACCGTATTTGATGCTGTGTGAAAAAGAATCCAGAGTGACATTTCAGAATCTGTGGAGTACTATGGGGAGGGGGTGAGGGGGGGAAGTACCCTTCCTTTGCCCACTGAAGTCTTTGTACTTATATTTTGTCTCCGTGAAGAGGATGGGGAAAGTCTTCAGACAGATTAAGACAGAAAAAGTTTCTCTAAGGAATTTTTTGGGGTATTTGGTGAAGTACTGTGTGAAGCTCTTCAAAAGGCACAGGACTTCACTTGTGGGGTTTGCATAGCAAAATAGCTAATGTAAATGAATTCAGAGACAAATCTCCCAAACAAAATCAGCCATTCCTGAGAACAGAATGTTGTCATTAATAATTTGAGCAAAGTGTGTGGTCATTGTTGTCTTCCATTAACCCTAAATACCTTAAAATAGCAACAAAAGGCTCCTTGTGGCTGCACAGCTTTACATCAGTGTTTAAAGATTTTACAGTGCCAGGTCTGATGTTGCTGCTGGGGAAAGATCAGTCACAGATTTAGTCCTAAACTGCCCAATCAAATGAAGCAAAATATGAGAAAGAGAAAAAATGCTCAAACAAATCCAGCATCTTGGGAGTAAGTCATCTTTGTAGTTTTCTAAGCATCTGAATTACTGCTCAATGAATAATGGAGTAACAATTTGCAGAAGATTGTCAGCTATACTGTAATGTTTTGATAAAATGAAGAAACGCTTATATAAGCCATAGGCCTGATAAGTCTGAGGATTCAAATGTGTGCACTGAGCATGTACAAGAACTGACATTGCTGAACTACAAGAGCAACACTTTGTAAAAGACTGAATTCAAATTGCTGCTTCACATCCTATTCTGCTGTTTCACAGGAGGGGTGTATGTATACTTTTCCCTAAAATATACAGTGATGTAGGAGAAAAGATGGTCAGTGCTCACAGTGGACCAAATCCATCAGTGCAACAAGGATGCTGTGAATGCAAAAGTTTAGTATTACACAATTTGTGACATAACTGAAAAGTAGCATCTTGCATTCACAGGAAGAAAGCAGGGGGCAGACAAGAGTGTGTAGCAGAGCTGCTGGCTTGCAGCAATCCTTATTCAGTGTTGCAGCAGTTAACTCCTGTCTTTTAAAAAATGAGTTGTTTAATTCCACTTTCCTAGATGTGTCCAGGAGCCAACTCTGAGCTCTGGCTATTGCCACATTCTGTCCTTGCGTGCGAGATTATATTTCCAGATAAGCATGAATAGAGTTCAAATGAATCTATCAATAATCAGTGGAAAGGATGTCATAATGCAAAGTGTGATACTGTACAAAAATATACAAGTCCTTGAAAACATGTATTTGGAAAGGAACTGCTTTATTCTTAACATAGCTGCAGGTCTGGCAGCAACAGCTCATGAAGAGGTGTGGGAATTAGCTGAACAGACTCCCTGCTGGCAGGGAGAGCTGGGAGGCTGTATGCTACTGATAGGAGACTCCTCATTTTTAAGTCCCTTTGGGTAAAGGAAGGTAAATGATTTTTCTTTGCTGATGAAACACATTGTGAGGCAAAGCCACAATCGAGAAGAAAAAAAAAGTGTTGAATGGAAATAAAATCTCTAAACTCAAGTGAAATAAGGTATGTAAGACTCTGATTTCTTTTAGGTTGTCATCATCTCTTAGATTCATCAAAATGAATTCAGTTAAAAGAAGATATATGAGGAAGGTGGGGAAAGGAAGAGATGGCTGAAAATGAAACACACATTTTTAATTCCTCCATTGCTAATTCTTTGATTTGAATCTGCTTTTAATTAAGCTAAACTGTTTTCAATGGAATTTTTCTTTGAAGTATTTGCAGCAATGCAGAGTATGTGTGGTACTGTGCTGAGTCTAAGGAAAGGGCAGACAGAAATACTCCCTTGTCCTGTGAATGCCAGTCTCTCTAAGGACTCCCATGACTACTAAGCAGGCACTTTTCCCAAAATCTACATTCTTACAACATCATTTATAGGGAACTTAAACAGCACTCTGTAATGATGCCCTCTGGTGACTCCAAAAATTTTTACACTATAATGAAATAAAAAACAAGATAGAATTTGGCCTGGTAAGTACTCTGGCAAGTTGGAGTATTCATTAAAGATTAATGAGCAAATCAGAGCTCCTAGAGCTCAATCAAGCAATATATATAAGCCATACACATACAGAGGCCCAGGACTACCTCCAAGTGTTGTAGGAGCAGAGCTGTAATGTGCAAGACAGTCTCTCACCCAACGATGCAAGTAATCTCTTGTACATTAATGATAAAAACCTGCCTTTTGGCACTGCAAAATGATGATTTCTTTTTTAGTGCTTAGAGAAAAGATAAAATAAAAGAAAACCTCTTGAGCTTTTCTTGAGGCAGAGAATGTAGAGGATGTTAATTGATTGTATGAAATCTTAGAAATTAACCAGCTGTGCAAAGGAATGTCTCTTGTTTATTCTACACTTACTGTGGCTGCCATGCAGTCTCTGGAAAGCTGATTTCTTCCATGCGCTGTTTCCTCTCCTGGAAATTGCTTTTTATAGGCACAATCTGTCTGCAGCATCTAATATCTCTAGATTTACTGCCCATCATTTCCCCACCATACAGGCACACATGACTAGTGCTGTACTGACACTGGAGCTTGTGTGGTTGTTCCTCTGTTCTGGTTGAAAGGGACTCTCTTTATTTGACAGCTGGATCTGTCGTTGTATTGTGTCTGCAGATTAGTGCAAATGGAAGGAAACAAGTAATTGTGGGTGGGAATGGATGGGGTAGATGTGGGCATCCCCTTCAATATTGCTTCTGTTTTAAATCGTGACTGTGAAGCTATGTCCTGATCCATATGGATGCAACACTGGCAAGGTAATGAGATTATTGAACTCTAGGACAGGTAGCCCAACAGGAAGCCATTCCCAAGCAGATACAAGCAAGGTATGTATATAAGGTATAGGGAATAAGCAAAAAACCCCAAACAAACAAAATCAAACAAAAAAAACACCCAAAAAACAAAGCAGAAAGAAACCCCCAAACCAACCCCCCCCCAAAAAAAAACCCCCCTCCCAACCCAAAACAAAAAACCCCAAATCCCCCACCCAAAGCTGTGTTAATAACTTTGTATGAGGTATGAAGTATTAAGTAATTATTTCATCATTTTGAACTGAATTGTCGAATTAGGCTTATACTCCCAATAACTGTATCAGTAGCTCCTCTGCTTTTAAGCCCTCTTCCCCCTGCCATGCTTGGGAGAGGATGCATCTCTTCTCATTCATGTCTTTTGCAAAACAGCCCTTTAGGCACAGTGTAGATCAACTGACTTTTATGCATATTTTCTCTAAGAAAAGCTAAAGGAGTAAACAAAATATTTGTTCTGACAAGATGCCTACTTTGATCGTAAATGTTAAGATCAGGAGGTGCAAGTATGATTTTATTCTTCTCCAACAGTACAATCTGTAGAATCTTCACTAACTTCTTCATTAAGTCAGTAATTTCCCTTTCAACTGCAGTTTGTATTTTAGGAAATACCTTATCTTGATTTTACAGGCCATTTAGTATCTGTAGAGGAGTTAGTGATATCATTTTTAGGTCTGATAATGCATCAGGTAAGGGCTGTTTTTCTGTACTAGCATTTGCAATGTTTCAGTGTACATGTCTTGCAGTCACACAGTGCTTTCTCCTGGCCTGAACAGTTACCCAGATTCTTTGAGGAGGAGAATATACCCTTTGATAAATTCATACATCTTTAATGCAGTATCTATGAATGCAGCACACCAAAATTAGTACTTAGTGGCCATGCCCAGCCTTTCATTTCTAGCTAAGCTGATGTTGCAAAGAGCCCCCTGCTTCCTTCATGACCAAAATTAGAGTTGCTTACTCTGTCTGCTGGCCTGCTGATTCTTTCACACAGGCTCATGTAGCTTAACCAGTTGTCTTCAAGCTCCTCTTTCTATTCCAAATTTATGTTCCACGTAGCATACTTGAGCAGTGATTTTTGCTGTGTCCAACCATCTTCCTCCATAAAGGAACTTCATTGCTCTTTAGTTTAGCCTCAGTGAAGCTGTCAGGCTCACTGCCCTGTCTTCATCAGCTGGGAACTGATAAAGGCACGTGTGATGTCTTGTGCTTTCCACAGTCTGACAGCCTTTGAGATCATGAAAACAGCAGTAGAAGGAGACATGGGTTTTGGTATGGTTGTATAACTGACTGGTTCTAGAATATTGTCTATTTGTACTTATCTTTTCAGCTGTACAGTAGGTCTGTTATACAGTTTGCTATCACAACACAAGGAATGTGTAGAACAGAACTGATTTGAGTGCAATGCCCATTAAGTGGTCTGCTTTTATTTTTCCAGTCCTCTCCATCCATGAGTTATTCTGATTTAGCAGTTGGAGTAAGACCAAGAAAGGAACTTGTATTCTACAAGGATGTGGGGGACAGCTCTGAAGCTCATAAGCTTTTTGGATGTAAATGTGCTTGTATATTTTTTCTTATCCTATGCAGAGAGAACTCCAAGGCAGCATTTTCAAGATTAGGCCTTTAGGTAAACTGATATAGGGATTGCTGATATATAGATATACCAGCAATAGAGATAGCTCCTTAGGGGAGGAGGCTGCCAAAGGGAGATTTTTACCTCAGTTGTGATTCAGATAATTTGCCCTCTTTCCTGTCAGTGTGTCCATCCCCCCTCTCTTGCCTGCTCTCCCTGTGGCTTGTGTTTTTATTCTTGCTCATAGCAGCACTGGTTCAGTTTTCACACAGGTTTTCACTGCACTGGGATTGTTTCTTACACAGGTGAAAGAGCTGCTCTTGCAGATCATTGTCCTGGGCAGGAGAGGCAGCAACTTAGCCCAGGACAGGACATGAAACTTAGCAGTTAGCTGAAGCTACTGTGCAAATCAGGTCACCATATTCCACTTCTCTCTGTGCTTTGTTACGGTAGGCTTGAGTTCTGAACAGAGAGGTACTGGCTACAAGAGATGGGTTGTAGAAATACAGAGAACCATGCAGAGCTGTAGAGAAGTTTCACACCTGAGGTACGTGGAGAATTATCCTTCGATGTCATCGGTGAGAGGGAGTCTCCAGTCAGACAGACAACTCCTCCACTGACGTGTTGAGGCAAGTGACTCAGCTCTGCAGTGGAGAAGAATGTCCCTAGTGCAGCTTTCCCAGAAACACCTTCACCTGAAGGTTTCTTGCTCAGGAATTAATTTGCTTGTGAAAACTCATCAGTCCACAGAGCCTGGGGTGGCAGAGTTGTGGGCAGATTGCTCTCATGGGGATGAGGATGCACTGCTGTAAGCAAGCCTAATTAAGTCCTCTGACAAACTTTCCAGCGTAATGGCATCAGTAATTGTCAGGATCTATGAAGTAAATAAAGTTTAGTTGTTCTCTCAGTCCTGAGAGTTTCAGAAGTTTATAATCATCCTATCTTATCAAGAATGAAATACATTGAGGCCTATTAAAGCAGGCAGTGGTTGCTATTCACTGGTGGTTTGTTAACAAATAAAAGCTTTCAAAAGCTTTTGAAAGAAATAACACAAGATGAGTTTGGCAGCAGTCAACTGACCTGTAATTTTAAGATTGGGGAAATGATTAGAAAAAGGGAGCAGAGCGTAGCAGAACTCACAGCCTGGTAATTCCCATGAGCTTATCTGGAGCTTGAGCCGCTATCACGAGTGAGACCCTGAGTATCTGAGTCTCCTGAATGATCCAGGTTTGTACTGCAAGTCACCCTTCCGGGAAAAAGAAAAGACATGAATGTTTCTGACAGAATAGTTTTGTGAGCAGCTTTTTCCCTTCTAAGACATCAGCCCTATAAATAGCACTGATACCAAGGTCTACTTACTCTATAGACATTATCTCCTAGCCTTTTTTTTATTGGAAGTAATTTGCTTTTGAAGATGATCATTGCAGGGAGTGGCCCAGTTATGAAGATACTTGGTCCAAATCTTTTGAAACTCCTGTAAACAAGTTTTGCTTGATTCTGGCAGCACAAACCAGTTTTAAACCTGGTTTGAAATGGCTAGCATTCATGGAAGCACACTGCATATGGCAATGGGCAGGGGAAAAAAAGTGCCATATCAACAGGTACCTGCTATCAAGAAGTCCAGTTGGCAAGCATTATGTAGGAGAAACAGTCTAGAGTCAACACCTGAGAGCTGACTTTTCATGTGGGACAGGAAATTGTTGAATGTCTGGAGTATCTGGTTTATTTGCTGTCAGATTTTCAATCTCCTAAACAAGATACAGTGACACATGGAGTTTGTGAGTCCCTGTGCTGGCATTGTGAACA
This sequence comes from Onychostruthus taczanowskii, assembly GCF_017590055.1. NCBI lineage: Eukaryota > Metazoa > Chordata > Aves > Passeriformes > Passeridae > Onychostruthus > Onychostruthus taczanowskii. The sequence continues at coordinate 3,527,528 of NW_024499573.1, read as the reverse complement.
CTCCTCTGCACAGAAGAGGGTGGTGAAGCAGAATAATTAAAGCATCCCACTGTGCAGCCAGATGTGCAAGTTTATGTCTTCATTTGCTAGGCCCTCACCAGTGAAGGTGAAAGAGGTCTTTTGGGATCAGTTAAATCCAAGGAAGCCAGGTGGTATATTAACCTCTTTCCTCCAGGACAGGGTTAACTGCAGAAATGGAAGTGTCCTGTCCTTGTTCACCTGCTAGATTACTCCAATCTAGCAAACATTTGAACTTTTCTGCCTGGATTCATTCAAACTCTTAAGTTGGTATAAAAAAATGCATCTGTTGCCATGTACCCTTAGGATGCTTCTTGACTTCCCAGGATCATGTCTTACAGTAATACTTTCAAGATGTGCTTCCGAGTGAGGCACAAACCCAAAGGGATTCACTGGTTGTGTGACTGCAAAGGCACATTCTTCTTTCCTGGCTCTGACATATATACCTTGGGCAATATTTGATTGATGCCTATGGTAAGATATCAGCATGCATTGATTAAATGTATTCAAAAAAGGTTGTTCAATTATGCTATTGCATAAGAAAAAAAATCAGCTTGTCCTTTTGAAACACCCTGGCATGGTTGGATTTGAGAATTATTTATTAGGGAGACTTTAAAGTAGGATGAAAGTAAGAAATCCTGTGAGAAAAATTTCTGGTGGTTTCTTACATTTTCTCCACCCCTCCCTCACCCTGAACTGTTCAATATGGTTAGAAGGAAAATCCTTTCCAAACCCTTTCAATCTAAAATATCATCAGATGGAGCAAAAGGAAAGATGAACTTGCCCCAGAAGCATTCCCACACTAAAATATTAAATACTCCAGCCCCAGAGCTTGGGATACAGGGAAACTATGAGTAGCAAGATGTCCATGCTGTTGTGGAGGGGGGATCACAGAGCGTCTCATGCCTTGGATGCTTCAGGGACAATTTGGCAGAGCAGAAGTTATCCTTCAGTTCAGTGATGTGGTGACTCTGGTGACAATACCAGCCTACAGTCTTGTTGTCTGTCCCTCCTTGCTGGTTTCCATGCCATAGGACACCATACTTGTGGCTGGATTAAAGCAGGTTCCTACAGACAGCACTGAAGGCCACTCACAGGGCAGGGTGGTTAGGGTTAGGTGTCCTTTAAAGCCCAGCACTGATCATATTTACAGCAGGACTCCACGAGCAGTTGCATGCAGGTGATGGCCTCTCCCATCGCTGGGGTGGTAAGGGTGCACTTGTGCACTGTGCTGCATAAGGTCCTTGCTTTAAGCCTGTAGGAAGGTTCTAGAAGGCTCTGCTCCAGCTTCAACTCCATCAAATTATGATCCTAGGAAATAAAGCATCATAAAATGTAGAGTCCCTGTGCTTCAGAGCAGCTGAGGAGGCACAGGGAAGGTTCAGATGTGGGTAATAATTTGCTGTCTAAGCTCCACCAAAACTGCTCAGTGACCTCTTTTATTGAACAGCACTGTCACAACACTGCATTCAGTTACAGGATTTGAGGAGAGTTTAAATTCAACAAAGATGGAAATACCAAATCTACTAAACAGCTATAGCTTTTTCTTGTCATACTGGACAGGAGAGGAGATAGAAAACATTTCATGTACTGCAAGATTGGGTGAGATAGAACTATCTCAAGTTTTGTAATACAGCTCTGGATTTCTAACTGCTTGCTAAGAAAAAAGAAAAAAAGGCTCTTTCTCTTACTCTAGTGAACTATGAGTACAAGCAATTATGTAAAAACTTATTTTTCTATGACATTTATCGTTACAAAGAAAATAAGAGAAACTGCATGCCAACATTTATTATAATTTCATTAGTATCCAAGTAGATCTAATTTATGTGGAGGCTCTGTTTCCAAGATGAGGATCAAATGAATCTCATCTGACAGACAATTGAGTTATAAAGGCTTCACATGAGAACTGTTCTCCAAGAGAATGTAAACAAGACATACTGATTAATAAGGTCAGACATACAATAGGGAGCTAAATTATGGCAGGACTCATCAACCAGCAACACATGCTAGACCTTCTCAAATGGTACAAGTTAGCATGCAGTAAAGCAAAAGTTTTAAATTAACCCTAGTATTTTACCCTCTGGGCAGTAGAACTAGAAGTTTGAGGAAGTAAGTTATAAACCGTAGAAGTAATATGATTCCATGTGACAAGTCATAAATTGAATTTCTCCCAAAGACTCACAGATTTTTACCGTGTTAAATATCACTGTAATTATTAAATCTTGCATGAAAACTCCAAGGAAACAAACTGTAGCATAAATGTAACATCTGAGACTTAAGATTTATGTTCTGGGAACTGACTGAAACCGCACAAGCAGAAGATTCATGTAGCAAAATGTTGCAAGGGCATCCCTGCTAAATGCCTTGTGGAAAGTGCTAAGCAAACTGGAATAGTTCCAAAATATGTAGGTGGGATTGCTCTTCACAATGCTGGGATTTACTCCATTATTGTCCAAGTGACTCAGCTGAAATTACCCACAATCTACTAGACATACTTTATTTCAATACATTTTGCCCTGGCCTTTCCTCTCTGTGGCTACATGGCCTTACTTCACATAAATTTCTAAAATGGTGGTGCCAAGTGGTCCTGATAACACCATTGCACGTTCCATAGCCAAATATTATGTAGACTCATCTGCATTTTCAGGACAGTGTGTCTTTGCCTTCTGTCAACATTTTCTTTGTTGATCTACTGACAAGAAAAAGATCCTGCCTTCCCTGCTTTTGGACTGAGCTCCTTCTCTTCTGTGACTTTGCCAGTTGCTAAATGACCTTGAAACTGATTCCCAAATACAGAAAAGCAGTTATTTGAAGCCATGATGCTTAATTAAACAGTCAATCCATGCATCCTGTTTGCTCTTACTGTAGAAGAGCAAATAGGCCTTTTGCCACTGAAAGATGGATTTGGCTAGATCAGCTTTGTGCAGATAAAAACACAAGGTTTCCACTTCCGTATCTCACATCTGTATCTAGCAGGATGACATCCCTGATGCTGTAGTGCACCACTTTTACAGAAAACAGGCTGTCCTTCCTGACTTTTTGTCTAGAATACAGTTTAACTTAAATATTAGATCAGGATTTGGTCAGTCAGTTCACAGCAGTTCATGTAATCTCAAATGGAGATTAAAATCCAACCCAATGCATGGATTGCACTACTTTGTTTTTAGGGCAGCCAGTGCCATTTGCTTCAGCAGAAGGTTTAAGAAGCTCCTTAGAGGACAAGTGTAAAATATTCTTGAATTCTACCTCTGAGCATTTGAGGGGCTCTGAAGCATTGTGGTTTATACCTCTAGCAGTTTTTCAGTCCTGTCAAAAAAATGTGAGACATCCTCATTACCCTCTTAACTGTTCAGTGATGCTTTGGAACCTAACTCTCCACAATTCCTATTGACATGGATATTGTATCTTGGCTTAAGGTGTCACCTTCCTCAGTTCTTACAAATCTGCCATTTGTAATTGGCTTGCTTTCAATTTCACTGTGTTTCTCTTATTTACCTGTCATAACAAGATGCTGCATACTGGAACTCCTAAGCACTTTTCATCCTCTGGTTCTAGTATTCACTCAGTAAATTGGATGCCTATACTCTAAATGTTCCCCTCCATCTCTTCTGGCTCCCCAGGGAAGGAAGCCTAGGCATGTTGGCCATCAGGAGATGCTTTGGCCAGGTACCATGCAGGTCAGAGCATCCGGACCTAAGTCTGGGTGCAGCTCTGGTGCTCTTTCTCTATATTCTGTTTGGGTAAAGTTCTCTGTATAATATTTTACTTTAATATAGAATTTCCTGTATTTATCTCTGTTTTAATAAATAATCAATTCTCATATAAATACCTTACTATGCTCTTTAAGATGAAGCAAAACATACAATTGCTCTTTAAGTCTTCTTAAGCACATTGGGTGTCCCAATGCCAAAATAGCTGCTCTTTTATTTTGGATGAGGGCCACAAATCCTAAAAACTGTGTAAGCACTCAATTCATTTAAAAAATTTAGTCACAAAAATGGATCCTAAAAGTTCTGTAAGTATCTAATTCCTTAAAAAATATTAGTTACAAAAATGGATTCTAAAGTACTTGACCACTTTTAGAAATGAAGCCAAACAAAGTGTGCTGAAACTTGCTTCTTTGGTTGTGAATTTGCAAGACGAAACAAGATAATTTCTGTTTTTCACAAGGGTTCCTGTTACCAGCCAGGAGAAGGAAGAGCCTTCCTGGAGCAAGCTGCCAGGAAAAGACAGGACCTAGCAGCTAACAGGGAAAGAAACCTACAAACTCAACTCCACTAGTGCTAGTAAGCCAAATTGTAGGGACTGTGGAGATGATGGGGGACTGCAGGAAGAAAACAGGTGGCTGAATTTTGAGGTATGTGAAGAAATTTTAAAAATAATCTGTATGTTTTAGCATACTGAATGGCACAAAAGAACTATTGGACCCCAGGCTAACACTTTTCAAACCACTCTACTGACAACATGTCATGACCAGACCAGAACACAACTACAAATAACAGTAGGAAATCTACACACATCATGCCAAGAGAGTGAGTCAGTGTTAGTCATTTGGAGCTTTTCTTAATAATTGGGGGTTTTGCCCAAATACTACTGAAAATCATTCCTCTCCTCTCTCTGTAGTACCAGAGGGTATTTGATTTATATATATGTGTATTTTTTTTCTTAGATTTCATGCCATCACTTTGCCTGCCCACAATATTTACCAAACTTCTTACCATCCTTATTAAAAATTAAACTTGTTTATTAAAATAAATTCCCTCAGAAGCTTCCCAGCAAAGTTTCTCAGCCCTTTGCAAAGCACAATCAGCACAGGGGACAGAAAGCTCTGTGGAGAAAAGGGAGAAATTGTGCTGTTTTGGTGACATTAATTCCCTTCATCTTTATACCTGTGTAATCTCTAGTATACAGAAAGCATGCTTCATACTGATCTAGCAGCAACTTCTTAGTATTAAAGTATGCTGAACACAAAACAGTGAAGACAGCCCTTTTTATATTCTTTGACTATTTCTTTTTATTTTCAGGTTTTTAAAGCACTTCTTCTGAAATTTATAATAACTGATTGAATATCAATATATTTAATAATGCAACCCATAGTTACACTTACGTATTTTAGTTTCTCAGCATTCAGTGCTCTGAAAGTCTGTACTACCATTTGAAGCAAACTAGAATTGCTTGTTTAGAGGATTTTGCTAGAAGATCCACTGATCAACACTTGTAATTTGAAATTATTTATCATGCCTTAATTAAAAGCAGCCTTTACTAATGGGTAAAAGCTTTCTGTGGCAATACTCCCTCTTCTGCAAGAAAAGTCATATGTGCAGGGAGCTGCCTACGGAGTAGAGCGGAGCCCAGGGGAACACAGGGCACCACAGGCGATTCTCACGTCTATTGTGGCAGGTCTGCACTCCAAAGGACTCGTTTCTGGAGAACCCAAAAAGGTGTAAGTTTATAACATGCTTTATAGGTCAGCTGCAACCTTCTTCTGTCCCAAATGTGGAGAGCATCAGGTGGGCAGTTTTATATGTAAAGCAGTATCTTATGGGGAAGGCAAGTTTGGTCATACTAATTGATTAAATTGGATTTTTTAAGACTATTGACCTGAGAAATCCACAAAGAACCTACATCCATAGAAATGCCTTCTCTTTGTTAAGAACAGTCAGTTAAGAGGGTGACTGAATTCTGGATCAAGCGCCATCTCTGTAGGCATCACAGTCCAGTAGGGAGGTAAATTTGGTTGAGAAAAATGTCTTTTGTCAAACTAAGTACCATCAGGCAGCTTTTTGTGTGGCATGGAGCTAAACCCTCTATAGCAGTACAGTGGTTCCTAGCCTGCTTTTGGCCTGAGGCAAAGATGGTCACCCAGATGAGGCTGAGCTAAGATTTGGGAATTAGCATATGCCAGGTGCCCTTTCCAGTGGGTAGCCTGGGTGAAGCCATGCTGCTTTAGAGGCTGAGACGTCAATAATAAGGGTGTGGGCCTTCGTTGCCAGAGAATGGTTTCAGACAAGTTTAATTTACTTTAATAAGTTAATTTTAATTTATATACCTGGAACTGTGGAGTGTGGGTGAAACCTTAGAGGGACAGGCATTGCAGCTGCTTTGGCTTTTCTCCTGCCCCAGGGGATTCAGATCTCCTTGGTGTTCATGGATTCTCTGCTGCTGCACAGCAGGTGAGTGTCTCCTGCTCCAAATTTTGAGTTGTTTGGTAGCAAACGGAGGTGTGAGGAAGCAGGGTGGCCGTTGCAGGAGTGGTATCTACCCAAATACATTAGTGTTACCCTGTGCTGTTGCTTTCCTGCCAGAGGCTCCAGCTACAGATCAGCTTCTGGGAGGGAAGGGAGACCTTTCCAAAAGGAGTCAGACCTTATGTGCAGACTTCCTGTCCTGTGTCTGTGCTGCTGGGGACCAGCTGTGGACCATGTGTCAATCACTGATGAAGGTCACACATGAGGCATATTTTAGCATTATTCTCTGTGATGATCCCATCACTACTGACCCACGCAGGTTGGCAGGATGAGAAAGGTTACAGTGCCTATGGCTGTATATGTGCACATAAGCACATGAGCTGCTTGCTAGGTACAAACCCCCATCTACCTCCCACTGCTGTACCTTTGCAGTGGCTCTTTTGGGTCAGGACTAAGAAATTTGCAGAGCACCAGCATCCCTTGTGTAAACAAACATGCCTGCAGGCAGGCACTGGGGCCCTATCAGAAAACAAGATGGTTGGAATGATAAAGTACCAGTACAGTCTTGAAGGAGCTGGGTTTGCTAAGAATGTGCAGCTTCATTAAGGAGTTTTTGTGGGTTAAAGCATGTTTGAGCTGGTAAAAGTAAATAAGGGGTAGGCCCTGATGCCCATGCAAACACCCAAAATGGCTGCACTCCCAAGGCAAAATCTTGGAGCTGACAGAGTTCCTGCAGGGTGAAACTGCTGAGCAGAAATTGCTAAAATGCTTTAATTAAACCACAGAGAGGAGGGGAAGGCAGATATTTCTCAGGAAGGAGAGCATCTTGTGGTGTTTCCTCATGGGACTCAATTGCAGTGGATCAGAGAGAAGTCATTGCTTCAGAAAGGAGCTCTGGCCCAAATGTCAGCCCTTGGCATCTTCCTGCCAGGAAGAATAAGGATGCAGATGTGTTACAAACAAACCTACCCAGAGAAATGGGGCTGGGGGCTGGTACTGCCCCCTCGCCGTGGCAGCCCTCACTCCTGCCATGGCAGGAGCTGGGTGGAGGAATGTTCCCAGCATGTCCAGACCCTGCTCTCTTTATTATATTTTACATGCTTAATTTCTTTGGAAGTGTTCAATTGAATTAAAACGTACATCAAGGTGGCACAAAGAACAAACAGGTTCTCCACAGAAATCCTGTGAATTGTTGCTCTGCCATTCACAGTTGCAGGCAAAAGAGGCACCAGGAGGTGCAAGAAGGAAATCTTCAAAGTTAATTATTTACTGGTTTATAGACTTTCAGCTACTTCAGCCTGGCAGGTTTGATAAGAAAGCTTGGAGCTTCAGCAGAAGCAATTAGCGTGACTTCTATGAGATATTAGTGAGTAATTGTGCCATTGTTTATTTCCTGTAAAGCGCAGACTACTAGAAAGGGTTTGTTTGCTGTTTGTAGATTATTTGTGTCAGGGTGGATGAATTCACCAGGAGAATGGCAAGTAGGAGCGAGAACACTACAAAGACTTTCTCCATGACAGTACAAGGACAAGCACATCTCCCCATCTTGTTCACTAATACATCTTCTCTTGCTTTTTTTCTTTGGTGTTAGTAATGGTGATGATCCTCAGAGCCAGGTTTGTATTGGTATCTTCAGCCCTGAGAAGACCCCAGGAGCGGAACAAGAGTGCTCTGAGTAAATGGATGCTGGCAAAGGGACAGATCATGGGGCAGATTTATGCATCAGTCCTAGAAGACTAGCAAAGAGATGGATGTGTCCTTGATAGTCAATATTGGAGAAAACAGTGGAAGAAGTAGCAAAGGTTGTATTTCCCTCCATTTGCAAGTAGGTTTCCTTTTCCAGTTTATATCGCTTCCTGCCAGACATGAAATTGAACCCCTTTGTATGCAGGAGTAATCCAGTTCACCTCAAATCAATTCCTGTCAGCTCTGAAAATGAAACATGATAACTACTAAAAATAAGCAACAACAGGGCACGAAATAAATAATCTGCTGCTTTGTCCAGGGAGAAATACTTTCTGACTTGGTCATCAGCAAGTAGTTATCCTTGCAGGAACTAGCTAAGAGGTTAACATATCTAAAGTGCATAGCTGACCTTGTTTTGGGGAAGATAGTGGCCTGGGATACTTTTGAGGCCCTTTAAAGGTATGATTTTAAGAATAATCTATAGAACTTTTTTAGAAAGCCTCTCTTTTCAGCAGGGAGTGATTTATAATTTGCCTTTCTTTTTTTTCTGGAACTTCTGAGCATTTGGGCCCTTCAGAAGTTCTCAAGGCCAATATTAAATTGTTACAACTTCTGGAAGTATTGTGAAAGATTAAGACCAATGAACTGAGGATGAATGGGAAATGTACTCTCTAAAATGCTGTAGTCCAAACAAATGCTTAAAATCTGTGAATACCAGTACAGCCAGAAAAGGAAGTAGAAAGGAAAATTTTGCATGCAAAGTACTATTCAGCTTGATGTTGGGAAGAACTGATGTTGGGAATCAACAAAGCCATCTGAAACAAACAGTTTTTTGTTTTCCTGTTACTCCTTTGCAAGAATACCTAAAGTTCTTTGTAATGAAAGAAGACACAGTAACTCTTAGGAAATCATGTAAGTTAATATGAATCACCAAAGACATCCCAAGGATGAGAAGCAAGGCAAAAATAAAAAATAGGGCCTCTCAAGGCACTTTTGAAGATGCTAATCTGCATCAGTGAAAGCAATATTACCACAAGCAGCACTGACCTTACAGTTAATTTCAACACTTGTACTTAGGACTTTTAATTTCAAGGTTTCTTGAAGGTTGAGTGGACTGAATGGCAAAAAAGAAGTCTTGTCTGCACTCCCTCCCTGTGTGCTGAACCTCAGCTGGGCTAATTCTTTGCAGCTGCCCAGGCAGAGAGCCAGTCCCTTCAGGTAGTGTATTATGGACAGAACAAGAGAAAGAGTTCTGGCATCCTCACAAACAGTGCACCCTTGGGCAGGGGAAAGCCCAGAAAATACCAAAGGGCCTGGTATTGCTCTCCCACAAGGGCTTTGTTAGAGCCGAGATAAAGAGCATCCAGCAAAGCAGTATAATGCAGCAGTGGGGCTCCAAAGGCTAGCCCATGGAGAAGGGGAAGGGATGTAGGTCAACTCTGCTCTCTTCAATCAGGACACATGGCTTTACATATCTTCATATGATGCACAATAAAGTTAATTTGTGGATGTCAAAACCTCTTCTGCACTATAGTCCTGTAATTCTGTCATCCCTCCATCCTCCCTCCCTCATGCTGACTAAACCTTCTAATCCACTGTGTTTTGAGTTCTCTTAGTAATTTTTTTTCTGTTTGAAAATAGTTGGTACCCTCCTGACTTAGTTGCTTTACTATTATATTTCTCTACAAATAAATGCTCTCTGTTGTAGTCCATCTTTGGCACAGCACCTTCCCTTCCCCTAACAGAAGCTGTCTCATAGAATCAAAGAATGGTTTGGGTTGCAAGGGATCTTAAAAGGCATCTATTTCCAACCCCCTTGCTGTGCCTAAGGACACCTTCCACTAGACCAGGTTGCTTAGAGACCCATCCAACCCAGCCTTGAACACTTCCAGGGATGGAGTATCCACAGCTTCTCTGGGCAACCTGTACTGGTGTTTCACCACCCCGATTGTAAAAAGTTTCTTCCTTTTATCTAGTTTAAATCTACCCTCTTTTAATTTAAAACCATCACCCCTTGTCCTATCACTAAAGGCAACAATAACACATATGTGAAGTGTAGAGAATTTGGAAATGATTACACAAAAAATCATTATCACATTTCCCACAGAAGTCCTGCACTGCTGCTGTTTACTGGGATTCAGCTGGGATAATCTCTCTCAGTCTTTTACTTAGCTTTAATGGCAACAGGACAGTGACAGTAGGTGGGACTAGATGACCTTTAGCAGTCCCTTCCAACCCAAACTATTGTGTTTCCAATTCAGACGAGGGTGCTGGTCAGCGCTGGCCCACGCCCAGAGCCAGCCCCAGGGCAGGCAGGCTCCCAGCGTGGATGGCTGCGGCTGTGTGGCAGGAAGGAGCTGTTGTTTCCTGCTCGCTTTGCTCGCTGTTGTTCTGCTTAAAATGGGAGGCCAAAAAGAGACAGATTGGGAAAGCAAAGTCTGGTTGGAAAGTTTCAAGTGTTCTTGCTTATGAAGGATTAACCTTGCCCTTGTCAAGCAAGTGACTTGGAGATTTATATTAGCACCATCGGGACTGCTTGTCACCAGCCAAGGTCTGTGTGTTATTTCTTTAATGAAATCAAAAGGCTGTCCTGCAGGGAGGGCTGGCAGTCCCCGCTGTCTCCCTCAGCAGGCCTGAATGCGCCCATCGCTGGGGCCGGGCTGTGCTGGCTCTGGGGAGGTAAGCAAGGTCTGCAGGCTCAGCCTGAGGGCTGCGGGGTGAAAAGCACCTCTCTGGGAACAAGCCTGCCAAAATCCGGCTCTGATAAAACAGCCCAACCCATCCTGTAAAGACTTTTACTGAAAAATCTTGAAATAATCACAGAGGAAATGACAGGAACTCAGGCCTCCCTTCCCGCCCTGGCCAGACACTCCCTGGCTTTTCCCCTGCCGTGTCCCTGGGGCAGGGCCAGGCTGCAGCTGCGGCGCGGCCAGGCCGGCTGGGGCGGCGGAGCAGCGATTGCCCCGGCCTGCTTCGTGCTTGCTCCTTGTAGGAGCATGGAAATGTAGGGTCAAGTTCAGGGATTGCAGCGGCGGGAGAGGGAGGAACAGAGCGATTCCTCTGGCCTTAGTGACATTTTGCTTATTTATACCAGTTGCAGATCTTATCTGGAACCTTGAAAGTCTTTAGTGTGGCTTTCCTCATTTGTGTTAAAGAGGGCATTCAATTAACACAAGTGCCACATACTGAAATACCTGCTTTATGAGGGGGCAGGCCTGAGCAGCTTAAAAGTACATAGGACTTTGGATTATATTACTTCCTATGGAACAGTTTCCAGTTCTGCTGCCCCAGACCATGTATCTCTTTCCGTAAGGATGGATGAGATGTAAAGAAACCACTCCCATATTTTTATCAAGAAGGTGAGGCCATTGTGTTTGACTTTTTTACCTTGTGGTTTGTAACATGTCAAATCCTGGTGAGACAATCTGAATCTGGCATTGGTTTGGTGCTTTTGTAAATTGCTGAACATCACAAGATCATAATAAGGAATATGCTGTACATGCTCCACCTGTCCTCCATCCTGTCTTCCTTGGATGACCCCAAACATTATTTTAAATGCAACTTCCCTCTGTTGCACAGCTTTCCTTTAATGCTGGGTTTTTTTGGCATGCACTAATGTGTTCCTATCCCAAAGATACAGAGAAGCAATGTGTCAGCAGGCTGCAATGTTCATGAGAGTGCATGCACAGTGGTCATCAGTCCATAGGTACAGTTCTGGGCTGAGCAAATTATGCTCTTGGGAGCTATGTTCCTAACTCCCCAAGATTCATCTGAAAAAAACTCCAGCTTTTAACTTGTAGAATTGCACAGACTGGTGGCAGCAGGACACAAGCAGGAAACATGAGAAAACAGAGGAAAAAACGACAGAGATGCCGCAATGTTTGGTAGCAAGTAGGTTCCCCCCCTTCCCCAGGCTTCCTTCTGAAGGTTGCCACCACCACCTTCCACTTGACTGGCTTCACAGACCAACACCCTGAATCCTGGGTGGTGGCAGCAGCCAGCAGGACATTTCCTGTACCTTTGCACAGCTCCAAGGTTTGTAAAGCTGCTCCAGACTGCAGAGAAAGTGTGTGGAGCCTGTTCAGCCTGTATGGAGAAGCTGACGTTGCCTCAAGGCAGGGAAGGAGCATAGAAACCACCAAGTGATCCAGCCAGCCATGGGAAGAGTCACAGAAAGAAAGAAGTGAGCAGGCTTCGCCCTGGTCTTTGGGCATCTGCAGTTGCTCTGGGGCTGCAAACCACTCATGGCTTGTCTGTCATCTCCTGCAGGGCAGAGTGGGTTGTGTAGGCCACATAAAATGCATTTGAGTCCCACTCCAGTCCAGACTGTAAAACTGGTTTAAATGGAAACAGATTTGGGCTCTTCTTGGACTGTGGGCAGGCATCATCTCTGGGATGTCGCAGCTCCCTCTGGGTCTCTGTCAATGGGTTGTCCTTTCGCTGCCTTGACAGAGCGTCGGCCTTCCTCCCATCCCATGACACAGCTCCCTGTTTTTGTTCCTTCAGTGGGCAACCGGAGAAGTGAGTGGCAGCAGCGTGGTGACCTCAGGCTGTGACAGCTGGGTTGGGAATGAAAGCCTCCAGCTGGCACCGCTCTCCGCAGAGTGCCATCCTGTCTGCCACGTTTTTGGTTGGTGCCTGATGAAGACGTGAGCCCTCCTCAGCTGTTCGCTGCAGCTGCCATGCCAGGGATGCCCTCAGATCTGCGTTCAGGTCAGGACAGGCACTGCAGGCACTCGCTAATCCCCTCCAGGAAAGTTCCTGCGGTTTATTCCAAACACGCCGTTTGAACTGGTTAATCCGAGCGGGTGGGCCGGTCTGGCGGGCGCTGCCACATGAGCTGCTCTGGGTGAAGGTCGGCTGCTGCCCCAGGGCAGTGACAAAGCGGCTGGTTCTGCCGTCCCCAGCCAGGCCTCCTCCGCCTGCAGCCCTGAAAGCTTCTCGTCCAAATCCTCTGCAGTTCTGAGCCATTTCCCATGCAGCTTTTTGTGCTCTTTGTCTGTCCTTCCTTAGTTTAAAACAAGACTTCTGTTGCTTCTCTGGTGGGATTAGAGAAGGCCAGGAGGATATTCATCTTAAATTTTCCCATTACGTCTTATTATACACCCGGGTCACAAAGTAATTTATCGTAAAGAAGCAGATGGTGTGAAAATATGACTGTTCCCAAATTCCACAGCATCCTAGCAGATGCCATTTTAACCTTGACCTGTGTTTTTCTGTAGCCTGGTTTATCTGGCTCTGGAGAAATTTCAGGAAGTTGTGCAGAGCAAAAGGGTGCAGCTTGGTTTTCATTGTTTTCACTGCTTCTGCTTGTATACGGCACAGGAAAACAAGGGGAAAATATCCTTTGCTGGGACTCAGTCCCAGGTTTCTTGTGAACCTTGAGTTCCATCAAGCTTTGATAAAATGGAAACTGGGGGAATGCAGATCACATTGAGGGAAGCATGGTGCTCAGTGCAGTGCATGTGCTTTATATTTGGCCGAAGGTTGTTTGCTTCCCCTGCCTCCTTCAAGTGATTCCACTAGCATCTATACATAAATAACTTGCCATGGCAAACATCAGCTCTGAATCCACAATGCTATCTTTGCTCAGGAATATTAATCTAAAATTGTTTCTTTTTTCCTTTTAAGTCTAATGAATCTTGGAAATACTTCTTTTCCAGTCAAATAATGTTAATTATACTGCATTTGCATAACATCAGCTGGCAGCCAGGTAAATTAAATCAAGTAAGTTCCCTTCCTTCAGTTTAAGTTGCTTTTGTGACTTTTGTGACTCTTCCCCTCCTTCCCAACTTCTCTGCCGATGTTAATGCTGCCAGAGGAGTCCCTAGATGACCCTGTATACTCATCCTAATTGCCAGTTTCTAACAATCGTGACTTTTTAAATGTGAGTGGCAAACTCCCTTCTGTGAGCCCCATGATAGCCTCACCAAGTCCTGGCTGGGAGGTACAGGGAAGAATTAGGGACAATGCCTCTGTGAATAACAGCAGGAAGATTTGCTCAAGCCTGTCTTTCAGGGCTGTCTGGGTTTTACATGCTGTGATACACAGTCCCTGTACACATACCACTGCACTCAGAAATGCCTCAATGAAGGCCAAATATTGCTTTGCTGAAAATCTTGATTCAAAACTTGAAATGGAGGCAGCTTGCTATGTACTCACAATGAATGACCCTCCTACTTATACATTTTTGTCATATTTATTTGAGTAGCTTCAACTTCTAGATGTATGGAAGGCTTTGTTGTCAGATTAAAAACCTCTGCAGTCAAAGTCATCTCTCTTCCCTGCCTCCGGTAGCATTTGCAGCTGACTCATCTGTGTCTGCCTCACCTGATGGCACAGCAATTGCTTTCAGGACAGTCCTGAGAGTGGACAGTCAGCTACAGGTAGGAAATTTGTGATGTTGCAGGCAGAATTATGGGTGGAGGTGGTGTCCTCAGGAGCTGCCATTCCCATAGATAGATGAGAGATCCTGCTGTGTCTTGGGAGCAATGGGCACATCCAGTGCATCGTGCTGAGAGGTCAGACTTGTCCAGTATGGTCTCTGCATATGCAGTGGTCTTAGTGGTCACACAGAGATGGACTTCACAGCAAGTGTCCTTCATGTCTGACCTGAGGTGTATTGGACCACTGTGCAAGTGCTGAGTGGGTTGTCCAGACTATGCACAGTGTCACCAGTGGGATCAGGATGTACCAGCCTTAACTCTACACACACAGTTATTGTGTAGGGTGCTTGAACAAACTATGTCAATCCACTACAGGCTTCCCTTTCAGTCCCCAAGCTGGTGCTCCTCAATGCATTTTGGCACTGATAATCATGTGGCCACAGAGTGGGTTGAACCAGCTCAGTGGTGAAACTGACTGTGCACACAGACAGGCACCAGCATGGGTACTGGAGAAGTGATGGGAGCAGGCAGGGCAGGCAGGGCTGCTCCTCTTGACAGCAGCTCATGCTTGGATTGACATAAGCCATCCATGGTACCAGATTCTCAATGATTCATCTGGGATTTTAGCATGTTGGATAGCCAAGGTAAAAATGTGGCTGAGGCTCATGCTTTGATGAAGCTGATGAAGACTTGAGACCAGCAGACGAACTTATGCTTCTGTCTGGTAAAGAGGGCATCACTGGGATATTGGGACAATGGTTAGTTCTGATGGAGCTGGCCCAGACACAGGGTAGACTAATCCGTGCCACAAGAAAGAACCAGGATCACCAAACCATGGAGGTGGACATATGTGGAGACAGAAATTGCACCTGATTTGAGTAATGTATCTGCTGATCTTCTCCTAGTTAAACTTTCTGACCAGTCCCAAGAAAAGGATTCTACTGATCTCTCACAGCTATAGCATACCAAGTACATAGTTTCTAGTAGCACATTGGTCCTTAACTCAGGCAGTGAAGTCCTGGGTTGTGGTGCTAAAACCCTGCTGATTCTCTGTCTTTTCCTTCTGTGATGACCCCAAAACCTTTACAAAACTGCAGCATATCAATGTCTTTGACTGGATCTTCCCTTGACCTTGGGGGCTTGGAGGTATCACTGAGCTTCTCACCTAACAACATGGTCTGCAAAACATTTATCTTGGTCTGGGCTCTACTAGGGCTCTGGAATACTCTGTCTTCACAAATATTTCTCCTCCCTTGTCCTCCTGGAAAGTCACTTCCCTTTACTTCCTGTTGTATTAAATAAATCTCTTTGCTTAAAAGGGGACTAACCATCTGACATCTGGGAGAGAGAAGACAAAGGAAGACAACAAGTTGAGTGCTGGACTGTGGGTCAAAAGCTTAATCTGTAAAATCCTAACATGGAAACATGCTGAAAAAAGGAGGGAGCAGGAGTGAGAACTGGTAAAACTGCTTCAGGCTGTTGTTTTCTGGCACAATGCCCAGCAGGCGTTGCACCAGGCAACTCAGACCTGGAGCCTGTTTTCCCTGCTGTGTGCTGCCTGCGTCATTTTCTGGCCTGGGACGACATCTGGCTGGCATATTCTTTTCCACACCCCTGGAGGAGTGCTCTTTCTAGCTAGTTACTGCAGTGCTTGGCATTAAAATATAGTGAATTAGACTACAAAGTAGCATGAGACTGGCTGAAAAATAATGAGGCTTAAGTGCAGTTGAGCTTGAGTACTTTTTGTTTGCCTTCTGGGTTAAAAAACTTTACAATATGTGATGTCCATGAATACTTGCATTTCACCATGACTGTGAGTGCTCAGAAGTCACCTTAAGAATAGGGGAAAAAACACCAAACAAACCAAAACCACAAAACCCCCAACAAAATGAGGCAAACATAATGCATCTATATCTCTTTATTGAGAAGTCCAGGATAAATTATTTGGGTTTTCAGATTAACACTAGTTGCTACAAACTCTCAATTAAAAAAATAGGGTAATTAGCAATAGAAAGTAGAAGGGAGATGGTGGGAAGAGAAAAATCACAGAAATGGGGAAGAAGTCTCATTACCTTCAAGAGATTGTTCTAGTCCAGTGTCATAGGTTGACAAGGAAGTAAGTTTTCTTGGGAAGGTATAGCCAAACCAATCAGTGGTCAGATTTGAATATCGCCAACCCATGACATCCAGTAAGAAGCAGGGGCTGTGATGATAACATCACACAGTTGTCTCCAGATTTAGAGTATTTTCCCACTGTCTGGAATGACTTCTCCCACTAGCAGACAAAGGTCCTAGATGAACAGAATTCACAGTCTGTAAACAAACACCACTGACTGTAACACTGGTCTTCTTCATCGCCAAGCCAGCCTGTGTGCTCCTACATCCACCAAGTTGTACCAGCACAAGGAACTTGGGCTTACCTTCTTTCACTTCCTTCTGGATTTCAGCAGAACCTTTGCATAACAATGTGTTCCAGTTTTCACTGACAACCTGTTGCAAATCTTCCAATCTACCCCAGCAATGCAAAACAATTTTCACAAAAGCTGGTGTTTTTATGCAACATGAAGCAGAGGTACTGTGTGCTGGCAGAGTTGTTTAGTGTACTGTCCAGGTTGCAGGCACCGGTCTGGGTGCCAGGTTAGCTCAGCCTGATTTTTTCTAGCTGGGGAATTCTGGAGAAAACACATCTACAAATGTGAGGGTTGCACACCAATAACTTTTGTGTTGGCTTATATACCTTTATTACTTCTCAACACAGTAATAAAGCTTTCTGGCTTTACCTCTTAGAGGTAGAATGGATAAGCTTAGGTGAAATACATCCCTTCCAACTACAGCAAGAATATAATTCAGTACCAATGACAAGTTAGTACTATTAGTACATTAAAATCTGGCCTCTGTGCACATGTCTTTTATGAGTTAAAAACATACTGTAAGAAGATGGGAATGGTACCCTTTAGGAGTGTAGCCACACACATAGCAGCTGCTCTGATATCATGCGTCAGCATCTCCCCATTGATATTTACTTAATTATTGATGCATTTGTGAGATTAATTAAGCATTGGAGCAACCTGCCCAGAAACACCATGTGCTTTTCACTGCTGATGTTTATGGTACCTCAACGGATGGTGCCCTGACCCCGTGGAGCAGGAGGTTGCACTAGAGGCCACCCAAAGCCCCTCCAGCATGAGTGTTCCTGCAGTACTGTGACTCCATACTTCCCATGGATCTCAGATCTCTGAGATTCTTCCCTGCACTTTCCAGTCTGTAAAAGTTCAGCTGAGGTTCTTTATCCTCTGTAATTCTTGTAAAAAGGAAAAAAAAACCCAAAACATGCTACTGAAAAAGAGTAAAATGTGATGTGTTTGTGAGGTTTTTATGAGTTCTGAATACAGATATATATGTATTTTTCTTTTCTACTTTGAAGGAGCCTATAAGGGTAGAGAAGCAGCGAAAAAGGGAAGGAATATATAATTATATATAGCATATATACAATATATGTTTTATTTGGTGACAGCTCTCCCTGTGAGTACAGAAGCACAGTCTAGAAATGACTGGGAAATATGAGTATCACCTGCTGTGGTAGTTCCTCAATGTTCAGCACCAAGCAGTGACTCCTGTTCTGCAAAAGCAGCAGGCAGAGATTTTATTTAAGATCAGGCAGAGTTATTAGTAAGTGTGCTCACATCCATGCAATGCCATGTTATTTAACAAATTAATTTTGAAAGCCCATTGTCTAATGCCTCTGAGAAGACTACCAGATGCCTCAGTATGAAATACATGAAATATATTTGTGTGGTGATACTTATTGCTTTGGGGGTTCTCTGCCAAAAATCCTGTCCCAACTCTAGTGTTGGCTTTGGACTTCTCCCAGTTTACTTCTCTGGGCTTTGCTATATCTCCAGCCATTTCCTTCCTCAGTCTGTGCCTGTGTATGATGGCCCCACCTCTGGTTCCTGTTCTCCAGCTCCTTTGGGAGTGGTGAGGGCTTGGGGACATCTCTCTGGGAGGCTGCACAGCCTTACCAGGCAGGAAGAGTTGTAATTGGTATTCTTGCCACAGCCTGGGTCTCACCACACCCTCACAGCCTGCTTTTTCTCCTGATCAATGTATTAATGGGTTCTAGAGTCCTTGCATTCTTCCTCTGGGATTAGGCTTTAGATGCTCCCAGCCCTCAGCCTGGTGATCCATAATCAGATTTCACTCTTTTAGCATTTCTCATAGCAAATGCTATCTAGGATGACCTAAATCTGATGTTCTGTTCCTCTAGGGACCATCAATTTTCTATGTTCTGTCACCTTTGAAGATGCTTGTAGTTTCCTATTGCATGATCATAGCTCATCAATGCCACATTCAGTATCATCTCAGAGTCATTATTTCAGTAGCCTCCTTAACCTCTGCTTTTTCAACTAGAGCAATTTGGAGGAATGCTGACCACTTATGGTTGTTTCCTGGGTTTGACTTAAACTACTCAGCTTTCCCATTCATTCTGATGCCTCCTACTTCTGCTGTTCTCTCCCTCCCTTCCATGCTCCCAAACACCACTCAGAGCTTTGGTAACTTGCAGCCTGCCTGGTTTGTGCTGGAGCTGAGAGTGGGTCTGCAGACAACACCAAGCTGAGTGGTGCACTTGGCACATCTGAGGGATGGGAGGTCACGGGCAGGGACATGGACAACCTCCAGAAGTGGGCCCCTGGCAACCTCATGAATTTCAGCAAGGCCAAGTGCAGGGTCCTAGTGACAGGACAAGTGACAATGGTTTAAAACTGGTACAGGTTGCCCAGAGATGCTGTGGATGCCCAATCCCTGGAAGTGTTTAAGGCCAGGTTGGATGGGCT
The DNA here is from genome assembly GCF_017590055.1 of Onychostruthus taczanowskii. Taxonomy (NCBI): domain Eukaryota; kingdom Metazoa; phylum Chordata; class Aves; order Passeriformes; family Passeridae; genus Onychostruthus; species Onychostruthus taczanowskii. The sequence continues at coordinate 3,508,415 of NW_024499573.1, read as the reverse complement.
TTCAGCAGATGGTGTCCCTGTCCATGGCAGAGGGCTGGAGCTAGGTGATCTTTAAGATCCCTTTGAGCCCAAACAAGTCTATGATTATATGGTTCTTTGAGGGGTAAATAGAAATAGTGTCTGTTATATCTGGGAAATGTAGAAGCCTACCCCTGAGAAATGTTGGGCTCAATAGGTCTGGAAAATGCTTTTAAAATGCTAAGCAAAGTTCTCATCCACATTTACAGAGATAAAGCTTATTCTCCTCAGTCTTGAGAAATTAAAAAAACCCATAGGAGTTCTCAAACTTTGTATCAAACTTTATGCAGTGTGATTTAATATGGTGATGGTTTCATCTCCCGGATTTTGCCCCGTTTCCGAGAGGCACGGGAGGTAATGTGTGCACTGGTTTTGTTACCTTGATCTTATGGAGGGAAATGCAAAGCTGCCCTTAAGTAACTAAATCCCGAGAACGAGAACGACGCCCGCAGAGGTTGGTGCGCCGTTAGATGGCAGCACAGATAAGGACAACTTCCATCCTGCCTGGTGCTGCTCAGGAAAGCCTCTCCACTGCTTTCAGCATCCCCAGGGTACCTTGTGGGTGAAGAATTTTCACATTACTTAAAGCAAAGTAAATCAAATGAGGATTTTCATATTATATTAAAGCACATAAAATAAAAATTACCCCCTCCCCCCAAACAGTGATAGCATGTATTAAGCCTGAATTTCTTTCAGAATTTCTGAATTATTTTATTCCTTATCTTTCTCAAGCATACATAAATTCAGCTATACTGACTAAAACAGCTCCTTTCTTGATGACATGTGTAGTAGTAGTTTATCACCTAAAAGCTCTTCTAGAAAGCTCTCTCACCAACCATCTCAGCTCATGGCCTCAGGAGCATAATATTTTACATTACTTTCTGTTGCCGTTTAAGAAACTCAACAAATAGAGCAGGCACTTAGTAGAGCCTCAGAATATTCCAGTGGCACTCCAACTAATTTAATTTTTTAATGGAAAAAAAATCAAAGCAAATAGGGAGGAGACCTAAATTTTTTTCCAGACTGAATATCTAGCTTCTTATTAATTTTGCATTGTGTTGGCTTAAAGTTATATAAAGGAGAATCAGGATGCTAATTGCATACCTGTAAGCCTGACATTTGTGCTGACATCCCAGAATCTTGCCTGATATCTTGTGTGAAAGCCATGCTTGAGAATTGTCAAAGTGATGAAGTTCCTGGTTTTTGTTATGGCAGAGCAAATTTCCTACCTTCCTGTGCTGGGATCTCACAGGGAATCCTGGGTCTGTGTAACTGGTAATGTAGCTGATGATCTAGAGCATGTTCTGGTGCTAAACTGTGGAAATACTTTTAAAATATGTGATAATCATGTCAAAGAAACTTCATTCTATCATAAAGGGTTTTTACAATCTTTATTTCACTTTTCCCCTAAGAAATTACTAACAATAATGCATAATTTTTCTTATTAATAATCCTATTAGGCTAATATAAAGTTACCTTACACTTGACAAAATCAGGAGTAATAATCTGTGTTGTTATACCAATTTAAAATTGGTTTGTGGAGGTTAATTCAGCCCCAGCTCTTAGCTTTTTGGAGTATTTTCACTTCCAAGCTGTTTTCCCAGGTGACTGAGCTGATGCTCCACCTTGGAGGCTGGTCGCACGCTGGTGATTTCAGGAAGTGCTTTGCAGCAACTTTTGGAGCTATTCCAAAAGGAGAAGAGCTTTGTAGTGTCTCATAGGCAATTAGGGGCCACATCTCCTCTTGGGAGTTTATGAGCATAATGTGTCTGCTTCTATTTTTTTCCTTGGAGATTTTCCTCTTGCAGAGGCAACACTTCTCTTGTCACTTTGTGAAGTGGAAAAGCTGGAAAAGCTGTGTAACTCCCCCCGCCTCCCCCCGTGGGGTTATGAGACTATCTGGAAGAAAGGAAGGATATATCACTTTACTTTTTAACATGCAAAAGACATTTCAGAAGGCAAAGGCATAAAGTAACTCTAAGCACAAATTTAAGAGAGACAGATGGGTGATAGAAAGCATCACATCAGTGTCTGATCACTGCAAGCTTTGGCTTTGTGTTTTCAGCACCATGACGCAAATGTTATTTGATCTAAAGGGAAGAGAATGGGTTTTTAAACTACATATTCTACCTTCTGCAGAATTCCAGGCCTTCTGTGAAAAGTTTCTACTCAAATTATTAATGTAGGCCATGTGAGCATGTACTGCCAGCTACTCCAACAGCAGGCAAAGCCATTCCATTCTGTACAGAGCTCCTTGGGAAGGAGAAATGTGTAAAGCTTTAGAACATGGGGAAAAAGAGTGTTGCTTTCTAGCACTACCTCAGAGCCTATTTCACTGTATGGCTGTCTTTTCTATGTGCAAACTAGTTAGGACAAATCTGGGGTGGGTTTTTTATTTACTTTAAACTGTCTAGATCTTATTCCATTTCAAATCCTCAGAGAATCAGATGAACTGCTAAAATTTTAAATGCTTGAAGGATACCAGACCAGCAGTGAAAACAAACAGAAAGCTGCTGGGCCCAGCATTACATTTTTCTCCCTAGAACAGGCAAAGATTGATAGTGTGAGGGAAGCTGATCTGTTACTCTGATCGAAATGTGTCAGAGCCTGGCAGTTTATAATTAGACCTCACAATAATTTCTAGATCATCTGCAAATGCAGATACTGCTGCATCAGCAGCATGGAGGCAAATCCAGCATCTCTTTGACAAGGAAGTACTTACCTCCTGTTGCTGCAAACTGGATTGATGTGACAGCCCCTGATGGCTCCAGTGTATCTTCATGTGGTGAAACTAGGGGGTGGCCAACTTCTGAGCTTTACTGTGTCATCCAAGTCACTTGTTTGGGATTTTAAATCTATATATAAATAATTGAAATGCATTGCCTATAAAAATAAACAGCATCCTACAAACCTGTCAGTTCTCTATTTAACTGTAATTAACTTATAAATAGTTTGCACTCTTCTTTCTCTTACTATAAACCAAGTTTTATACCAAACAGAGTAAATAGAAACTTTATATTACTGCCCATATATGGATATGTAGCCAGGTACCAGAGGGTGGAGATGACTTACCAACAAGGTTCTCCTAGGAATTTGACCCATGAATACAAATCCCTGCACTCATTGAGGGATCCAGTTCTGCCTGGACTTGACATACCTGAGGGACCTCTGTAGGTGCAGATGTGAAGGAGGTGTCCAGGCTTGTGTTTAGGAGGGCAGTCATCCCAATAAGAGCTGCTCTTATCACAGATAAGCTGGAGAAAAGCACTAGCACACTTTATTTTAGTATGCTACAAAAGTCTTTGTTGAACTTTATTAGGTACTTTAATACCAAGCATACTTTGAAGTAACAAAAATTATTGTTATTATTACTTTTACAGAAAATCAGGTATTTCAACAGTTTTCTTTACAGTTTTTTGACTTAAAAAGAAATTACAATTGACAAGTTACAATGGAGTGGGATGGGAAGGTGGTAACATTTAAAAAGATAAGACATACTATTCTTACTGAGTCAACATTTAATGGTGTACATCCTGGTATGTCTCTCCCTTCTGACTGTGTACAAATTGTACATATTCATTGAGCTGCCCTGACAGGGTTGTGATGCCTTGTGATGGCACTTCTTTTGCAATGTTTGTGTGTATTTAGAAAGGGCTTTTACATTACAACATCACCATGATGCTAAACAAAATAATATAATACAGAGAAACCCTGTTTTGGTGATTTCTGTCACAGCAAAAGAGCCATGACTGCAATAATGTGGGATAGAGGTGAACTCAAGGAGCAAATGAAGATGGTGATATGAGAGCACATCCAGATAACAAACCCTTTCACAGGCTTTGAGGTGTGGGTGTGGCTGTGAGCCAACAAGAGCAGAGAATGAGGATGGGCTTCACTGAGACACCACTTAACAGGGACTCCTGAATGCATCTGGCCCCTGAGGATGTGCATTTTCCTGCTGACACTGGTTGGACTAACCAGAGATTAAAAAACCTGTCTGAAATGGGCCCTTAAATGAGTTTATGCTGCCTCATGTGTGAACTACTTGGTTTTTACCTTCCATCCCCTTCATGTCAATAGCAGGTACTGGGAAGATGTTTATGGTGGTTGACTGATTTGGGTGGGGTTTTTGATCAGCTAGTGCTGGTCCTTTAGAAGTCAGAAGAATTTTCTACATCCAGTTACAAGCACAGTTTCAGATTAAAAAAGTTATTTTTTTAAATGCTGCCCAGCTTCACACATGAATTTACTTGTCTGACATCCAAGTAAAGTCAGTGCCACTTTGGTACCTTGGTAGTTAGATAGAAAAGTTATCTGATTCCCTGTATTTGTTTTCTGGCAGTTTGCTTAAAGATAATTTTTCTTTCAAAAGTAAAATAATTTTTTTTAGATTCATGCACTGAATTCTGGAATAATTTGTGTTGTGTAGTCAATAGTTTAAAAGCAGTTTTAACTCATGTTTTCCTCATGTCTTCAGCATTCTGCATTATATGGGATCAACACTAGCAATTCATTATTATTTTAGCCATTTCCCCTGAAAGCCAAAGAATGAAGGAACAGGCTTTAAACCCCCTGAGGGAATCAGCACTGGAGTGCTCATTTAGCCCTGGATTAATCTGTGATACACAGGAGAACCTAGAGGCATGTGGGGAGTGACTGCTCACAGCCAGCCCCCAGCCAGGACAGACGTGTGCCTTGGTGGGAGCGTTAGAGAGGAGCAGAGGGGGAGTCCCTGCCTCCCTCTGCTGCTTTGCATCCAGGCCTTTCACAGGAGCTCCTTCTGTGCCTTCTCCTGTTCTACTTCTCATTGGCTTCTGGAACTGAGTGCACCCATTGGGACCTGGGAAGGGAATGACTTCCCTGCCGTGCCCCAGGGCTATTTGCATCCAGCCCTCACATGGCTATTTGCAACATGTATTTGCTTACTAGTCTGTTAATTTTCGTATTGAGTTTAAACTCAGGGGTTTACTGAGTGTATTGAGTTTAAACTTAAGGCCAGAAGGTCTCTCAGATCACCCTGTCTGATTGGCATTAGCATGGGCCAGAGAGTGTCACTTCACAGCTGTACAGCAGAACAGGGAAAAGAAACACCCTTGAAGTGAGCAGCAGTGGCTTACATTTAAGGGGTAAATTACTTTCTCCTATTAAAAAAGAAATCAAGGGCTTTTATTTTGTCACTTCAAATACAAACAATTCTATGCATCTTGGGAAATTATAGCATTATGATATTCAGTCAGACATACCTTATAATATATATGCTTCATAGAACTAGAATATAGGTCAGAAATAATTTTTGAGTCTTAAGTTTGTTACAGACATATTAATTGGAACACATATGCAGTAAAAATTGAGAAGCTTTACAGTTTTAGTCAACTTATTATACAGTGAAGTAAATGAAGTGCAGCAATGTAGCAGTAAAAGTTATGCTTTTTCCACTAGGTGATGGAAACATTCAGAGTCTATAAATGCTAATTTAAGAGAGATGTCCTAACAGCTTCTTGGCTACTGGGATAGGAATAGTCTGAAGTTAACTGCCTCTCTACTGTGAAAGGTTTTAAAGCTTTTTGCTTTCCGTCCGAATAAAAAAAATGACATTTACAAACCTCTTCAATGCATATATATTACATATGTTTATCTAGCAACAACTACACCCCTTTTAATTTATTCCCCAAATGTGACTTTTCATGCATGTCTTCTGGATGCTGTATTCAGCAACAGTTTCTAATGAGCTGGTGTGTAATCCATGATTGCATTTCTCTTCTGAAATCACTTCCATGTCTGGCTGATCTATGTTTAGAAGGTGGTGCTTATCCATCAGGCATTTTTGCACTTGTCAGCATTCTTCTCTGTTGGAGGCCCTTTCCCAAGCTTCTTCCCATTTTAATGTTGATGTACAAAAGCTGTTATTCATTTGTTTTGTGCTCATTCTAGTGAGGATTGGCTTAGTAGGACTGTGCAAAACAGAGAAAAGAGAGAAGTTGGTTTACTGCCAGCAAACACAAAAATGTTCACTCTGTGCTTAGCTTAGAGCAAGCCTCTGACCAATATTCTAATGCACTTCATTATATGTATTTCCATTTGTCACAAAAAGTGAAAAATTTAATCTGTAGGTAGGATTTGTAATCTGAAATTCTCAAAAATAATTTTTCACCAGCTAATCGACACCATAAGTCAAAATAATGAGATTATTTCATCTAAAGTTTGAGCAATATGAAAATAAAGATACAATGCATATGGGGCAAGAATGACATTTACTAGATTAATACCATGAATTGAGTCAAAATCCTGACGTTTCTGTTCCGTATCAAAAGCTCCTTTCCCTCGAGGACGCAACCCATGCTCGCAAACATGATAAAATAATAGCTTGTGTTAAATTTCAAGTGAGGACAGAGGTGTGGGGGTGTTTTCAGATCAAACTCTCCCTTAGGAACTGATTCTCGCTGCCCAGGTTCCATGTCCTTAAGCGGGGCTGCGTTCGGGGCGAGAGGACAGGGGCTCTGGGTCCGGGAGCAGGGTGACAAAGGCTCCCCCTCCTCGCTGCAGGTGACAGCCCCCAAGCTGGTGCTTCAGGGGGCTCCCCTGGAGCTGGGGCTCAATGAGATCTATTTGCAATACCCACACACAGGCAAAGGTGAAAACCTGGCTGCCCCAGCATTCGGCAGTGAGCAGAAGGCTCTCGCACCAAATGAACTCTGCCTGTTCACCATTAGCTAGAGTGTCTCAGACCCCCGAGACCAAACCATGAAGCCCTTTGTCAGGCAGCCTCTCCACTGCCTCCTGTGAAAGGGTCACTGCTCAGGGGGTCTTACAAAGCCATGTCCTGGGGGAGAGGATGGCCAACGTCATCACAACCCCAGTTCCTGTATCATAACACAGGGGCCTCTGCAAGAGACTGCTGGAATGCAGAACTAGGGTAAATAATGGATTTTGTCACAACAAAAGAAAAAGAATGAATCTCATTGTGAAATGAAAGCAAACAAAGAATTTCAGGACTAGAAACACTTAAAATATTACTGTAAGAAGACTGAAATATTTCATTTCCTCCCCCCATATTACACGTCTCCCATTCCCTCAAATTCCCTACACCCTTGCCTCTTGTGGTCACCTTGGCCTGCAGCTGATTCACCCACAGACCCAGAGAGTGTGGTGCCCCAGGGCAGGATATCCAGACCTTAAAGCCTGGAGTAGTGGTACCAAGAACCAGTGAGCCTGGTGGTGGCAAACCCTTCTGCCATGGACCTTGGATGCCTGCTTCCCCATCAACTTCCAACAAACTGACATTTTTCAAACAAAGTTCATTTTGGAGGAAAATTGCAGACTTGTTCAGCATGTATCTATAGTCCAGATTTATTTTACAAGACACTTTCAACTGATGTTGCTGATAATAGAAAGTAGCAAATTAGTATGTAAGAAGCATAACGTGAGCAAGGGAGGGAACTGAAAAAGAAAAAATGGGTCAGTTTTGTTTTTGTTAAAAAATTAATATGAAATATAATGTTCACTGTGGTAAAAACATTTTTATGATGTCAGTATGTAATGGGTCGTTTCCAATTGTAAAAACGCCTTTGTCATTCATATCTACATGAGCTTCCTTTTACCCTTTGAAACATGTAGCTAAAATGAAGGATAAAGTGTGGATGAGAAATGAAGGTACTTGTGATAAATAAAATCTATTAAAAATGGTCTGAGTCTGGAACTTTGGTGTATTTTATAAATGTGGTTACTAATGTTATTCATATGATAATTATTAATATAGGTAAACAGCACTACCAAATAAAGTGAATGAAAAAGTGCCTGAGCCTCTAATCTGTTTATTTTCGAAGTGAGATAAGGGGGTTTGTGAGCCTCTTAAACAATCCCTATTTGGTGCAACTGAAATCTGGAGAAAGATAGCTTTGTGTGGTAAGGAGCACGTGCCCTGATACTCCTAGGAACAATCAAAGCTTAATAGAACTGAATGAGTCATTTCTTTCAATTATTTTTAATCATAATTTCAGGTACGTGTGTTATTCAAACCCCTGACATTGCTTATTGGTTTTCCAGCAGCACTCAGTGTTTCAGCAGTAACATACTAAGACCTTTATTAATTCTTTGGACAAATTTTCCACACAGGTGTTATACAGATGGAAATGAAATTTAACAAATGCCATAGGTGCCTAGTTGACAAGACATAAGTAAGTTATTCACATGCAACTCTCAGTCTGTTTTGTATCACACTATAGGCTTTTGAAGTTTGTGTTCTTAGAGCTACTCACAGTGCTTTTGCCAAGAAATCAGTTAATGAAAGCTGTCTTCATGGAAGCTGTATTACCCAACCACCCAGGTGTTCTGCTCTTAAGTTCCCTATTTAAAGTCTTTAAAGGCTGCCTGTTAGGCTGACCTCACCACAACGGGGTTACTGCTTATAATTGACTCACTCAATTAGGGCAATCACTTCTGCTGACTGTAGAGCTGGGGTATAGTCAGCCTGGAGGGATTTACAGCATTTTAGTGTTTATGTACATTTCAGAAAGAGGACACTGAGATTTGTTTGTGGTAAAGATGAATCGCAGGGAGATTTCCAGGTTGCTCCCTGACAAGGTGTAAAAGACATGCTGGATTTCAGATGGTCCCTTCCATGGTGTTATTGTAAAGTCAGTAAAATGAACAGTAAATATAGAGAGAAAGGCAGACCTTCTAGGTTTGGGTATATATTGTCTCAGACAACCTTAACACTTTACACCACTGATTGTCACCATCCATATTGAAATGATCTTTGCCATGTATTTGACTGGTGTCTAGAAAATAACACCTTTCCAAGTGTTAATCTTTTATTGCTGACTCCAAACACACATAACTGCTTTGCTAAAGAGCAGCTGGCATTTGTGGTGATACCAAAATTGGTACAGTTACAAAACCACATCAGCTGGCAGAAAGCCATGGGTTAATGAAGTACCAGAGATTTCCTCCCAGGACCTCCACAGAATTCCTCCAGCCTAAACATCATCTCTGCTGAATACTGGTACTGTGGGTAGGGTATGGGAGGCGATGAAGGATGAGAGAAACATTGATTCTGAAGCTCTGCAATTGAAAATAGACATGCTGAGGCACCTTGGATAACACTGCTGTCTGAGCTGTAGGCCAAAAAACTTGGATGAGTTCAGTTTTAATGAGGTGTTGGAGTTCTCACCTTTCTGCTTATAGAACCAGAGACTCATTAATGTTGGAAAGGACCCCTTAGACCATCAGTTCCAACCGTTAACGCAACACTTAGACGTTCACTCCTAAGCCATAACTGCAAGTGCCACGTCCACACACCTTTTGGATATCTCCAGGGACAGTGAATACAGGACTTCCCTAGGCAGTGTGTTCCAGTGTCTGACAGCTCCTTTGATGAAGAATTTTTTCCTAATATCCAATCTAAACCTCTCCCTGTTGCAACTCAAGGCTATTTCCTCTTATCCTGTCACTTGTTACAGGGATAACTTCCTTGTTGCTGGCTACAACCTCCTTTCTGGGAGCTGTAACATGATAAGGTCTCCACTGACTCCCCTTTTCCCCAGGCTAAATATCCCCAGCTCCCTTATCTGCTCTTCAAAGGACTTGGGCTCTGGGCCCTTCACCAGCTTTGTTGTCCTTTTTGGACACACTGATCTGGGTCAGCTCCTTAAAAACCACATGTAGATGGTTTTGTTGCTTACATCAGGGTTGATGAAATGCTAAGTGTGTTAAAACTCCACTTGTAGCCACTGCAGCCCAAAATTGAAACAGAGACATGTATTCATGGCCTGGACAATATCCATGTGTATATAATTAAAAAGCATGAAAGGCAGATAGATGCCCAGCTGCACAGAGCATTATGTCTTATTTCCTTGAAGCTAGTCTCTTTAGAACACATAACAAACCAAATTTGAGTGGCCTGAGAGAATTATTTTTTTTTTCATGTTGTGAGCGTGAGGATTTATGTATATTCTGATTTCCCTACCTGCTGTGGGTGCCTTTTCCCTCTTGATGCACTGAGCATCCTTTGCCCTGGCCTCATGGGGAGATGCTCATCCATCACCTGGAGAGTGACCCTGGAGCAGATTGTGCTCTCAGTGAACAGCCAGACACCAACTCAGGTTCTCTCCAAGACTCCTGATGATCCAAGCTGAAACTCTAGCCCGTGTTTTGCAGAAGCTGTCCACAGATCATACTGGAAACAGCTGTATGGCCAGGAGGAGAATAAATTGTGCGCTGCTGCCTACACCTGCACTGCAGCTGAGACACAGTAAGTGGAGATGGAAAGAAGAATGGACAGAAAATCCCCAACTGTTTGGCTAGCAGTTCTCTTTCAGTGTTTCACTGTTCAGCACCTTCTCAACAAAATGTGATAAATGACCTGTCCACACCAGAGCTGCCCAAGGCGTTTCCTCCTCTTCCTGGCAAACAAGCAGGCAGGATCTGGCAACTGCCTGCTCTGCCATCACTCACAGCTACCAAAGACGACCTGAAAGGGCAGGGATTAAAGAGAATGCACAGTAAACCTTGAGGAGTTACTAAAACTGTTACAAAATTTTGGAATTGAAATTGTGTGACGGTTTTGTCCATATGGCATTAAAGGAAAAGCTCATCTGAGCAGAAGGTGTGTGAGCTTGCCCTTCTGCTGCAGCACTTCCTTGCAATAAAATAGAATTGAGTCACATAAGAAATGACAAGATTTTTTCCAGTTCAGTATGCAAGCCCTGTGAAACCAGAGCTGAGTGGAACAGTGGGACTTATTCAATCTGCTGGGTGGTATCTTGCTCACCCTGTTAGTGGCAGCAGCTGAATTCCTGGGCATGGCTTGTGGGAAGTGTTTCTAGGACAGTAGGAAATGGTTTCAGGAGTGTTCAGGAATTTTGTAAATGTGTGGCTCTGGTGGTTCTGCTGTCAGAAGGCTCAGTTCATGGCTGCACAAGCACATTTCTAGCACGTGACAGGATGCTGTGGTGGTGTGCTCCCCTCCACTGCTTGAGCCTATCTAGGGCTCTGATGGCTGCACCCAGCTTTCTCTGGACTTTGGGGTGGAGGGGCAGCATGGTAGCCAAGGGCTGTCTGGAGTGGTGGGCTGCATGCCAGGATGTCCCCTTGAGGAGGGTCACCTCTCAAGGTTACTCCTTGAAGCTGAGAGATTCCTTACTGCAACAGAACCTTGGCACGTGGTTAATAGCACGCTGAACTTTGAAATCTTAGCTAAGTGATATAAAGGATTGATTGTGCAAATATAATCCCTCAGACATAGACACTGAACAAGTCTGGGGCTAGGACTGGATCCAGCCACACCTACCCTTCTCTTTGAGAAGGGTTTTAGAGCGCAAGGGAATTCTTTCTGAACCTCATGGCTCAACGACAGGATCTCCGGCAGTTTTGTCTGACCTTGTCCTCTATGCAGTAAATAAACAATCTTGCCATTGAATCTTTTTAAACCACAGTCACATTTACCATTGAACTTTGTTAAATCACTGTTTTATATCAATAAAGCACATTGTTGCTTCTCTCTTGTATGTTGTTGCTTCTCTCTTACAAGTGCAGTTGCCTCCATCCATGACAGATGGTTTCAGGGCCACACGGGCGATGGCCGGCTGAACAGACAGAATGCTGTTTTATTAGACATCATTTGCTGAGAAGAAATAGAAAAATGTTGAAGGGTCCAGTCAGATCAATTTTGCTAGGTTTCCAGCATCTGTGTACAACACACAGCTGGACAAAGCTTTGCCGTCAACTTACAGGCTGTCATTCACAAGAAAAAACCCAGCACAACATCGGACCTAAAGCTGCACTCCTTGAATACTTAATGCACTCAGCAACTGTCCTATCCTGCCTGACAGACTCTGGCCAATTCTTGTAGTTTTAAAATCCAGTTTAATCTTGCATTGTATGTTTCCCCCTTTTTCTGTTGTATGTGATGACTGAAACATGACAGGAGGAAATGGATGTCGATTCAGAGGCTGTTTGGTTGCAGACAGCATGCTGTGGAGGGAGAATCATGGAATCATTGAATGGTTTGGGTTGGATGTGACCTGAAATGTCACCTCATTCCAACTCCCCTGCCATGGGCAGGGATGCCTTCCACTTGACCAGACTGCTCAAAGCCCAACATGGCCTTGAACATATCCAGGGACAGGGCATCTCTTGGCAACTTGTTCCAGGGCCTCACCACCTTCACAGGAAAGAGTGGCATGGCAGGGATACCTTATTTTCTGCATTGTTGATTTCTCCAGACAGAATGTTTCTTGAAGCTATTATGACAATAAGCAAAAGGCCCCAGGACTAAATGTGGTTGTCAAGAAAAATTGACCACAGAAAAGGCATTGAGCAATGAAATCTTAGCTAAGTGATATAACCACCTTGTGCCAAGGTATGAAAGGAGACATGAATTTGGAAATTAAGTCTGGAACCCAGAGTGCGTCAGGGCAGCCTAAACATTTGTGGTCTTGACTTCTTTAAATTCCTGTTTTCTTCCAGATGGAAGTTTTGGGAAAGTCGAGAAGATGTTGCGGGAGGAGAGATCAGATAGAGGTTAGGCCTGGAGATGCGTCTCACATAGCATCAGCTCTCTCACAGTCAGACATCCGATGTGAGGCTCTAGGAAGTCCTTGGAACAGGACAGGGCCCTCCTGGGGTGACTGATGTATTCTTAGGATGGTTCCCAGGATGGATGAGTGCTGTTGGCTTCTGGGGATGAGATGGGAGGCCTAAATCTGAGATGGACAAAGTGAGGTGTGTGAATCCTGGAGTTATAATTACCCTGCACAGAGTCATTAACTGCATTCATGGAAGAAGAGGGAAGCTGCTGCCCATGCATGGAAGATCTTCAGCATGAAATATCAACTGATTAGGCAGTTTTGTGGCAAAGAAAGATTAGGCTTTTCTGTAACAAGCTATCACAGACCTTGTCTGACCACAGCTTGAGGATGGGTATTTTTAGTTGTTTTAGGGTGTGCCATTGTGCACCAGGACTGCCTTCCTGGTGAGCAAATGGCTTTGCAGAAGCTGGGTCTGATACTTCCAACCCCAGGTCAGGAAGGCTCAGTAAGATCAGTTAAACAGCTTGAGGACTGGCTGGGCAGGGATGCAAGCAGCCTGCCAGCCTGATGGGAAGGTCTGAGCCAAGCTACACAGCAGTCAGCTTGGCTGTCTTGTCAGTGAGACCGTGCCTGAAGGAGCAGGTGAATTTTGACTGAAATCTTGTGAAACAGGGTTAGAGCAGCTTAAAGAAGGCACCTCTTTAGAGCCTGACAGTTTTCTTATCTCTGAAAGACCCTACTTCAACTACTCCTAGATGTAGCCAGGTGGCAGTGGCAGGCTGTAAAACTCTGAATATGGGCAGGCTTCAAGTTCCCTTCCTAATCCACCCTTTCTAATCCCTGCCTTGGGTGGCTTTCCTCTGGTTTGAATGCAGCTCCAAGAATACAACATATGCATTTTTACTGGTGAGAAAGACAGGAGAAGAGTGACAGACAGAGGGAATAGAGACCTATCTAAGGCTGGATCAAGTTGTAGCTGTCATCTCTGTCATCTGCTGGCACCAGTCTGGGCTGGTGGAAACAGGGCTCCGTTGGGTGATGGCTCTGCTTGCCATGCCTCACTACAAACAGCTTTTGGGTTTCTCATCTGGGCAGCTTGATGCTCATGGCTGTACCTTCAGGGCAGGCATCACCATCCCCCTGCCACTGTCACACACAGCGAGTGTGCCCTGGACACGGGAGGAGGCTGTGAGTCTGCCTGAGGTGGGAACCAACATGCTGGGATGTCGTGGTCAGATCCTGCAGAACAGTGGGCTGCCTTTTCCTCCATTTCAATATTTGCTTCTGTCAAGAAAAGGAAGATTTTTATCATAATGAACAAACACAGCAAAAAGCCTCCTATTCTTTCTCCTAAAGAGTTTTCTTTTACTGTGGAACATCCCAGAGACGCTCCTTCCTCTGGTGGTCCCTTTCCAGAAGGCTCATCAATTTGTCTTTTGTACTTGGTGGTGTTTCTGTCAAGTTTGGCATGGGAGTCACGTCTCAAGACAGGTTTGCTGGCATGAGAGATCTAGTATGTTGTTGGAAGAGCTGGCAAGAGGCTGAAATGCCTTCATCAATAATGTCTTTCACATGAAGTAGCTTCCTGCTCTGTGGAGTTGTAGGCTCAAGTCAAGCAAAATCAGTCACTTGTTGTTCATCTATTTTTATTTCCTCCATGTGGTTTGCTGCAGTCTTTCTTTGCCCAGATGGTCAAATAAATTGCTGTCACTAAACAGGAGTCTCTGAACGGTGATTCCTAAACTCTTCCTGTTCTCTAACTGTTTAATGAGAAAATGTTTCACTTTCTTTATGTTCTGCCCATTTGCTGTAGCTGTTTTTCAGTTTCTCCCCTGGAACCCAGAGGATCTGTAGGTATTTTTGTTTGTTTCTCCAGCCTTCAAGCTGCGTGATCAGACTGCCCAAAAAGCTCTTCATTGTCTGTATTTAAAAACTGTTACAAATGTTGATGTACTTGTTTACAGGGAGCTTCTCTGAGGATCCAGCCATGTCAGAGAGGTATCGTGACAGGGTTCTGGGCATCTCGGCCAGATGTTTGGATTGACATTGTACAATCTTTTGGGTTTTTTTTATTTTTGTTAGTAACATTTTATATCTAGCTTCAGTAGCATTATATCTTCCAAGAGTTTTCCTGTGCTAGGCAATGTTAGATGTTGACGTTGGCATGTTTTTTGGTTTGGGAAAGCAAACCTTGCTGTCATTGATACAAAGCTCTCCCTGTCTGGGCTGGGCCATCAGGGCAGCAGGAGCAGAGCCCAGGGCCAGCCTGGGAGAGCCCCTGGCTGCCTTCATGTGTGCTCAGGCTGGAGCTGCTTTTCTGTGAGCACGGAGAGAGTGGGAGTTCGGTGCTGGGAGAAAGCCAAAATATTGGAGCAGATCCTTGAAGGTGCCAGCCAGGATCTCTGTGTGAGGAAGCTGCTACGATGGGGCTTATTTTAGTGGTGTGACAGAAATGGAGCTCTGCTCTTTTTTCAACAGGCTGGATTTCTCCAGATGAATTCACAATTCATACAGTGAGTGTTTCCTCCTAGCAGAGACGAAGAGGGCTCTGACAGTTCTCTGGTCATTCCAACATGACGTTTCTGTGAATGCAATTTCCTTAAAAAAAAAAGCTGATTTTTAAATTTTTAATGTAATAACTGAAACATTGCAAGAAGTTTAATTGTCACAGAAAACATAAGAAAAATATCAGTGCTATGAACCTTAAATGCTGCAGAATAACAAAACATTTAAAATATCTTTTTTTGTGTGTGTGAAATGAATTTCCCTGTTCTTTGGCCAGTGCCAAAGCTGTGTGACCTGGGAACATGGCACAAATCCATGCTGAGCAAAGGCACATCCAGGGATTTCCAAAAGTTTCTGAGCTTCCTCTTTGTATGTTCTTGTGCTGAAGGGAAGAGAAAATTTGATGAATGAATTGGGCTGGAACTGGGAGTGGGGCTCTGGCTTCAGGGGTTCACTATGGAGGAGAATGGTCCTGCAGTTGCAGGACTTTGTCCAGAGCACCTCACCAAGGCAAGGCTGTGTGTCCTTCATCTTGTCACACTCCTCTCTGACTGGCTGGCTGCTGTTATGTTGGGTCTCAACCAAACCTGCTAATGAGCTGCAAATATTGATCCCGTTTGCCTTTGAGAAAGATACAGGTGCCAAGTTACATGTTTATGGGCACAGAAAGATAATGATCTGGAGCAGCTTTGGTCTGAGGTTTCAAAACTGCAGTTCAGTGATTAGCTTACTGAGCACAGGAATGTTAATTAGCTGTCTGTATACTCTCTAGGCAAATAAGAAGTATTTGGAACTGTACATTAGGCTCACAATTGTTTCCAAAGTATGAATTTACATGTTAAACTACTGAAAAAAATCTCTGTGGGGTTAGATGATACTCAGCTAGAAGAGAGTCTGGATTTGGGAGTAGGCAAAGCCAGAGTCTAGAGAGAAGGTGAGCTTTTTGGTGAATACCATCTGTCATGAAAACCTGTCTGACATGTAGCAAGGACAATGTTGAATGCTCATGGTCCTGTAGACATTTTTTTCTGTCATCTTCCTTTTCTTGCTCCAAACCCAATTTGTGCAGGCTTTGAACAATTTGTAAGGATTTATTATTGCTATTAATTTATATTATTCCCTTAAACATTTTCTTGAGTTGCTCTAGAGGTGTGAAGGGCACTCTTGTAAAAGAAAAAGAAGAGATTCCTTCCCTGAAGAACTTTCAGCATGGAAGGCAAACTGCAATCAGCAGTGCAGAGAAAAAAACCAAAACAACCCATCCCAGAGAGGGAAGGAGAGGCTGTGTTAGGAAATTACCAGCTGAAGAGCATGCAGAAAGGCAAGCTGGTTTGCAGGAGCCCTGAGTGACAGGTGGACATGGACAATTTCCCTGTTGTTTGGCTGTTCTCACCAATGACCATAAGACAAGTCTTGGGTAAAATGCACCTTTCAGTGTAAGGATGCCATTGTAGCAGCAAGAGACAGCAGGGCAGTCTCGAGCAGCAGCCAATCCAGTACCAAACACTAACAGGAAGGGGGGAAATCTCCAGCCCACCATCTCAAACCAAACCCCAGTTTCACCAGGATTCCTCAAATCTCAGTCACTAGTTTCTCAAAGACAGCAATAATTCAGAGTGACATATTACATAAAGAGCACACTGATGCAGGTTTGCTCACAAAGAAGCTAATCTGTAAAAAGAGGGGCAGCTTAGAGAAAGGGAAAGCAAGTCAGGTCCATTTGCATCAGCACAGCTACATCTGCAGCTCTAGAAAAACCTCCAATAAAGGCTTCCTCCCTCCCACATCCTAAACAAGTAATATTGTCCATATTTCCCTTTCATTTTGATCCATGAGCCAGGTAGCAGTGGGGGCACAGGAGACCCTGCGTGTACCCTTGGCGCTGGGCTGCTCAGGGACCAGTGCCACTGCTGCTGGCCCTGCTGGGGCTGAGGGTCCTGCTGAGGCTCCCTCGCCTCCAAGAGACCCCGGCAGTGTTGATTTCCCAGTGCAGGTGCTGCCTGTGTTTGGTGTTTGGCACTGAGACCCCTCCTCGGTGCTGCAATAACAATGATGGATCTCTGCTCTGGAGTGACAGCTTGTGCTGTGCTGCTGGGTTAATGTGTGTCAGCTGTCATCGTCCCTGTCAGCCGCTGCTGTCACTGAGCCGCGGATAAGTAAATCTGTGATGATGCGTATCCCAGAGAGGGCAGGGATTAAATATTTCATCACCTCAGACACTGAAACATCTCCTAATTTGGTGTCCTTTTCTGGAGGTCACATCCTCTCGGATCGCCCAGCCCTGGGGGAGAGCAGAGGCTGCCTGGGTTTCAGGGGCCAAAGGGCTGAGCATCGCTGGCAGCAAAGTCCCTGCAGCCAGGGCGAACCAAGCTGCTGAGCCAGTCTGGGCACCTTTAAATATAAAGGGAAACTCAAGGAAAAGGAAAAACCTCCTTTTCTTCCAATGGGCCTGGTAAGGCAGTTGAACTTCTGTTGTACAGACCAGGGACACACTGCTGAGCACCCAGCACCATGGACTGCGTACCTGCCACGTGTGGTGGCTCACCCCACGTGGGCAGCACTGTGGAAAGCATCAGCTGTGGCTGTAGCCAGGTAAATGTGCTGGTTTCATGGTGTTCCCAAAGTGATGGGTCACTGAACCCTGGAGAGGAGCTTGGTGGTCATTCCTACAGCCCGTGTGTCCGTCCTCTTTCTTCTCTGTGGTGGTATGCAAACCTCTTTGCTAGCAAAGTCTCATATTATCAATTGCTTGGAGACAGGGAAAAAAGCTACAATTCAGATTTCTTCACTCTCCTGAGGTCTTTTATGGTGTTACCCATAGGAACTTTATATTGAAGGAATTTTCAGTGCAAAATGCCAAGTTGTTGAGACTGAAATTTCCTTGGATGCTTCGTTTTTTTTAACACATGAAAGGAGCTATTCTAGGGAGATGTGGAAAATGAAAGAAAATGCTCTGATAAACAAAATCTTGGGTACTTTTTAGACTAACTACCTACAGAAACAAATAAAAATGAAAATGTCTCCTTTTTTTGTACCACATTGGAAGAGACAGAATTGGAAGAGACCCATCCTGTTAGTGCTGCTCAGGGAATAAAGTCCTTGTTTTCCAGAAATATTTAATAAACCATAAACATTAAAAAACCAGGAAGACATATAAAGATGAGTTGTGAAAAGTGAGATTTCTTTCTTGTTTCCTGAGAGCTAGTGGTTTTCTTTGCAATTATGAGGCACAGAAGGCTGATTTTTGTTTGTTTTTGTTTGCATCTTTGTTTTTTTTTAAAGCTGAGATTGAAGTACAACACGTGATTCAGAACTGGAACTTGGAAAACAGAAAGCATGAGCAGTTGTGACACTTCTAAAGCTGTAGGTAATTCTAAAGGCACTTCATCCTTTCCTTGTCTTCCTCTGAACTAGTCGCCTTCCTTTGCTGTGCTCTTTATCTGGACAACACATAGACTGTATCCTCCATATGGGTATGTTCCTCTTGGGTCTGTGGTTGCACTGACTCTGGGATTAGTAGCTGGACCTCAGCAGAAAACAAGAGAGGTTTTGCAGATGGATCTTTCTGTTATGTAAGGTCTCCAAATCAGTATTCATCTGTGCACTGTGAAGTAGCAGCATTTCTGCTTTTGATTTTTTTTTTCATGCAGGGAAAGTATAGTTTGTGCTGGCTTCTTACATAAAAATAGCAGATTTTATGAGATACATTTCCCTCAGGCCCCACAAAGTAGAATTTGTTCTGTAATAAGAGACCAATGTGTTTTAATTGCTTGTTGTAGACTATTACCTGTTAAATTTTTCTGACAGTGTGACACCAGCAAAAAAACCCTTCTTTTCTGTTTTGCTTCCTTCTACTTTAGAACTGTCAAACAACTTCAACATCCAAGGATAAGACATGACAGATTACTCAAATATGTGACAGGTCATGAAATATTGATTCTTCATGTTACCTGCTAATGAAACACATGCCACCATGGGTAAATCTTCCTTACTTTGGATTCCTGACTTTTAATTGTTATAATTCCAGTTTAGCTTGTAGTCTAGAATTAGGAAGTAATGGGTTTGGTCCCAGGAAATACTAAAGCTTATAAATAAGGAATCAGTTCTACTTTTCTTTAACTGGTGTTTTTTATCTAGACTCCCAGCCACGTTTTATGTTAACATCTTCATCTGATGGAAACCCTTTTGGACCTTTCTGGTTCTTTTTTGACTCAGTAGAACCAAGCTAGTTCCTAAGATCATATTATAATGAGAATCACCAAGGATCAATCAAGGACTTCCCATTGTGATTTTCTTCCCCAAGAGAAGAACCTTCTCTTGTTCATGTATGAAATAAATAATATTTACTAGATTTTTTCCAGGATTTTGGCATTTTTCTGGTTAAGCTTATAATTTTTAGTCTTTTTATGTCATTTTCAACTAGCAAAAGCTCAGTGTGGGCTTTCTTGTCTGGTTCTACTGGGTCCTTTCTGCCAAATGAAAGCAGTATTTTTTTGGCTAGAGAGTTCTATGTAAGGTCTTCTGGCAGGAAGTGGGGGATGCTGCCTTACCTTTCAAGGACACTGAACCTACCTTTCAAGCAAAATCTGGAAAACAATGTTCAAAACTAGATTTGTAATCTCTTGAGTAGGGGTTCTGTCTGGTACAAATTCTGTGGAATTTGTACCAGACACAACCCAATTACCCAATTACCCAATTACCCAATCAATTGCTCCCAGGGCAGATCCAGCCTCAGGAGTGCTGAGAATCACAGAACAACACTTATAAGCAAAAATCCTGCCCCTTTTCTGAGGGAGTGTGTGCTGACATGGCCAGGGCTGACAGCAGGAGCAGCTGGGCTCCTTCCAGCCACACTTGGAGGATTTGGATGGTGCAGCCAGGCCCTGAGAATCTCTCTCTGGTAACCAAATTACCAGAACTAGCACTTTAATACTTCACTCAGTAATTAAAGTGAGGTGAGAAAATCCAGCCCCGCTGGGGCTGGATGATAAAAAGTGTCCTGAAAGTATAGAATAAGTCTTTGATGACCAGTAGTTGATGCAGCACCTTTGTGCTTGGAAGGTTTTCTGTTTTCCACTTCTATAAGCCAGACTTCTAAAACAGTTGAACCATGAATCTTAAACATCTAAAAATTATTCTCATAGCATTTAGAAAACTCTATTTAGATAAACTGCTATGAAAACAAATGCAAAACTTGTTGGAAAAACATACTGTTAGAGTGGTGATTAGTGGCTCACTGTCCGGCTAAAGAACTGTATTTACTAGAGTTTCATGGGAATCTGTCTTAGGTCTGATGTTATTAAAATAATGTCACTAGCCACTTAGATAGTGGAATAGAGGATATCTAATAGAATAGAGAATTTCCTCCTCCATTTGTGGGTCACAGTAATTCAGGAGGGGATCCAAGGCTGTTGTAGGTCAGAAGAGCATTCAACATTTATAATGAGTTAGAGAAATTATCTGAAAATCAGGGCACAATTCAATAGAAATACATGCATGGAAAAAGGAGAGAGCTGTACAGGATAAAAGTTAAAGACCAAATGACCACATGACTCCACAAGGCCCTTCTGCTGTGAAAAATAGACACATTTCCTACCATTTTTAAGAAACAGAAAAAATTATCTGCAAGATGCACAAAGTGAGTCTACCAGGCTGCTCAGTAAGGCCCCAGCTGCATGGTTGGCTTTTTGGCACAGGACTGTAAGGGAGAAGTGTACCTGCCTGGTGAATACAAGAGTGGAACAACAAGAGTGTCAGAAGTCTTGGAATTCTTAATGTAAGAGAAAACACGGACAATTGATCTGTGTAATCTAGAGGGAAGGAGACTTAGTGGACATAACACTCAACTATGAAAAAAAGCTGCTGGAAAATGAAGGGAATAAATAATGGGAATGTGACAAGTAATGGACTTAGAAAGCAGCCAGGGAAATTTCACAGACATTAGGAAAACCCTGTCCAAGATAAAGTCCCTTGGCCTGGGGAGCAGCTGCTGAGAGTGGAGTGGGAGCTGCTGATGCTGGGGTCCTGCAGTGCTCCCCCCACCAAAATGCCCCCACTCCTGCAGCCAGGCAAAGCTAGAGGCACATAAAGCCCCCCACTGCACCCAGTGACACCCAGCAGGGAGACAGGAAAAGAGAAGTGTGCCACCTGCACCTTACACCCCTCAGGAGGGACACAGCCCTGTGAGGATGCTGGGCTACAGGGGCAGTCCTAAGGCAGGGCTCAGGTGACAGTGGTGTCTTGCTGTTCACCCTCACTCCAGGTGGAGGGACTAAATTACTTGGGAACATCATGTTTTCTCCCCAGGTGACTTACACAGAGGGCATTTCCACTGATCAGGGAAGAACGATTCCCCAGCCCATATTTCTGTGCCAACTGTACTGTCTATTTTTAACTGCAAGCTGCCATTAGCATTTGTTTGCTAAAAATAAACACATTTCAAATGCAATTCATTACCTAGTGCATTAGGGAAAAGGCAATTTATTCTTCAGTCAAGAAGAAATATTTTTAAGAGATAAATTGGTTCATGCAAATATCTGTGGCTTGCACTCAATGCACGTGGTACCAGCAGAGACAGTGCTCTGATTTCAACTGATGGGATAGATCACAAAATTCAGGAAGCTGCTGAGGAGCTCAGTGCAACATCCTATTTAACTTAATTAAAAACACGACGACAATTATGTAAGAGAAAAACAAAAAAGAGATGTGGGGTGGTAGACACAGTTCTCCCCTTGAACCGCAGTGAAACAGAAGTGTAACAAATGGGCAGATAAGGTTCTTGAGGAGGGGATATTCTTTATTATATTGATGGTAATGGCTTCCTAAAACCTAAACATCACTGCTTCTCGCTCTCAGAACAGGGGGGTATTACAAGGACACAGTTCTGGATCAGAAAATGCCAGTACAGAAGGATTTTAAAATGGGTTTAGATGAGCTGCTAAGCCAGGAGATGGTGATCTCTGATGAACCTGTCCTTCATGAATCCCTTAGTTTCCTTTTTATTAAAAAAAAACCCCAAAAAAACAGCTTCCGAAATGCTTTGTGGAAATAAGGTACTTGAAGCAAAACTTGCTGTCTTTTGGCAGGAGGATTTGTAGGGCATGTAGTGAATTCCTGTTCTGAAGGTTCACAAGTAGGACCTGAACCTGAGTCTCACATGCTCCTCTCTCCCAAAGAACAGAAATAATGTACCATAAATTAAAAAAAAAACCAAACCCAAAACAAAACAAAACAACAACAACAACAACAACAACAAAAAAAACACCAAAAAAACATAAAAAGAAAAAATCGACTCAGACTCCTCAGGATATATGGGGGGAAAGCAAAGTTTTCATATCCAGCCACTGCTAATGCAGCAGGTCCTGCAAAATCGGCACAGTCTGATTTTCCCCACTAGAGGGGACTGCGGTATCTAGAGTTACCTGCTCACTCAAAGCGGTTCTGGTAACCTCACAATTTGTGACATTACTAAGAAAATTAATTACTGATACTTGTAATATAATTCAAAACAGTGTAAAATTGGAATATGATGAAAACCCTTATTAAATGTACAAAATGTAAAAAATAATAACCTGGATTTAGGTTCCTTCATTAAACAGTATTTTGAAGTTGCCAGATTAAAAAAAAAATAAAATAAACTCTTCTAGTTTATCTGAAAAATGTGGGGCATTTTTCTATACTGTTTTGCAATGTTCCTATGAAATACTTCAAATTAAAATACAGTCTAACATCAGAACCCTAATCTATAAAATGCTCCTGATGATTCACAGTAACTTGTGTTAAATCTGCAAAAACCAGCACCTTGGTGTCCCCAAAATATTTTGGTGGCAGGATCCTTAGCTAATTGCAAACACTTGAAACAAAATGCAGAGAGAGAGAAATAAGAACCCAGGTGTGCTTCCCACCTTAGACGTGCTTCTGGGGGATGCCACAGCAGGTGGCACAAGGAAGGCTCTGAACATGGAGAAAACAAGTTCTGACTTCTTCTCATGGTCTCTTATCCCTACAGTTCTGGCAATTAAGCATTTCCAGGTGCCTTTTTCATCAGAAACATCCATTGAAATACCACAAGTTAAAGCACATTTGCAGTTGTTTGGGTTTTGAATTCCAGGATAAGGAATAACAGAATCATGGAATTGTTGAGGCTGGAAGAGGTCTAAGATCATTTATTTCAACCTTTAACCCACCATCACCACGCTCACCAATAAACCACATCCCTTAGTGCCACATCCACTCACCTTTTGAACACTTGCAGAGAGTTTCTGACAGGGGCACTTTCAGAGACAGTGTTTCTATCACTTCCCTGGGCAGCCTTTTCCAATTCCTGACCATTCATTCAGTGAAGAAATTTTTCCTAGTATCTAATCTAAACCTCCTCTGATGCAACTTTAGGACATTTCCTCTTGTCCTGTCACTTGTTACCTCCTCTCAGGCAGTAGTAGAGAGTGATGAGGTCACCCCCAAGCAGCCTCCTCTTCTCCAAGCTAACAACCCCAGCTCCCTCAGCTGTTCTTTGCAAGAATGTGTTCAATGTGCAAGCACTGGTGCTACTGCCGAGGGCCAAGACTTGGGTTTGAAGCTGGTTGTTCCTGCCAATAGGTTTTGTTTTACAGAGCTTTGTTTGCATCAGTTCTTACTCAGGGAGCAATAGTGGGAGATGCCTCCCTCATCCTGTGATTTATCCACATGTGGTTTGTGCTGCACTTCTGCCCTGCCACAGGGGTGATCCTGTGGGAGGACCTATTTGCACCTTGCTCACCACTGCTCCTCTTTGGCAAGATCAACCCCTTCTTTATAACTGGTTTTTTGCTGCAAATCATTAAACCAAAATGATTTTCTCTCTGCTAGTTGCCAGCAGTTTTCTTGTCTTGGTGTCAGAGACTCAGAAAGCTGCAGATGTCAGCAGGCACCTTGAGGTGCCTGCTCCAGTCCCCTGTTCAGAGGGTCAGCTGGAGCAGGGCACTCAGGGTCATGGCCAGTCAGGTCCAGTGATGGAGACTCTAGCACCTCTCTGGCAGCCTGCTCCAGTGTTTGACAATGATTGCTGTAAAAAAATGTTGGTTTTTTTTAAAGTTTAAATGTAATTTCCTGCATGTCAATTAGTGTCTGTTGTGTCTTATGCAGTGCCCAGGGAAGTGGAGTCTGGTTCTGTGTTCTTTACTGGGCCCCGCCAGGTGTTTGTACACACTCACAAGGTCCCTATTGAGCCTTCTCCATTCCAGGCTCAGCAGCACCAGCTCTTTAATCCTTTTCTCACTGGAGAGTTGCTCCAGTCCCTTCAGCATTCTGTTGGCTCTTCACTGGACTCTTTCCAGTGTGTCCACATCTCTCTTGCTCTGAGGAGCCCAGCACAGGGCACAGCACTGCCGGTGTCACCAGTGCTGAATGGAGGATCCTGAAGGCACTTGGCACAAGGGCACATCATTAGCCCACAGCCAATTTGGTGTCTCTAGAACCCCAGGTCCTTTCCTATCAAGCTGCTTTCCAGCTGGGTGCCCCCAGCATATTCAGGTGTGTGGGCTTGTTCTTCTCCAGGTGCAGGACTGAGGTTATTCCAACTTCACATGGATCCTATCCACCCATTTCTCCAATCTGTTGAGGTCCCTCTGGATAGCAGCATAACCAACCCTCTGCTGCTTCAACACTTCTCCCAGTTTTTTATCTGCTGTATCATCCAGCTGGACTTTGTGCCACTGATAACAGCCCTGAGTGAACTGGCACTTCAGCCAGTTTTTAGTTCACCTCACTGTCTAGTTACTTAGCCCTTCATCACCTTGTGTGTGTAGTTATAGCAAGCACTCAAAATCCCTGCTAAAGTCAAGATGAACAATGCCACTCAGTGCTTTCCCTGTGACCACTGGGGCAGTCATGTTGCTGTACAAGGTTTTCAGGCTTTCTCAGGTGTGATTTCCCCTTTGTAAGTCCAGGCTGACTATTTCCTATCAGCCTCTTGTCCTTTGTGTTTGGAAATGATTTCTAGGACTATTTACTCCGTGACCTACCCAGGGACTGAGGTAACACTGCCACGTGTGCTGCTCCCCACATCATCCCTCTCAGAGATAGGACACTGAATGTCTTGCCTAAGGTATGTCCAAACCTATTGAAATTATTTAACTACTTTTTAAATTCAGTTAGTGAATGCAAAAATGGTTTCCATGGTCATCATCTTACTATGGGAATGGCAATCTTTCCAGGCTCCTTCCCCAGCAACAGTTTTCCTTGACTGCTCCCTCCATTCCAAACTCTTCATTTCCTGCTGTTCTCTTTCCAGGGAGTGTGAGCAGGACACCAGCCCAGTGCAGGTGAGTCACTGGGATGTTTCCTCACACGCTGGGCTGTTTCCAGAGGACTGAACCTCTGCCACAAACTCATTCAGCTACTGTGAGGAGGGAGTGCAGTGGGAGCTCAGAGTGGCTCAGAGGACAGAGTGGGAAGTATGAAGATCTTTTAAAGCTACCTTTTCTTCTCTCTCTTCCTTTCCTAATCGATTTCTCATCCTGAAGAAACTCCTGTGGGATGCTGCTGTCAGAAACTTGTCTCCCTTCCCCCCTTATTTCCATTGCTCCCTTTGCAGGTGACAGGCAATTTTCTCCCATTTATTAAGGTTATCTTTTCCTATACCCATCACAGGTTTCAATCTCCTCTGTCCTTTTCTGCTTTCTAGTCTCTTCTTTTTTATTCCAAGAAGAGAAAAGAAGGGAGCACCGGCATCCTAATTATTTATATGCAAATATTTCCTCTACTTTTGTCCTGATTTAGCAAAAGTTAGAGTCTTAAAGGAGCAGGCAGGAGAGTCCCTTTTATTCCCATCAGGCATTCTTGCAGCTTCATTCCTGGCTAGCAAAGCAGTTTGCAAGACCAATGGAAAACTGACATTCTTTTATCCCTGCTGCAAAATTTGTTTTATAATTATGTATCCTATTCTAAAATGTATATGTGGCCTTAATCTGCCTAATATGTGGGGCTTAATATGTATAAAAAGTCTGCTATGTACGTTGTCTCAGCACAGAATTTCAATGTCTAGAAAGGCTGAGACTGAATTAAAAAGGAAACACTGTGCATGGCAATGAGCTCATTTTGACAGGCTGAATTAATTTTAAATAATAAGGAAGTAATTTCCATCTCACTAAATGTCTGCATTTTTCTGTAAAAATAAAACACTATAGTCAGAAAGATACTCTTGAGAAGTGTCTCTCATAGAGATAAGCAAAGCAGATAGCAATTTAAAAAGTAAATAAATCATAATTACAATAGTAAAATGTAGTATTAAGTATTAATGCACTTCAAGCCCAGCTACTTTGATTGATTTCTGCTTTATCTCATTAGCTTTATAATCAGAAAAATATAATCATATGAAGATACGTCCATTTAAGCACAGACAAATACCTCCAGCAGTTAGACATGGCTGTTTTAAGGATGCAGTCACAACTGCCTCATGCAAAAGAAAAGACCATGAGGAAAAAAGGCATGGGAAGATGTAGAGGAAAAATATCTCTACAGCACCATCCCTGGTCCCCACTGCCTGAAAAGATAACAGGCTTGCAGATGAAATGTTCTGTGGATGGTCACATAGGGAACATGGCTTTCTGTGTTGAAGCATGACCAGAAGTGTTGATGCTTGACGTGGTAATACCCATCTGGGATTGAGAAGTGACGTTCAACTCTCTCCTCTAGAAGGGGGGATTCACTTCTGTACTCCAGACTAGTGTGGAGAGTTTTCCCACCAGCAGGCTGGGAACACACCAGGGCCCGTGGCACTGAAGAGGGTTTGCACCAGAGCCTCGGGGTGCAGCCTCAGTCCTGGGCTGTGCTTTGTTAATGGGCTGTGCACAGGAACACCCTGGTAGATCCACGGTGCTCCCCTGCCCTGAGGAGGACTGTAACCACCAGACACCTCCACAGCCCTCCTTGAACAATGAATTACTTTTTGCACAGCACCAGGAGGAGCATCTAGGTCATGGCTGTCTGTGCATTCTCCCCTTCTTCAGCATATTCCCTAGCATATTCTGAGCCAGGGTGTAAGGCCCTTTCCCAGATTCAAGAGAAAAAATACACCTCCTTTTTTAACCAACAGCATGGTGATTTGAATATTGCCTAGAAATGGGAGATCCTGGTGCAGCTCTAATCCTTGCAGTAGCTGCTTGACTACAAAGCGTTTTCTAAAATGTATCTTTCTTGGTCCTGTAAATGAAACTGGGGAGAAAGGGAATATAAAAGGCAAGATCAAGGATGACATTGTAGCCTGGTGACAGGGGCACTAAGCTGTGCAAAAGGTGATCTGACTTCCCTTCTCTGCTCCCATTAATATTTAATAGTCATTAAATTAACAGTCAGGGACGTGTAGGATTAACTACAGGTCAACATCCTCATACTTACATCTGAATGAACGAGATAGTACTAGAATGGAGGGAAATAAGCTGTTAGCAATGAGTATGGCCAGTATGTCAGTAACAGGCACAAATTTAAATGATTTAAACACTGTCCCTGAAAACCAAAACAATCAAATAGCTGCTCTAATACTGAGACCCACACAAACCCTGCACTAGTGCTGAAACCTCCCGAACAAACACCCATGGAGATGTGAAACCCTTTGGCAAAAATCAGCCCTTTCTCTCTGTGGATTTGCTCAAAGGACTTGCAAGAGACTGACACTGCTGATCACAGGGAAAACAGCCATAAACAGCTTTTCATGCACTCAATAGCAGTGTTCTCAAAAGAACCTGTGAAGGATGCTGTAACTGATCCACCTGCACTGCCAGGAGAGGAGCTGAGGACCCCTGCGCCAAGCCATCAGGCTCATTTGCAGGCTCATTTGCAGGGTTGGAGTGGCTGATGGCTGGAGCCACAGGAGTGTCCTTCTGCTCCCCTCCAGCCTGGCCCTGACACTGAGGCACAGCAGAACCTGACTTCTCTCCTGCAGTTCCTTTTTTGGGTGCAACTTGGGAGCACCGTTGACTGCAGCTGTTAGTGCAAGATTCCTTCATCTTTCCCATGCTGTTTAAAATGAAAAGCACTCTAATCTGAAACAGCCTTTCCACTTCTGGAGGAACCACACTGAGGACTATGATGGCCAGCTTGTTCCCTTGTCCCTCAGTGGAGAGATGGACAAGGGGACAAGCCTGTTCATCTATTTTGGTGAACTTGTTTGCTATCTCCCTGTTTAGGGAAGGCTTCCCACCAGCTGTGCAGATGAGCAGAGAGGAGGAGGGCTGTTATCCACGGAGGGATGCCTGCTGGATTTGACCAGACAGCTCAGATCTTTGGCAGCTTCTTTTCCCACAGTTGCTAAGAAACAAAAAACAATCAGCTGCTGAAACAACTGTTTAGTGCATTTCCCCTCCATTTGTCTCCCTCTGGATTACAGCAGCTTTAAGAATTGCTGGGCTTTCCCTGTGCTTCTGATGGTGAGGGCAAGCACAGTGCTGGGGCGGACAGTTTGGTCTCAGTACCTTTTGCAACAGGGCTCCAAGTACACAGGTTGTTTCCATATGTGGCCATCAGGGCTTTCCCTCCCTTGAGATGTCTGCAGGGGTCTCAGGAACACCTATTCACTCTTTCAGCTCCCTTTACAACCACTGTCAGCACATCCACCTGAGTCACCAGTAGCTCCAGCTGTGGTTTTAATCAAACCTGTTGTCCAGTTCCTACTTCAGTGTTTCAAATGTCTTCATTTATTCCCTTGCAGGCCTGGCTCTGGCTCTCTTCTTGCCCACAGCCATTCACAGGTTGTGTGGGAGAAGGGACAGTGTAGATTGCCCAGCAGGATTTTGGAGTGCCATCAGGAAGGAGACCATATGGGTTTCCCTGTGGCTGAGAGCCAGATGGCCAGTGAGCCACTGAAGAACAAAACCCCACAGGAGGTTAATACCTGCTGGGAACATCACCCAGGAGGAAACTCCCACTCACATTTAGCTGCAATAACAGAAAAAAAAAAGAGAAAATAGACTTGAGAAAAAACATCCTTAGTTAAGTCAGAGGTAGGTTTACAGGTCTGTTTTGTGTAGTGTTAGCACCAGGCATTTGTCTCTGGTTGAAGGGGACTGGAAGGCTGCTAAAAAACTTTGGGGAATAACCTTCCCTGCATAAATGACTATGTGAAATTCACTTCTTTATTTCTCTGTCATGTCATCTCAGCTGCATGTTCACTATTAATAATAGGTCCAACTCTGCAGAGTCTCACAGTGTCTTGGAAATGTCACCTATCAAGGTACACAAATAAAGCTAGAACTGCCTCAAAATATTAACTGCTCTGTGTGTTTGCTAACAGTTCTGTGCTGACCGTGAGGGCTGGATTTGTGTTCCCAGCACAATCCCTGTAAATTCTGCTGGTTCCCTGGCGGGCTGGGGTTTTTACTAAGTGGTTACGTGTCGTGCTTCCCTTATGTGGAACCTTCAGATTTCTCATAGAGCTTGTGGCTCTTACAGCAAGTTACAGCTTTTTTTTCCAGCAGCCTTGGTAGAAACTGGTTGTTGTATCAGCTCATATATTTTGTAACTCCATCAAATAATTCTGTGTGTTGTGCAGGTCAGAAAGAGATCTCTGCTGCAGAAGAAAGAGGTGACACAGTGTTGGGAGCGAGAGGGACCTCGGCTTGGCTTGTGAGCTAAGCATGTTGTGCTGAGCCAACACTCCTGGGAGCTCCTGCTCTGTGCTGGGGCAGCATGATGAGGCATTGCTGTGATGGTGTAAATACTGTAGTGAGCACAGGGCTGAGGGGAGTATGGGGGCATGTGAAGGAACAGCTCCAGGGTGGCCAGAGGAGCCTGGAGACAGGCATTCCTCAAGAACAGGTATGAAAACAAAGTTCTCACCTTCCATATGTAAGGTCAGACCAGAAGTCTACTCAGTCCATACCTTTTTTCTGGCAGTGGCCAGCAATTGGTATGTAAGGCAGGGCAGGGAAAGCCATAGGGATATTTCCTCAAAATTATGTACCATCCAACAGTTTGGAGAGGGGAATTTGGGAGCCCAACAGGCATCATTGCACATAAGGGTCCTGAAAGTCTTTCTGCCATGAATATATCCATTTGCTTTGTGAACATTTTTAGCGCATAAAATCCCAGACAGGGAACTGCAGGCAAGTGAAGTCCGGGTCACCCAGGATGTGGCTGCCTGAGTGTCCTGAAGCTGCAGCCGGAGGCACTGTGTCATCCATTAAAGCATCTTCCTCTCCTGAGGGTGAATAAGCACTGACCTCACTTCAAACTCCCCAGCAGACAACAATCACCCAGTCAGTCATTAATTTTTCAAGTGCTGTGCGTGGCTTTAGGTTTAGAAGGGAAAAAAGGCTGTTCCCTCAATCTCAACAGTGTTGTTTGCAGTGACCTTGTGTGTGCCCTGTTCCAAAGCAGAGAGGGAGATGTTTTGAGAATTGTGGAAATGGTTTGCTGCACCTTCTGGTGCATCATGGATGATGAGGAAAAATAGGAATGAGGATCACTGAACTAGCTGAGTAAATGGCCAAGTTACCTAATTTGGTTCCTCCAGACAGCTGCTATGCTTAGCAAGAAGTATAACTATTATTATATGATGGCACACAATTTATCAAATCCTACCAAAGGAATATATGTTCCCTAATTTTTTATTCTTCAGAGCAAAATACTATTTTTTTTCCAACATGTTTCTATCAGACAATGGTTAAAAACATATTTTGCTAACTGAGTTCACTGTTCCTGAAAAAGGCTGGATTAAATCCTTAGGATTATTTTATTAGAGAAACAGCTCCTAAACCACCAGGTAGGAAGAGGACACTGTAGGGCCCAGCACATCACTAGGATGAACTATATTCAGCCAATTCATATGATTTTTTTTGTTTGTTTTTAGTGTTCTACCTCAGAAATGACATGTCCATTTACTGCACACATGTGAATCCCCAGGCCAGCAGGGGTGAGTTGTGACCTAGTTCGTAGGTTTTACAAAGCAGTCTGAACATTACCTGTGCTTTCCCTCACATGGGCAGCCTATAAATACTGCCTGTTGCTGTTTGTACAACATGCCCATCAAAGGTTATGTGCAGCAGGCAGTTTTTGTAGGGCTCAGTAAACTTTACCATTGTCAGTGACAGAGTTGCCTTTAAAGCTGATGAGAAGATGTGCACTGCTACAAGGCTCTGGACCAAGATCGTGGAGAAACATTTATTATTAGGAGCATTTAACCTACAAATTAATTAAATTCTAAGCATGTGAATGGGGCATCAAATTATTTTATACAAGTTCTAATTAATTAGTCATAGAATTTACAAGGAATTCAGTTAAGTTATGACTTGTGCATATATTGCAACATTTTTGAAGACCTGTTAAAACTGACTTGACAATCTTAGCTGCAGGATATTATGTCCATTATGGGTGACTTTGGCAAAATGGATTTTGCCCTTTCAAGCCCTCTAATTTTGGATGCAATTTTTGTAGCATCTTCATCTTAAAACCAAAACCAAAACCAAACCAAAGCAAACAAAACAATAAACCAAAAAATAACAATAAAACCTGAACAAAAACAAAAAATCAAAAACAACAACAACAACAAACAACAGAAAACCCACATGAATATCTGGACTCTAAAAACGTAAATTTTAAAGTCTAAAGAAGGGCACCCAAACATTGGCAGCTACCTACAAGTACTCTGGTTTACAGACTTGAATGAATTACTCTTGTATATGCTTTCTTAAATCATCAGTACCCCTTTTTTTGTTTATTAACTTTGATATGCAATTGACAAGTCTATTCGTTACTCTACAATGATATACTTAATCACAAATAATTCTTGTTATTTAGAAATCTTTGTGGCATCTCTGATCTTTCTAATCTGTTATGAATGTTGTCTTTAAGTAATATGAAAATGGATGCATTAATTACAAACTGCTTCAGAGGCGGCTTCTGTCAGGCAAATAATTTTCTGTAAGTCAGAGAGCTGAAATAGCTGCTTGGATATGGTAAATGTTTTTAAGTTTCATTCTCAGCCTGAGCACCATACACAAGGTAGAGGTGAATGAATATCCTCTGGATGGAGGGTAGTGTGCCCTGTGCTCGAGAGACTACTCTGACAGTACCTTGTGGTCCTCTTGTCACATTCCTTCATTTTTCCATGGGGAAGAAAAAAAATGAATCTGGGTGTAGACATAGCCAGACACTTTCCCTACCCAAATCTCAATCATAGTTTCCTTTCCAAAGGGAGTTTTCTTCAATGTAACTTTAATGTAGTGCCAGGTCTTTCACAGGCGTTTAAAATACTCTTCATTTGTAATAACAGAGTGGAGGCAGGAAATGTGCAGCAGCTGTATCTCCTCCTAGAAAGGATGTTTTTGATTCAGGATGGGCTGTAGATGCAAAAATGAGTGGCAGACAAAGACTGACTGTGGTTTACTTGGAGGTGAGTTCAAGCAAGGCTAACTTGGGCAGGGGCAGGGCACGGATTCCTCCTGCAGCTGCCTGCACCTCGTGCAGAGGAGTGCAGAGCCAGAGTCACTGCTCGTGTCTCATTGCAGGCAACACCTCAACACCTCAACAGAGGCAGGAGCTGTGGGTGAGCCATCAAGGGATGATTTGAAAATAACACAGACAAGACTGATTTTCTGAGAAACACTATGGAAAACTTGGAAACTGGTATGATTTGACCTTGCCTGTGGTGGCACTCAGGGAGGAGGTTTTGTGTTGCAGGGCCTGACAGAGCACAAAGAGGAAAAGGAAATGAGCATCTCAGAAGAAAGGAGGAGAAAAGCAGGAAAAGCCATTGAAGTAGTTTCATGGAAAACTTTGAGAGGTTGGATCACAAATCTCACAAAAAGGATGAAGGTGAAACAGTGAAAGGATTTAGTGTGATTTGCTAAAGAATTGAAGCTAGGAATTGATTTTAGTTGTGACATTTTGAGGGAAGAGAAGGTGAGCATCAAGAGAGCCAGAATAGAGAAGGCTGTGAAATCTGAGGATGAAGTTATCATGGCTCTGGTGTGGGAACAGATAGTAATAGATAATTTTGTAGGATGCTCTTGAGGGAATGTAAGCAGGATTAAATGACAGCATCAGTCTGGAGAGAGGAGAGAGGATGGTGATAATGTTGAAAATAGCACTGAGGGTGTGTGCTGCTTGGATACAGAAGCTAACAGGTTTACCAATGCAGTCAAACAGGGTAGGCAGGTGAAGTAAGATAAGGGGTTCAGTTGTAGCTAGAGCTTGGGCAGGGAGGTTGGACCAGATGCCCCACTGTGGTCCCTCCCAACATTACCCATTCTGTGATTCTGATATTTAGCCCAGTGCAGCCCCCCATACACATGTACTCTTAGAATCACAGAATCATTAAAATCATTAGAAAAGTCTTCTAACACCACTGAGTCCAAGCACTAACTCATTAATCCTGCTCTGTTCAGAGAAGCTGCCTGGGCAGCATTTGAGGATTTTAGATATTTGCTCTGCAAGTTTAGCAGGATGGAGGTGTTCATGTGCAGAACCACCTGATATCTTGGTCCAGTCTGAAAGGCACAGCAATCCCCTGGGTGTGTGTCACACTCAGAGATCACAGTGTCTGTGGTCATGCCTGTTTCCAGGATAATCACCCTCTTTCTTTGCTGTCCTAACAAATGGCCCTTTCCCACACACCTGGGCAGAAGCAATTTTTACAAACTGAAGGGGGTATGTGCTGGATATTGAACATCCCACAAAGTGTACATATCTATCCACATCTGATCTCAACAAGGGACCATCTGCCCCACTGTTTTATTGGATGGTTTGGTGTGTCACAGCCTTGAGTCAGGCACCTGAAGTCTCTCCTACCTGAAGAATCTCCTAGGGATTATATGATATTCAGCTGGAGGTGAGCATGTTCCCCCCAGAGATATGCTATTGATAGGAAGATGTAATGACTTAGATGAAATCATTACTCATCCTTCCAGTAAGTTGTGTCCTGATTTAGTAACATATTCCATTTGAAGATCATATTGTCTCTGGTGAGTCTGCTTTACAACAGCAGTGCAAACAAATTAAACAAAGTTTTGATATGCTTTTATCAAAGATTTGTCCCTAGTGTCCTTTGATTTACTTCTTGAGATCTCTTCTGGCATGAACTGGATAGAGGCAATATTTTCTCCCACTCAAAGTGGATCTGAGTTCAACACCTCTGAGAATATATGAGCACTGCCTTCAGAGCTGGCTTCAGGCATTCTAGAGAATGACTGCCCTCCCCTTAATATATAATAGACTGAAGACAGCTCTATGTCTTCATTCCAGTGAAATTGTTTTTTTCTCCATTTCCTCAACATCCACATAGTGGTGCCTTGGGTATCCCAAGACAGTTCCAAAATGAAAAAAAACCTCCCTACTTTCTTCGTTTTTTTTTTTTTTGTGGATGACAAAAGGAGTTGCAAAGGTACATGCTCTCTTGTCCTTTAACCCCACTTGCCTCTCTAGCAAGGACCAAAATTAATGACAGATAGATTTGTCTACAGGGGAATATTCTTGGATTTTGCAATGTTTGTAATTGTTTCACAGAGGTTAGAGATGAGACTGACCTATTAATTACCCTTTATACCACTTCAAGTCTGTTAAAGATGGGTTCCTAGAACAAGAGGTATATTTTTCAGTGCACATTTTGATATGAAACAGAAATCTGTAATGAGAAAAAACTGATTCCATGAACACCAGTAGAAAGTCTTTTTTTGTCTCTAGTCTGAATTTCAGAGGATCATTACTGCTGACGTTGCTGTGATTGAGTAGATGAGTGCTTGAAGTCTCATGTTACTAGTGTGATTGTCAATAGGACTACAAAAGGGGAATGCACCTTAAGAAATAAGAAAATGTTCTTACAGATGAGTGTGTTGAATGACTGGAAAATCCAAAGTAGCTGTGCATCAGGAAGACAGGTAAGGCAGTATGTGCAGGAACATCAGCCTGCTCTAGCTCAGCTCAGGTGTAATAACTTACCAGTTTAATGTATTGCCAGGTTGTGAGAGGCTACTGGTCTGTCTGGGTTTCTGCCTGTTGTGTTCTTTGTGTGGTCTGGATGCAGAGAAGGGATGTCACATCTGCCATTATGAAGGAAGCCTAAAATTTACAGCAAATCCAGCCCTGAACACTGGATAATTCCCAATCCTTTGGCTATGATTGATGAGTAGTTCATCTATGGTTTCCAAGCACTGTGGTCCCCATGGCACTGACAGCATCCACCTGACCCTGGAGTCCCTATCACAGGGCAGGATTTGGGGTTGCATTGGCCCAGCCAAGCTGTTTTCCATAGCAGCTGTGGGGAAGGGACTCCGCTCTTGTCTGTGAACAGCCCCAAGGTCTTTGTCCTTTCATGGTCTGTCTGGTGGCTGTCGGACATAGGGAAATGTTGACATTTTGGGGACACGTGATACAGAAAGGCTGGCCGGCCCTACTGAAGGATTACAACTGTTCTGTTGAAGGAAGGAAGCTTGAGATCTGCTGAGCTTTTTGATGTCTTTGATAAAGACCTTGCAATTTTCACACATCAGGATAGTCTTTGAGGGGCATTGGTATTCCAGTGGGCAGATTTTGCCTTCCCAGCTGTCCCATGGATTCTCAGGAGCAAGTTGGTCTGTGGCCCTCAGCCAGAAAAGCACTTAGATAAGAGCACACCTCTCAGTCCATGGATCATCCTGCTGAATTCGTTAGGGCTCCTTATGCACTTCCAGGAAACAATGTGCTTTGCTGGGCTCAAGTCCCCATATGCACAAAACTCCTCCACATCCCTTGTAGCCGTATTAATATGCTGGATGGGGTAGGGATTCTGCCCAAGAGTGCACTCCTTGCTTGAGTTATAACCACACTTTCAGCAGTGAATGGGTGAGTGTGCTTCTGCTTGAGGTTAAAAAGCTCCATTCTTTTAGGTTGTCAGCAAAATCAGCCTCAGGGAAAAGAGAGCTGTGCCTACACACTATTCCAGTGATAAACACAGAGACACTTGTTTGCTCCCTGAATAATATGACTTTGAGTTCAAAGTTGGCAGTGCTGGAGAGGATCAGCACATGGCTGAGCACGGCAGGTGGGGACAGAGAAGTGTTGTGTTACCCTTTTTGTTACGGATGGCTCCCAGAGCCCCAGGGGTGGCACTGCAACTGCAGCTTGAGTGAGGAGTGGGTCAAATGGAAATGTCAGGACAGAAGACCCTGCAGAGCCTAGCATAAGTATCTAGCAGCAAAGGACAGCCAGGCATGAGGACATAAGAGGAGAAGTGATGAGGGCATGCCTAGCTCTGTGGTGCAGGGTTGCAGAGGCAACTCAACAGTAGGCAGGTGAGCCAGGCAGTGACCCTTTCAGAGAGCTTTGACTTTTGCTTAATGCTCTTGTAGGGCAGATGAATAGGCTAAAACATTGCAGGACTTGGCAGCTCTCTGCCAGATAAGGTGTCTGAGAGACAGCTGGTTCCATCAGGCCTTCAATGAGGGTCAGAGCATTGAGAGGAGGGAGGTGGCAGTCAAGAGGATTAGCCCAATTCAGGGAATCTGAATTTTGAACTAAGACTAATTAAGAGGGAAGAAAATGGGACTAGGAATACTTAATAGGGTGCTTTGAGAAGATGGAGTATTTCACAAGACTCAAAGACAAATTCAGGATCCTTAAGTGGTGCTGGAGGCAGATCTGTGGGTTGTCTTCTATAAAATATGGTCTGTAGACACCCATTCACCCAAAAACTGTGGGTAGATATTGGCCATTGGTTTTTTTTTTTTTGCTGTGTAGGATGAGGGAAGTTGGGTCTTCTGGCAGTAAGGGGAGGAGGTAGGAGGTTGTGACGTGGCCAGACTCTGTGTATGTCATGGCTCCAGCATCCCTGAGGAGACACGTTGTTTTGGGAGCCAAACTGAAGAAGGAGCACGGTGACTTTTTGGCAGGTGGGAACAGAGATGTACAGTGCTCTTGCCTCAGGGCCTCAGCTGAGTCTCAGAGCTCTGGCTGCTGGCAGGAACTCACTGAGGAGAAGGAGGCAGGAAATCACAAACCCCTTATTGATTCCCTTTCTTTTCTGCAACCCATCCCCAGCACTAACCATATTTGAAAATACAGTTTCCAGGCTTCTTTTACAATGGCTAAAAAAAAAAAAAATCTTAGCTCTAGAGAGAATTGTTTTGCCAGCCCTATTTTTCTCTGGCTTTGAGTTTGCCATTGACGTTAATTAGGACTTCCTGTGCCTTGTTAGCCTGGCATTTTCCTTTCTTGCTGAGAACAGCGAAGGTGACCTTGCTCAGTAGGTGGATTTTCTCAGCTCTGACAGTCTAATCATTAATGTCTTAGGAACAGAGGTAGGGATCTTACACGGGAAACTTGAGAAGAGCTGTAAAAACATCATGTAGACAGCTGGCAGTGTCAGCTGGCGTAGCTCCAATAATTCAAAAGTAGAGGTTTTTCTGATAAGTCATCTTGATCTCACACTACACATGATATTCAACACATACTTTTTGTTGCATAATAAGAAAACAACAAATATCTATCTATGTAAGCTCAGTTGCAAGTGGTTGAAGGGTATGCTGATCAACAAACTCCATTTCATTATCCAGGAAAGTGGACCAGTCACCAGAACACTGATCTCTGCTGGTCTGGTTTTTGAATGATGGCTTTAAAGCTATTTTGGTGGCTTCACTCTACTCCACACCTGTACAATTACAAAACTGTAGAATCATGGACAACTCTAAGTAGAAAGGCACTTCATGTATTCCAATTCCCTTCTCAAAGAAGATCCAAACAGAGCAGGTTGCTCAGGTCATGTCCAGTCAGGTTCTGAGGATTTCCAAGGATGGAGATGATGCCACCTTGCTGGGCAACCTGGTCAACATTTGAACAGCCTCATGACAAAAAACCCTCACCAGCACGCTTAAAATATGAGTGAAAATCCTGTCAGAAAAGAAACCCAGGAAGGGAATAACTGAGTTCTGCCTCTCCCTAGGAGGCAGCAGCACAAGACCCATGTGGGTACATATGTTTCAAGCTGCTGTGATTAGTCTCACCTTCATAAGCTTTACACACACTAAGATTAAAAGGGCTATAAACACAGAAAAACATTGTATTTGCTCATAGCAGTCTTTTTTAAACAGAGACTGCGCAAACAGCAGTTGTAATTCCGATGTGTGATCTGCCACACGAAGCAAGAGTTTGACAACAGGAGAGTCACAAAGCACTGGCAGTAGCAGAGCTGTCCTCGTCAGCCAGCTGCACCAGGAGCAGGCTCGGCTCCCAGAGGAGGCAAGGTGGGAGCTGCTGCTTTCCACTGGCAGGCACAGGAGGGCTGGTTCTGCTCCTGACCCATCTGAACTGCACACTTCCACATCTCTACCACAGATTTCCAAACAGCCATGTCCAGGGGTGTCCTGATCCTAGCAGGTACCTCTGAAGGTCACTTAGGAATGACATACACAGCTCGCAGATTTGCCACTAGCAGCTGCCACAAGCTACCAAAAAAGGCAGAATATTAAGACTGCACAAAACCAAAGCTGAGCTGGAATATCGATATCAAATGAAACGCTCACATGTTGCTGAACATGCTGCCTAACATCAGAAACACGAGACAACAGCAGAAAGCCATGCAAGGCGTTTTGGCAGAAGCACGCAGACATTTCACAGCTTGTCCCCTGGATGCCATGCTCACACTTACGTTAGTCTGTGTCACACTACCTGAACTTGTTTTAAGCATTTCCATCATCTGTGAGGTAGGGAGGGAAAAACAGAATAGTTAAGGTATAATCAAGTGAGATCTTGCACATCACAGTATAATTTGTAAACAATCTCTTCATTGGATGTAGTGTGGAGAGTGTAAATGGTTCAGGCTTCTACCTCAACTTATCCAGACAGGGAACTTTCTGAAAGCCAGGTAAGTGATTCAATGGATTACTAAGGAGGCAAATGAAAAAAACTGGGATTAATAGAGGAAGAAATAGTGACAGAACATAAACAAACACATAAACAAGTAAATAATTTTGAGTGAGATTAATTTTTTGCTGTCATGTCAGAATCAAAACACTCAGTAATATATTTTGATCGGTAAGCAATTTTAAACACTCTGTTAATCTGTCTGCTTCAAAAATATTTGAATGAAGATGCAAAATTAAAAAACAAACGCCTACAAATCATTACAGTGAATTAGACCAAAGGTAAAACTGTATCAGTTCTCATCTCAATATGGAAAGATCTGTAGAAGTCTTTATTCTAGGCGAGAAATTACAGTAATAAAATAAAAATGATACATCAAGATTTTGTTGATACATTGCTCCTCAGTTTTGATTATACTTTCAAAGTCATAGGTACCATTTGAAAGACCCAGCCTACCAAATCCTTTTATATGTACAAACTTTCCTGTTGGCTTAAATTTTAAGGTTAGCCATGCACTGTGCTTTTAATTATGCACCCACAGAAGCCTCCTCTGGTGAGATCTTGTGCCCATGCTACCCTGAGGAAGCCCAGGGGAACCTAACAGTACTTTGGATCTCAAAGTATCTTCAGTCATCTCCTGTAATTATTCCTGTAATTTATGGTGAATTTACAGTACTTTGCACAGTGCATAAACCTTTCATGTCTGATGAGGGCAGTTTCACCTGAAAGCTGAAGGATTTGTATCAAGAAAAAAAGTACTTGCGCATCTAGACTTGACACTACTGAACAGCTAAAAATCCCTATCAAGATTGAGAAAACAATTATCTCCTGAGAGAGTGGCAGGGTAATCAATTGGCCTAAATTTCTGCTATTCAAGGGGAACCTGAAAGGAGATACTAAAGGAGATACATAGACAGAATTTGAGACACTATCTCAAACCAGTAATTTCTTCACTAAGAACACAGACCAATGGTTCCACTATCACTTGACAACTGTTTTGAAAAGAATTTAAGGACTTTACTGTGGATGTAACATATAAATCACAAAGAGCCAAACTACCACCAGAGCTGTATTTTCTAGCTGGGCCTAATGTAGAAGAACTGCAAAATACAACAGAGAAATTACATACAGTAGCTGGAAATATGTAAACGTATTGATTATGTGATTGGCATGTCCCTGCTGAAAATAATCAACATATTGACTTTTCTGAAGATTCACCGTAGGCAGTAAGGAAAGAAAATTAAAAATCTGTCTATGTGTGTACGTACTTTTTTTTTTGAAAAAAGAATTTTATTGCTGTCTGTCTTGGAAGCTGTGATTTTGCATACTGGTACTGGAGTGCCTCCATTGGCTTATCTCTACCATTATTTCAGCAATGAAAAATAGAACAAATAGAGGTGGTGAAGGGTACACTGGATGAGTACTGAGATACAAAGCAAGGCAGCTGTCTCATTTAAAATGCTGGGGAAAAATGAGGTAAAGTGTCTTATTAAGCAAGTAATAGGGATATCATTTTCCTATTCCCCTATTTTATTTTGGTCCTTGTGCACTGTGAGAGCAAATGATCAGGAATTTGTAGCAATGTAATCATGCTTGGCTCCCTGCCTCCTCTGGCACATCCTGGTTCAGTGGAACTGATGGAGATTTTTTGTGCAGATTAGGTGGCAGCCATTACATTCAGCAGCATGACACCAATTGGATACACTTGGGAAGAATCCTTGGAAAACAAATGGTTCATTCAAGCGCTGATGAAGGTTGCCATGCACCTCATGCTCTCCCTTTCCCCGGACACCTGAGCTTTCCCTGGAATCACCCAAGGATATCCCTGCCTGTCCAGCCCTGCAGGACACACATTCTGTGCTGCCCCCTCAGCACATGGGATGTGCAGTCCCTTCCTTGGAATCTTGGAACCCTTCTGCTTCCATGGAGAAGACTCAGAGGAGTTTCTCTTTGCTGAACCACGATGATGCATGTGAGACACTGGAGGGCTTGTGGCCACCTGGGGATGTGCCCACATCCTTGGTTCAGCTGGGACTGGGAGAATGTTTCTGAAGTGAATTTCCCAGTCACTGTGTTTGCTCCAGCTGCTAATAAGCAGCTGTGGGGCCGAGCAGGAGCTTGGCTGGAATGACACTGCCTCTCCACCACGCTGCTGGCACGGCCTTTGGGCCCCCAGCACGAGCTGTTTCCTCCTGCAGTGCTGCTCCTCTTGCTAATGGAGATGTTGCCTGACTGAATCCTGCTGGCTTGATTGATTCTATTTAAATCAATGTGATTGTTTGTACGAACAAAGTTGATAGAACTGGTCCTAAGTGGCATTCACTCCACCATGCCATTTGGCATATAAATCAGCTGTTTAGGGCAGTGGTAACCCTTTTGTTACCACTGTGAAATTAGGGAAATCTGTTAAAGGCAATAAAGAAAGTACATATTTGCAGTGAAACAACTGATATTAATACTTGACTGGTCTTATTTAGATGTATAGAGTAGCCTTGCTCTGGAGGTAGTTTAAAGAGATTCCTCTGTCTTTTGAAAGATCTGTGAAATAATCAAGTTCATTGTAATGCCTTTCTTCCAAAATATCATATGCATTGATTTATTATGCATTTGGTTACATAGTTTTAAGTCTGCATATGGTTGTTTGTACCCAGTGATAAAATATTCTTTTAGCTTTTTGTAATGGTTACAGTAAAATTCTGCATGATGTATATCATAAGTAGTAATTTTCAGCTAGAAATATTGATGACATCTTGTCTATGGCAATAAACAGGTTTTGATAGTACAGTAAAGCAT
Organism: Onychostruthus taczanowskii; assembly: GCF_017590055.1. Lineage (NCBI taxonomy): Eukaryota > Metazoa > Chordata > Aves > Passeriformes > Passeridae > Onychostruthus > Onychostruthus taczanowskii. The sequence goes on along the minus strand of NW_024499573.1, from coordinate 3,466,767 downwards.
GTCCTTTCTTCTTAATTAGTCTCCATTCATTAATCATGCAGCTTATTTACAAAAAGCCTAACACAATAGAAAAGAAGAATAACTAATGCAATGGCTATATTCCCAGGATCACATGAAATTCCTCTTTACTAAGCCAGTTGAGCCTCTATAATCTCAAGGTGTTTATGAAATAATAGGGAGAAAGCTTTAGGTTAAGCATATTTAGTATAAAAACTAGTTGTTTAATTTTTTTCTTAAGACGAAATTCTCCTATTTTTGAGAGAAAATTAAAGTGCTTGATGAGTTAAAGCCACAGACATCTTGCAGTAAGATATAAGAAGCCTTGTCAGATCTCTAACAGAAACAATCTTTATGATGCTGAGATTTTGTAGCTTATAATTAAACATCATTTTTCAGCCTCTGTAACCTGTATCATCCTCACATGCCGTATTTTATACATCACAGCAATTAGAGAAGCCCACAGGGCACATTTAGAAGAAGGCTTTCTGTCAGGAGCTGGTGGTGTAGTGACTCAGCAAGGCATCAGATAGCTTTGCTTGTGCTAAGGCTTTGTGCACCTCCAGGAGGCTGGACCTGTCAGATTAACAAAAAGGGCTATTTTTGTAACATCCAAAAAGTTTCTGCTGTACATCAAAGTGCACTAGCTGCTTATTTTAGATGACAGCAACTCTTAGATTTGTCTTGAACAATGCAGTCTTTAGCACTTTTTTGGCATGCGCTTCTCCAAAAAGAAAATTTCCTGTGAAGCATTTTGTTGAAGAAGGGCTTTCCATTTGAGATAGTCAGAGACATTTTCATCCTGTGCTTCAAACGTTCCAGTAAATTAACAGCCCATGTACCAAAGGTAAGAGGCTGTCATGGCATGTTGGGGACTACTCTGAGCTGGACATTTGGATTTGTGCCCTGCTCTTCAGCTGAGCTGGGGTTTGCTCCCAGGCAGTGTGAGGAGCCTCTTGAAAAGGGGCTCCTCTGTTGGTCTGGCTTTTTATTTACTGGGTTATTTTTTTACTCCCAGCAAGAAAAATCTCACCCTCCTTCCCAGACACTGTTGTTCCCCTTCTTGAAACTAACTTGTCTGAAAGGTGCTCGTTCCCTGTGGTCATTGATGGATGTGGCATGTGTAGCCTTCCACAAGCAGAGGGGCTGTGAGTTACTTTCCCTTGGCTGCTCTTAAATCTGCCCATGATGTTTGGAGAATTAGTCTCAGCATTTTGCCCTGACTCGTGTCTCTTTCCTTGTGCCTGACCAAATGGGATCCTGACTACAGAAGTGTGAAGGAGTGGAAGACATGAGGTCACAGATGTGTCCCCAGGGTCAGAATCAAGAACTTTTGGCAAGGTCTAGAGAGATAATGGAAATTACCTCTGAAACCAGGTAATTTCACCAAAGATGTCAACATTAACATTTGGCACACACAATGTGCCATTGGTTTGTGTTAATCTCAGAAGGATATTGTTAAAGAGATTGCTTTTAACTCTAATGGCACAGTGAAGTTGGAAAAGGTGACACCAGAGTCAAAAAAGGCACTGAAATTGGAGTGAGCTTTTCTGAGTCATGGCCTGACTCAGCTCTCCTTGCCCCTGCTGCTTCAATACCCCTGGAGCTGCCCTCTGCTCCTTTTTGCTGTTGCCTTTTTGTGGTCCCTCTCAGCTGCCCATCCCTGCTCACCAAAGCACTCACCAAGCTCCCTGGGCTGGCCTGTGCTCCGGGGCCTCCTGTGGCCCAATGCAGCCACAGCTGCACTTTTCTAAATGGGGATGGATTAACTGTGTGCTTAAAAGCTTTGCTGGATGGAGACCTGGAATGCAGAGCCAGACCCACCTTCATTGCTGGAGCCTGCAAGGAGGAGGAGGAGGAGGAGATATTTTTCTCCTTCTCTCATGCTGACTGGGAAGGGGTGAGCAAGAGAAGGAGAGAGAGCCCAGACTTGGTTTCTGCAGTGCATTGCTGTCATCAGAACACTGGGCAATGAGGCTCTGAGTACCTCCCAGAACCCAGAGCATCCTGGGCAGTATTAATAGCAAGGCTGAGCTGAAAAGTAGTTCTATAATATTAATTAATAAAAACATTTGGAGAAAAGTTTTCCCCATTGACTTTTGAAAAAAGAAACACCTAAAAACCCAACAACAATTTTTATGCAGGCAGCTATTAATAGTACTGTAAATATTAGATTTATAGTAGAATAACTTGTAGTTATATTAATACTTGCCCATATAAAAAGCATTTTGTGGTTTTCAGTAGGAACTTGGTATTACTACTACTAATACTTTCATTTCAGTAGCTCTTTTGTCTGCAAAACATGTCAATGATTGTTTGTAAGTCACACAATGCAGGGGTGCTGGAACCTCCCTTACCTAAGCTATTTAAAAGCATCATGTTGTGCCTGTTATTATAAGAACACAGCATTTAACATCCTATTGAAAATAAAAACCATTCTTCTTACTTGTTTTTCCAACTGAAGTTTATTTCCACTGTTTTCTCAGAGAAGCAACAAAGTTTGGGCTTAATCGGTTTAATTGCACCTTTAATTTTCATCCCTTTATGTTACTACCATAAATGCATGATTTTAAAAAGTCTGTTCCTGAAGTTATTTCACCCATCAAAGGCTTGGTTTTGCTTCTGAGGTGTATGTTTTATATAGTAAACTTCCCTATAGGATACAGGACAAAGATTTCTTTGCTGAATCACTACAGTCAACAGGAATTTCAATACCTATATCTATGGCAGTTGGGTGAGGTATCTTTTAGTTTCTTCCTCTTTTACATTGCTGCTTTTGTTTTGGGTCTCCCTAGACTCTCAGCACAGCAGCATGGGCTGAGAGTTCTCAGCATGGCAGCTGTAAGAATCATTGATTTTTTTTTTGGTCAGTAGCAGAAACACACACACACACAAAATATTTCTGTCAGCCTTTTGAAAAGCAATTCTGAAAAAATTAATTTCAGATCAGCAAAATACATGATTTGAGGGACATGGTATAAAAGTAGAGGAAAAAAAAGCTTGGCATCACAAAGTGGAAGAATAAGGTATGGCAGCTATTCTTCCCTGACCTGGCTTTCAAAGGAAAAGGTGTTCACTGAGGTCAAAACCCTCTCTTCTACACGCAGAGATTTGAGCCAAAGCCCTTCTTTTACTAGAGATGTTCTCTAGCTCCAGCCAGAGGTCACCTGAAATAAGATGTTCTCCAGCTCTCCTGCTGTGACTATTTTACTTTTCATTGCAACTGTACAAATGCTCAGCAGTTAAGCCGAGCAGAGCACGTATTTGAGTGGGTTTTCTGTCTGGTATGGTTGAGACACAGCACCATCAGGTTTAGCTTGGTGGCAAAGGCCAGTGAAGCCATTTACATCGAATTAGATCACACTGAAAGAACAGGTTTCAGCCACATTCCCCAGAATGTCCTGGATGAGCAGCAGCTGCCCTGGAGCAGGGGTGTGGGGGCTCCTTTCTCCGAGGCAAGGGAGGGCTGGAACCACTATTGCTGAATTTGACATGAGTTCATAATGAATTGTTGAGATCCAAAATTGTATTTTTTAAATAATAAAAGGATGAAAAATGCTGTTTTTAAATGCTGTGCACCCCTTCTGAACATCAATCATGCACATTGAAAAACCCACTTTCTGTGGCAGTCCATGCCTGTGATCTTTACCTGACACATAGGAGAGGTGCTGGTGAATCCTCATGAGTCGTTCAGCTCAAGGAATGACAATAATGAGATCTCAGCTAACTTCCTTCAATTCCTGGTCTGTCTGTCCAGCCCTGGGATCTGCACACTGAGGTTACCTTACTAATCTCACTGGTTTAGATTCGAAAGTCCCAAGGTAGTATGCCAACTCTCTTGCACACATTATTATTTTTGTATCTAAATCTTCTTTAAATATTGGGCAGGCTCTCTTTTCATAGCTGAGTAGTTATTTCAGTAAGTGTGGCAGTTGATTTACAGTTGGTACTGTGTGCACTTTCTGTAGTGAAGCATAAAATTGAAAAGCTTATGTCAAATTCATTCATACATGGACACGCTCAAGAACAAATTAATTTTAAAACACTCACAGGGTGTATAATGTTTCTATGTCATGCTTTACAAATCTATAAAGTAATTTATAACATAAAGCCTACTCTGGAAGAGAGCTGTAGTAGAACAGATAGCAGAGTGATTTCAATCTAAAATATCCCAGTGCTACACTCCCCCAGATATCTGCAATTCAGATCTGATAGGAACCATGAGTAATCAGTTTCTAAAGCAAAATTATTATACAAGAAAAGGCTCTCAGGGCAATGTCCTCTTGCAAAACCAGGTTATTCTAGGACAAATTAGGTTTTCTAACCATCAGTATGCAGCTAGATAAAGTGTCAGATTCAGATCTCAAGCTAGTATAAATCAGAAATCACAGCCAGGAAGGATCAAGATAAACCCTTAAAGATGCATATTGGATAAATCTCATATGTAACTGTAATACCAGGATCCTTGTAATTAACACCAAGGGAGTTTTCATCCCATGAGAACAGATGCCTTCAAGCTGGCACTACTGCTGCGGTCCTTCTCCTCTGGATGGCACAGCCCATGGAGGGTACCTCTGCACAGGGAGAATGTCTTTCCTGTGCCATTTGAGGTTCTTTGAACATCCTTCCAGTGTTTTGTATTGGAGCACCACCAGATTCTTTCTGCTTTCTTTGGCAGAAGCTGGAGCTGCCAGCACTGTTTGACACCAGCCTCTTGCTGCATGGACCAAGGGACCCAGAAATGAAGAGAAGAGCACGTCCCTCTGATCACAGCCAAGCTCCTTGCCCGCTTGCAGCAACCTCGTGCCTGTAAATTCTCCCACACTGAGCACTTATCATTAGCACGTGTGGTAGGCAATCATCAGCGACATTCAAAGACAGTCACCCAAACTCAGCCCTGAGGTGAGTAGCTACAGCTGCCCTCAAACTGCAGGCTTGCATGGACAGGAATGGGTGCTGAGTCTAAAGAGCTGGCAGAAGCCAGCTGTGTCACAGCTACTTCTGCTCCCTCCTTGCATTTTTTTCCAGGGGCATTCCTGCTCTCTGCAAGCAGCAACTTAATATACTAACAATACAAGGAGTAAAATATACAGCAATGACTGTGAACTGCTGGCGTGCTCCTCTTCTCGCTATTCATCCCACTTGGCATGTGTGTTGCACCTGGGTAGCTAACTCTGTAATTTGGACACAAGTAGTGTGTTCCCTCATCTCCTCAGGAGAAACAGAGATATAATCAGAATTTAGAGTGGCTTCTAAAAGGTGCATATTTCAAAGGTAAAATTGCAACATAAAGCATTCAGAGAAACTATAGCCCAAGTACCACCTGTGTGCAGAAGAGAGAAGGAAAATATCATTCTTTGTAACAGCCAGTGGAGGCAGACAAAAGGGTCTAACTCAAAGCAGCTGTTCCTACTCCTTGCATCAGAGGGAGGAAGCCCTAGTTGCAGTCCCCTCATGCAGTGAACTTTGAGGTATTTATAAAAAGTGGAACAGCTTCCACAGTGCAGGGCAGTAAAGGTCACCCCAGCACAGCTGGGCTGGCAACCAGTCAGTACAGCACAGCCACAGCAATGAGGAGAGAAACCCTGGCTACGGGGCAATGGGACCTTCCTTCAACACAGACATGGAGGCTGCAGGTCACAGTGGAGCTGGGTGGGGGGAAGGACACAGGATGGAGGAGCTGAGCCTTGCCTTCTGCTAAAGGCTGGGACCCTGTTTCTCAAAAATACCTAATGACATTGGGTGCATTACACTTCTCAGCACAGGAGTTGGTTTTGTTGGACATTCTCTTCCTGAAATTTGGTTCAAACCGGGTGCCCCAAAAGTCCTTTTGAACAGATCGATCTCTGCCAGTCTCGTGTGCTGCATTCCTCCCCTCAGCCACCACATTGCTGACAGAATGGGGAAGAAGAAAAATCCTTATTCCAGAAGGAAAGGCTGAAAAAGGAAGAACTATTAGTCTGAAATTCTGCTATTAAAGAGGAAGATTTCAAAGAAACCCAAATCAAAAATGCATCCAGCTCAGTGGGAATGCCTTAGGTATAGACTTCACCTATTTCTTTGCAGCAAGCCAGTTAGTTCTGCAACCTTAACAACTGCTTTAAACAAAAGGATTCCTAAAATATGCTTTATCATCAGAAGGCAATGGCTGACAGCCAGCAAGCACAAGGAGCAGTAGGTGCTGGAGGAGCCCTGCCCAGCCCCACCACAGCCACTGCCTCAGTGCAGTGGGGAGGCAGCTGCAAGAGTGCCAGGCTGGGGGCTGTGCCATTTTCTGAGTGCTTTGATCACTCCTGTTTGCAGTCAATAATAAATACCTGCAATGTTAATAATTTGCACTGGAATGTTCTGTGACTTCTTTCTGCCTCAGGTTGCACTTTCTTCTTTAAAGTTTCAGCACAGCAGTTCAGCAGTTTTTGAGAACCTGTGTCATTGCCTCAGGAATTCCTGACTCCAAGAAGAGACAAAATTCATCGGTTTTCCTATGGCTGTCATAGCAGTACTGAAATATTAAATAAATGGTATTTAGATTGAGGTTTTTTTTTATTTTGATTGTGAAAATCAGTCATAAAATCCTTGACAATAAGATACCAGTGTAGACCTATCCCACCATTCCTTTGCAGATGCAGAGTGCTCCAGAGTGTTAGATCCACAAAGTGGTGATAGCATGAAGCCATGATGCTGCAGCACCCACCTTTCAGGGATCTAACCCTCCCTGAGCAGTCACAAAGCAGGATGTATGTAGGGAGCTTGCAGCTTGAGGGAAGAGATGGGTTCCTAAGGTTGGGATCCAGGAAAGCCAATATAATGCAGACAGTCTGCCTGTGACAGAGGCCAGGAGGCATTTGAAATGAAAGACTGCTGAGCTCTGCACGGAACACAGAGGAAATGGTCAGCTTTCCTGGCTGGTGGACAGCTTCTACTCAAGAGCATTTCTGTGGACTCCTGCTGTTTCCAACTCTTGTATTCCAGGAAGACAGTTATTGTTTGTCCTCCCTTCTACTGCATTACATCTTTCCAGGTGGCTGTCACCATGAAAAGTCTGCTGGGACTGCCTTGGACACCTCTGCAATGCCAGGAGGGGATGAAATCTTGACCTTGTCTGTGGTGGGTATTCTTTCCTAGCCAAGATTGTCTCCTTTGTTGATGTGCTGTCTAAGATTTTGGGTAGGAGGGAACACTCCCCAGAGATCACCAAGTCTCCTGTCCAGGCCTAAATAAAAATCTCCTACAGACAGGTCCTCTCTCTGTGTGGACAAGAGAATTATTGAGTAAATGCCTTTATAAATTCCAGAAAAGTGCTGATTAACAAATTACATTTCTTTCTCTCAAACACTGCCGTCACTTCCTCAATGAATTGATGTCAAAGGGTTTCTCTCCTGAACTGGCTTTGTAACTGTGCTGCTAAGGAGGCAGGTGGGGTGCCAGGGTAAATAAGCTTGTGCAGGGCTCTTGGAGATTATGGCTGGAGGTTGCCTCCAGCTGCCAAACTTACACAGTGAGAGTGAAGCCTGCAGTGTAGACAAACATTCTGCTACTGCCCCAGATTTCAAGTTAGCTTACATAAAATATGAACTTATGCAATTTATGTGCAATATAAAAGACTTTCTAAGGTGTTTGACTTGATATTCCAGGGCATAACATGAGCACTCTGTAGGTTTAATAAAGCACATAGGAAACAGAAGTGAAGAACTGCTTTCCCTGAGCACCATTTGGCAATAAGCCATCATCATTAAACACAGGGTACCTAGCAGGGATGTACAGAGTTTGTTCCAAGACCTAAAAATGCTCATCAGCAGTGCAGATGCTACATTGGATCGTGGCTGATAAAATCTGCAGCTTGCACAAGAATCAATGTTATGTTTAAAAGATGAAGAGGAGGCAGTGATACAAGACCTGTTGTTTGGTCAGACAAATCCACTGTTTTTAATACGGCCAAATAGAGAGTTAAAACCACAGAAAAAGAAATACTAGCTGCTCTAGCTAAGTGCTGTTTTTTTCTCTAAAGGCTTTAGAGGCCAAAGAAGAAGACAAAAACTCAAGTCCTCTAATAACTCAGAAGGTTAATGAGACCTTGACTGGCTAAACAGGGGATGCTGAGATGGAGGCAGCAGCCAAGGCTAACGCTGCTATCTGTGGTCTTAGCATCCACTGAGGATGCTGAAAAACTGGGAAAGAGGCAGAGAAGGACTGCAAAAGGGGGCCAAGGACTACAGAAAGCACCTAATGGGGAGAGAGACGTTTAGAAAGCACTGTCTGTCTGGCTTATCAAAAAGATTGAAAAGTCTTGATTACAGAGAAAAACTCTTCACGGAGACAAATGAGCTCTTTATTTTGGTGGGAAAGGATGAATGCTTAAAAGCTGAAGCCAAATATATCTGGAGTGGAAATTAGGCAAAACATGTTAATAATGAGGGTTTAAAACAAGCTGCTGAGAGAAGACAAGGAGTCTGTGGTGCTTGATGAAGATGTCTCAATGCTTTTCTGAGACAATTTTCTTGAATTCATGCTACGTTTCAGTCCATCCCAACAAGGGCACAAATGGGTGATATTTCAAGAGTGATGTTAAAATCCAGTTATCTTTTCCAGCTTCAAGCTCTGGGACCTTGTACGAGCTCTCTGGAGGCACACAGGGGTGTACATGTCAGCTGAAGTCTTGCAGGGAGAAGAGGCCCCTCCTTGCTCTTTCTCCCCTTCCAGCAGGACAGTCATGTCAAAACCAGCATTGGCATTCAGTCCTAAAGCCTGGCTTGCTGTTTTTCCAAAATGCCTTGCAGAAAAATGAACCCCTTGCTTGTCTGTCCCGTTGAAATTATTCCCAGAGCAGAGGGACAGCAGGGCACACAGGGGTGACCACATCAGCTCCCACCTGTCCTTGGCAGGATGGGGGGCTCGGGGCACGGAGCCAGGCTGACACAACTCCAGTGGGTGCTGCCTTCATCTGGGGGATCATTCAAGAGAACAACCTGTGTTCCCACCCTGAGAGTTTTCTACATGAAACTCAGCACTTTTTCTTCACTAAAATATCCTCACTCAGTTTTCTCTCTCTCTTCATCTTCCAGAGATAAACCATCATTTTTTCCCCAATGGAGCACCAACATCCTTCAAATACTTATTAGAGAGCTTCACCCTCACTTAGCTGGTGAGCTCAGCAGTGCAAGCTCTGTGCATCAGTCCTACATCCTGGACTAGAAATGCTGTGCTGTGGCTCTGCCTCTGCACCCAGCAAATAGTTCCCAGTATGTTTAGAATAGTCATGCGATGGTGGGATTGAACTCAACAGGGCTAAAAGGCTCAAAATAAGGTGGGTATGATTTCACCTGTAGCAAAACAATAATCCCCACCTTCTTTGAAGCTCATTGTAGCTACTTTTTACTCCTTTAAGTTGTCAGTCTCATGGCAAGGAGCTGGCAAAAAATTAACTCCCACACTTGGCTTTGCAACAAGGAAAGTGAGTGCGTCATGCAATGATGTTTCAGGCTTTCATCAATTTATCTTTGACAAAATGCAGCTCTTTAGAGAGAGATCAAGGCTGGAAGAAAAAGACAATGCTGACATTCTATCCTGGTACTTCTAGACTTTTTTAGCATGGAGATTCCTTTACTCAGCATTTAAAGAAATTGTCAAATCTTCGTATACTTACTATAGAAGAGTGAAACTCTGAACAGTGGCAGCAATGGTGGAGCAGCCCAGGGAGACAAAAGATGTGTGGACTGAGCCTAAACGTGCAGTGCCTTGTGTTAACACAGATCCCATGTCTGGGACCCTTGAGTATTCAGCCCTTAGAGGGAGTGACTTTCCTCCAGCTTCTGGATGGTTCCCAAACAGAAATATCCACTGACAAGCAGCAGATCATCGCTGCTCAGCAGGCAATTATCATGGTGGCATAGTCAGAAATTTAAAATCCTGCTCTTTTCCCAGCCCATGCTCATTCCAGCAGGACCCCACACATATTTTCTTCCTGTGACTTTCTAGGGAAAGCAGTGGAGTTCAAGGGACAAAGCTGTTTCTTGAGAAATCTAACACCTTAATGTGTGGTTAAGCACAGAAATATTTCCTTATTTATTTGTTTGTTTGTTTGTTTGTTTGTTTTTAAGGATGTAGAGAGGGGTAATAAAAAGGAAAATGAATGTGTCGGTGGTGTGTTTTTAGAAGGATGAAGAATTAGTTATTTAATGGAAAATTGAAAGATGTGATTGTGCTCTGTCATGAGCATTTACAAATCTGGCCATGGTATAATCCATTGACTTTTTTAGAATTGTCCTAACTTAATAGTCAGAAGGGAGGTGCAAATTAGACACAGAGCCCACATTCACACTCTTGTGAATTAAAAGCATAGCATTCTGACTTGTAGAGATAAGCATTTAAATCAGCTGATTTAACAATCAGTAAAAACCACTTTGCTAACTTGAAAAATAAAGAAATCAAGAAAGACATCAGGATAAAATATTTGGAATTGGCAAAGACAAATGGAGAAGTGGAAATTAATGACAATTACAAAAAAAAAGCAAACACAAATCCCAAAGGTTTTCTCAGAAAAGTACCTTCTAGAGCAACCACACCACAGTAGGGGAAAGAAGAACTTATGAAGACATTAATCAATGTATGAGTGAAAAGAAAATGAGATGCTTCAGGGCACAAAGATGACAGAAAGCATATCTGTGGCAATAAGAGATGATGGAAATCATACAGAGGGAAATATAACAAAGTATACATGAGGAGAGGATGCAAGCACTGCAGAACACCTACTCTGACAAAACAGTCTTTTGCTCTCACTAAAAGCAAAAATCAATAAACTCTGTGTAGGAAGAAAAGCTTATTAAATCATTGACTGTCCAAGTAGATATTCCTGTTGGCAAACACATTGCTCTGTGTGATGGATGGACACCAAGGTCAAGAGGTCGTTCACTGAAGTGATCAGGCTTCATAAAATCCAGATTTGCAAACAGCTGGGGCAGCAGAGGCTCAGTGCAGTTACTGCTGATGGGTGATTTCCGTGCACTGCAACACCGCAAGCTCCTTTTTGGATCAGTGAAAGGATCTCAATGAAGGAAGTAGTGGAGGCACTCCCACAGCTCTGGCCCTGGGCAGGCTCCTCGTGTGCCTGCCCATGGCTGGGCACGCTGCAGTGCCTGCCCCTGCAGCTCTGAACCCCCAGCACTGCGGTTCTCTCCCTCCCCCTGCTTGCCCAACATGGAACCTGCTGGTACAAGTGGGATGAAACCATAACACTGCAATTCCTTGTGTGGACACACATCCTACCCCATCATCAGCAAAGGACTCCTGAACCCTGGTTCACAAGGGTTTAGCTTGGCAGGGACCTCAAAGATCACCTAGCTTAAGCCCGGTGCCATGGGCAGGGGCACCAAGGTGCTGAAGGTCACCCTACATTTGGCACATACCAAAGCTACAATAAAATGCATCCTTTGAAGCTACCCTGGGTTTCTCCCACTGTCTGGCAGCAAGCTGTTGCTTGGTCCAATTTTAGCTCTCCCTGTTGGCTATTTATATTACTGGTGGGTCTCTCATCCATTAGCATCAGCCCATTTCTTCCTTACGCCCCCTGCCCCATCCCCACACCCCCTCACCCTCAGCATTACTGAGCCTTTGTGCGAGGTGAAACGCACAGAGCTCACTCAGTCACCTGTTGAGAGAGAGAGGCAAAGGAAAGGAGCTTTCAAGGGAGAGCACTGGGCTGTAAACTTCAGGAATGTGCATTTCATCCATAACTGCAGCTGAGCAGACAAAGCTGGGGCACAAAGAAACCATGGTCCTACAGGACCAGTCTCAAACCCAGTGTCCAGTCTCCTTTCTTCTGCGGCACTTCTTCTGACCCAAGGTGCCTCTGAGGGAGATCAAACACATTTCCAGGTACACCTCAGGGCCCTGTGCACAGTGGGCTGGGTTTTGGTGAAGATATGAGACCTGGAGATGACAGCCACAGAAATGTCACAGGCCCTTCCATAGTTCCCCTCCTCCTCTGCATTTCCTTCTCCTCCAGTAAGATTTCCGTTCCATCCAATGCAAAGCATTTGTGCTTTGAATGCAAAGAAGTGCATTTCATTAAGCGCTTCTTCCTTTAAATGATGCCTCATTATGACTTTCTTTTTGGGTTAGTTAATTCTTTAATATCTAAGCATACTAATTATGTTTTTCTTTTGGAGGGAAGATGGGCATGCCCTGAAGCTCGGGAATGCTCATTTTAGACCTCTGTGGAAGCAGCCTTTGGGGTCAGGCTGCAAGTGTCCATAACTCCCCACCACTGTGTGTTTTCTGCTGTGGATTGGGATCTACCCAATTTGACCTTGATGAGCCAACTGTTTTCTGGCTTTTTTTAGAGTTTTGGGCTGGAGAAAGTACAAAGTAGGTTTTTTTCTTTTCCTGGAATACAAAGTGCTGTATCAGGCTGGTGAACACTTGGGGCTACTTCTGCTTCAATTCAGTCTAAGGAATGACAGGGGATCGAAATAAACATTGGCCCTTTGGTTATTAAAAATTTATTTTGAGATGTTTTCTCCATCCCAAATTCACAACAAGAAAATCTTGTTGTGTGTTTCTTGCAAATTGTGGAGAATTTTTACATTCGAGGGCATTTTCTCCTGAATGCTAACATATGAGAATAAAATCAAATCATTATGTACATTAATAATAGAATACACACATAAAGATAACCTTGAGGTGTCTAAACTTTCTGCATATTCTTCTAGATTGCTGATAGCTTTTGTATATGAATGTATTAAAACCAAGAAAAAAAAAGAACAGAACTGAAATGTAAATATTTTTGTCTGGAAAAGAAAAATAATTTGTATCAATAAATCAGTCACGATCTTTGTTTGCCACCATCAAGAATAATCTATCTGCAAGGAATGAATTTCTGACCTTAAGTAGATAACTTACTGTCCAACCTTACCGTAGCTGACACTCTTCAAATAAGTTAGAGCTGAGCCAAACTCTTTCTTCCTCAAGTTATAATTTTTTCCTCTGATAGAAAGTAAAGCTTAATTTTATTTTACTGTGCTCAGACAGCATCATCCCCTTGATATTATGTTTATTTAGCAAGATAAATGGAAGTTTTCATTTTCTTTCTTCTGGAAAAAATGTATTTGCAGAAAAGAGAAAATCAAAAGAGCATATGACAGAGTTGGCAGGAATCAATGATGTGAAAAAAAATGTTTCTGCTTACTATTTTTTTATTTATTTTGCCTTTTTGGCCATGTTTAGAAGCCATGCTGTCTGTCTTCCATGTGTGTGACACACTCATGGAGCCCTGAAAACCCATGGAAAGCAGAAGGTCAGCAGTGGGCTGTCTCCTGTGCCAGGCAGCCTTGACAGTGTGAGCTGTTTGATGTCATGATCTCTTGCTCAAGTGCCCAATTTCTGCAGGAGAATTCAACCACTTGTGGCTTGTGACAAGAGCCTCATACTGAGAAAACACATCACATGCAGTGGGGTGCCTGGGAACCTTGCCTGAGGTAGCCTGCAGAAACCAAACCAAGGGCCAGACATGCAGTTAAGGAACTTATTTTCCAAATTTTATTACGCAACCAAGGTGCGCAAAATTAATCTACAGGTTACTCAGATACCAGAAATTTTGAGATTATTTGTGCCCTGCCGCAGATTAAATCAACTACAGCTGTACTGAACTGCTTTCATTAGTAGGTCAAATATATAATGGGGGCATTTTCTATGGAACTCGACTGACGTGATGCCAAGGAGGAAGTTTGCCTTGTAAAGTTACAGGAGGCTTAACCATTTAGACTTCTCTCTGGTCTAATTATGGAATATTTAGTAAATGGCACGATCTAACCCTTGAAGAAATTTTACTGGGGTTCTCAGGAACTACAAAGGGCAATAATCTGGTTTTAGTGCAATCAGTGCAATCCCACAGATGGAACTGGTCTGGTTGCAGCCTGGTGTCATCACTGCCACCTATGCAAAGTGCAGGACTACAGCAGGCCAGTGGAGAAAGAAGTTCTTCAGACATTTTCTTTGCAGCAATACTGTATGAAAATAGTTTGAACTATCAATTCCAGAATGACAGATTAATCTAATTTTGGGGGAGAAGCAGAACTGACACTGATGGATGAACGGTGGCAGGTGGGGCTGAGAGCAGCCATGGAGCAGGTGTTAATCCTATTGCTGCATCCAAGAAAGAACCTCATCCTCCAGCTCTGATGACTCAGCAGAGGGCAGATATTTAAGGAAAGGTCCAACTCTGTTTACTGAAAAAATTGTCTGTGGGAATTTATTCTGCATGAGGGATGCAGGACAGAGCCCTTTGTTATGGCTGCAAAGTGTTACAGCTCCCCTGCTCCCTCTCCTGCCCCTGGAAAACCCCACAGCAAATCCCCGAACAAAGTGCTACATTTCTCATTTGAAGACCTGCCAGTTGAAACTTCAGTTTTCAATTTTCTTTGGAGCAATATATTATCAGAGGTATTTGATGCCTAGTTTAACTTGGTTTCCACATGTCATTATGTTTATGAAATGTCTTTCAGTGAGGAAGATGCAATCACAAGATCTTGCTCTTTGGCTTAATTTCCAATTAATTGTCACAATTGTTTTTCCAAATCCAGGCCAGCCTGCTAAACATACTTAATAATTTACAGTTTTCAATGCCTATTGGCCTTGCCTGAAAGGCTGACTTTTTGCTTCAGCTCATTGTGAACTCTGTAGGGAAAAAACTGAAAACTGCAAAGGTCAAGAGGAGTTTCAGATAAAGGTTTATGTTGTGTTGTTATTTGAGTAAACAAAGGTAAATTCCATCAGGAGGGATGAATTTACATCACATACAGTGTGTATTGACTGTGGTGAGGTAGGGCTGGAATGGAAATCTTTTCCCATTGTGAGGCAGACTGAGCAGGAGTGATGTGAGAGAATGTGGAGGAAGATTTACCAGAGGGTGCTGGGATGGGTAATAAACAGCAGAAGCAGGAACAGCAGGAAAACACCCATTAGCAGAGATTACTGCAGCACAGAGCCTTTGCACACCCTGCCAGAGCAGGTTTTCGTGCTGGTGCCTGGGGTTGTGTCTATAGCAGTATATGAAAACAGACAATGTTCTCTTCTCCAGTCCTGAGGACAAGAGGCACAGCATGGCAGCACCCATCCTTGCCTCCCCAGCCTTGCCTTAACTGTGGGCACCCAACCTGCATCTCCTGAAGGACAGGTTGGCTCCACTCTGCTCTCCCCTGACAAGTGCTGACTGCATCTTCCTCCTTATGAGAGTTTGGGTACCTCACGTGTCAGCGCCTGTGCACAGGCGTCTTTGGGGTGTCAGCCCCACCTGAGCTGTGCTGGTGGCTGTGCTGTCGTTTGCCACACTGCTGCAGAAGAGACAGCCTGGGGATGAAAGGCAAAGCCAAATAAAGAGATGTCTATGTCAC
Source organism: Onychostruthus taczanowskii (assembly GCF_017590055.1). Classification (NCBI taxonomy): domain Eukaryota; kingdom Metazoa; phylum Chordata; class Aves; order Passeriformes; family Passeridae; genus Onychostruthus; species Onychostruthus taczanowskii. The sequence goes on along the minus strand of NW_024499573.1, from coordinate 3,451,384 downwards.
AGCTACCTGATGAAGTGGTTGCAGCTTCTAATCAAGGATATACGGGGATAGCTGTGGCCTATTTGCTACTTAGTGAGGCTTGCAGCAGTAGTAGGTGCAATGATGTAGGCATCATTCTTCTGTATTTTCCAGCCTCCAAATGCATTTATTTATGGATACATTTAGCCTGTGCTACTCCTTCTCTATTGCTGTGCCTTTACAAGCTAGCCTGAAGCTAAATCTGGACCTTCTGCATGGAGCCTGCTTGCATCTCTGCTTAGATCAAAGAGGGAGAGAAGCAGAGCTGACCCTGCTGGATGTGTGAAGTGTTGGCCAAGAGGGATAGAGCTGTAATGAGTCTGATGGTGTGATGTGCCTGAAACCGGTGTATGGGCTCCATGTCTACACCACGTCAGATTCTGCTGTCTCAGCCTTGCCTGGACTGGTGGCGATGTACCTTAGTCACTCTGAGAAAATTACAGAGCAACTTCAGAAGCTCATTAAAATGTAATTGAATGGTAAGAAATGAGGAGGAAAAAGAGCAGCTTTTTGAACAGAGCAGTCCTGCTGTTCAGGAAAGCAAAAAGTAAGGCCCAGAATGGAGTGGGACATGCATGCAGGGAAACACCGACGCAGATATTTAAAAATAACCGTTTGGAATGAATGGAGAATGAAATTACAAAATGAACCACAAACAGAACAAATTTACATGAAGCTGAACAAAACCATGGAAGCTAACTCACTATCTTTATCTTGTGTGAAGGTTTTATTGTGCCTTTAGGATAAAGAGGAGCTTGAAAGGATTATATATCTCATGGAACACATCTGCTGAGCTTCTAATGGTTATGCTGCGGGTAGAAGACATGGCTTATCAAAGCCTAAATAACGTTCTCCCTTTCACGTATAAACAGGAGCCATAAAGTCTGGAGTGGGATTTCCCAAAGCAGGCTCATGCCAGAAAAATACCTACTTAGTCACTCCTGACAGGACTGGGAACTTATGACTAATTCTACATCAATTACGCTGCTGATCTGCCGTCAATCTATACACAAATCCTGTCAGTGCATTAATACCCCTTACTGCATAGACACAAGTAAAGCAAGATACAGACAAACCAAGTAATTTATTTTTTTCTATGTCTTGTGGTCATAATGATTCTGTTCCTTAGCAAGGTTTGGAATAAATGAGCTGGTCACAACCCCTTTCATTCTGGAAGTGTCCCAGGGCTTCCCAGGTGAGTTTAGTTCTTACAGAAAATATTACATTGACAGTCTTGAAAAATTAAGTCTTTGTTTCTCAAGAGCAGAAATACATCCAGTAGAAACAGATTTCTCTACAATTTCCCACCAATAGGCTGCCTGATGTCCTCTGGAAAATGGGATTTTCCACAGGAGATGCAGCTGTGCCTATTGTTACCAGAAGAATGTCCTTGTGTCTTCCTAAGGCCGTCCACAACTGAGCAGCTGTGGTCCTGTTGGGCACCCAGACTCAGCAGGACAGAGAGGATGCACATGCACACCTGTGTCCCTGCTCTGCTGTGTCTGACAGCCTCCAGCATCCTGCCCTGGTCAGCCTGACTGCACCCCAGCCCAGCCCAGCCTCTATCTCCCCCACTGTCCCTGTTTGGTGGCACCAAACCTCACAGGCTGTCTGTTTTCTGCCCGGGTCCCTTAGCAGAACCCTGCTCTCTACCTCCCCTGCTCCCTGTGCATGTTCACAGCATTCCTACTTGCTTCCAGCCAATGACAGACAGGGCTGGATTCAATCCAGTGAATCAGCAACCTGACTCACCATCAACAATCATCTTTCCCAGATCCTCAAAACACTGGCACCAGATTTTGGCCATAAATCTTTTGCTGTAGAGCAACTGTGCTAGAAGGTGTTATGAAGTTCTGCTCCAGGTGCATGGAGCACAAAACAGTTATTTTTAACATTTACCTGTGATGTTCCACATTCCCATTCATCTAAGAGTGAAAGAGCACCGAGGTGTTTCAAGATCCAGTAGGGTATCTTCCCTTGTGCTTGGCTTTTCTTGCTACCCCTTGATGGTTTTTTTGTTAGTCAGTTGCCTCAGTGGGTTTAAAATAATTTAATTTATCCAAATCCATTCACAACATTTCAGTAATGGTTTTTAATTGTGTAATTAGTGTAAAGACATATAATCATGTAATTAGGCTGTGTAATTACAACATGTAATAATATTGTAGTGCAGTTATGCACCTTTTTTAAACACAGGGGAAGAAAACCCAACATCCATGTAACTCCAAAATCATAACTGTAAGTCCCAGAGTGTCTGTAAGTATTTCCTTAAAAATATTCTTGTGCAATCATTGAAGTTTAAATACAGGGATATATGCTGTTATAAGACTGCCAGGGAGACACCAATTATTTTTGGAGATCAACTCCATTAAATTGTGTGGTGTCAACATGAAGTAGTTGTGCACAGGTGGGAATGTCTAAAGCATGTCTAAAGGCAGGTGTTAAGGAAAGATGAGGGAATTTAGCTTGAAGATGTGGTTATAAAGCACACTTAATTCCTTCATGGATGCCCTTATTGCAAGGAATAATGGTGCTTTCATCACATAGCGGAAGTCTCCTTTTCTCATGGTGGAATTGGATGCAGGACTGATCCTGCTCTTGCTTCAGATCCTGCTCTTGCTTCACTTTTTTTAGTGAAAAAGCTCCCAGTGGCTTTGGCACAGTAGACTCACCCCACCGTGTGAAAGGCTCCAGGAATTCATGTACCCATGGAAAATTGGTGCCTTATTCTGTTCCCCCCTGCCCCTGCTCTGGCAAAATCAGTCTTTGTAATGCGCTTGGATTCCAGTGCTTTTCTAAGACAGAGCAATGTATCTCAAAAAGAAAGAGTTTGCTGGTGTTAAGTTTCATCAGCTCCCAAGTGGACCAGACAATCTGTTCCATCATGCTGGGAAGTGTTTTACAATTCACAGAATTAAAGTACAATGGGATTAATTGTTAGTAATTACTGACTGGCTTTGAGGAGCTCAGGTGAATGTCTCCAGTGTTCATCTACATTTTGCTCATTTTAAGAAAAGGATGGTAAATCCCCAAATGAGGCAGATGTTGCAGGTTTCTGTACACGACATCCTTCACCCCCAGCTGCGAAAACAACGCTGTACCTGTCACTGGATTTGTACAGAATTAATGAACTGTTTGAGAAACATATCACATCCTCAGTAGTTGATGGACATGTTAATAATGTCTCATTTAGTTTTTGCAAAAGCATGACCCAGTTTCATTCACACATTGGCATTGCAGTTAACTACAGTGAATGCAGCATTTAATGCAAACAGGAGCCAATGCTGGAAGGTTTCTGTGCACTTACTTGAATGGAAAACCCTTTCTAATGTCAGATGAAACAGCACAACTGGCTAATACTTGCTTTACAATATGTACTGATCACTTCAGGATGCACCAGTCTTTCCAAATGGTTTGAGAAACTTTTCAGGTCAGCAAGCAGCCACACCAACCTTGTTGCCACCACCAAGATGATCGTGTGACTCCCCCTGCTCCCACTCCCAAATGTGCCATGTGTTGTGCAGTAACAGCCCGGGTGTCCCTGGAGCTGAGGGACACTTCTGTGATCTGACAACTATCACTGCAGGAATGTATTCACTCCTTTTTTTTGCTCTATGAGCTCTGACATGCAGCTCAGCAGCCATGAGGAGGATGATGGATCCTGCAGCTGGGGGCAGAGGCTGGAGGACAGGAAGGCATCTGGACCTCCTTCATTCGGCGGTGATGAACTTTTGGATCAGCTGCTACACAGCACATGTCATTAGCAGAGCACCCAAAGCACCCTATTGTGCCACAACACAGTAATTGCTAATGGAGACTATATATTCTAATGGAGACTAAAAGTGTGTATAAAATATAAATAGACTTACAATAAATCCCTATTCTAGTTTAGAATGAAAATCTAATTTTGTCCCTCTCCTGTTAAGAAAAAGCTGCTTCCCCTCTCCTCAAAGTGAAAATAATAGTGGTTCAGACCAAAAGCCATGCTGCAATGTATCAAAAATAATCAGTTTCTAGGAATTTCATATTTTTTTGTAACTTCATGTGGTGTGTTTTTCTTCTTCCTGATCAAATATCTGAAACTTTTGGAAAAAGCAGAAAAAGAAAAAAAAAAAGATTTCGTACTAACATGACAAACAGAAGACCTCTGCATTACATGCAACTACTTTGGTTGGTCTTTCTCTTTCTTGGAATTTGCTGTGAGTTAAATGATCACTGATATGAATGCTGGCAGCCAACACTGACTGAGATATCAAAGCAATGCATGAGTTTTATTTATGTGTATCTTGGTGAATGCTTCTTGCTGCTGACCTCCAGCTGCTCAGCCAGAGCAGTTGGTACAGCAGCTGAAGTTTCTCGTGGCAATCACGCAACATGCCCAGTCCTGCTCAACCTGCTGATCGATGAGACACATTTTCCCTGGGCTGCACAGGTTCAGGGGTTGCTGCTTGCATAAGTGGAAAAGGAAAAGCCCTGATCCGCCCAGAGTGCAGAGCCTGGCATGACACCAGTGAGAGCATGGCACTGAAGAGCTCCAGCCACGAGCGCTGTGTGCTGTGCCTGGCAGACAGACGCAGGGCAGCCTCCTGCTGAGCCACTCAGCACCACGAGGGACAGCTGCCACCTTGTCCCCACCAGCACCTCCATCCTCCCATCACAGCCTGACCTGCTTGCTGTACACAGACACACCTCACCCCTGTGTTTGCCAGAGGCACACCAAGTCCCCACCAGCACCTCCATCCTCCCATCACAGCCTGACCTGCTTGCTGTACACAGACCCCCTGTGTTTGCCAGAGGCACACCAGGCAGTTTGGGATTTACAGCCATGCTGTGCAGACATGGCAGCTACAATTCTTGGCCTCGTCCTTCCAAGCAGGACAAGATTTGTGCTGTTCCCTCTTTGGCTCTCTCTTAGGTTGTTTGAACAAAACAGCACCTCCTTTCAACTTCCTCAGTTTGATCACAGTTATTTTTAACAAATTGTTTATTTACAGTAATATACACTTTTATTGTATCTACTTCAAGAGCAGCTCCAACTATTTCAGAAGTGTTAGCTGAAAAATCCTTACATAAGATGCTGGAAGCAAGAAAATAGTGCTGGTGCCTCTGCAGAACAGGCAGGAAACTGAGGCATGGAGCAGTGAAGTGCTTTGTAAGTCACACAGAACAGGAAATAGCCTTTTGACTGCCCACTCCTCCTCCTCTAGCCTCAAGGTGAGGGCTGGTTCCAGCCTCCTCCTGTTCTGCTTTTTGGGTGCTTTTGAGCAAATACAGTGTTCATTTTGAATCCAGCCAAGTGTAGTTATTTCAGCAGTGAATTACTTTTCCTTTCCTGTCCTTAACTGTGTTTCTTTTGATTGCAGAGAGCTAGACAAGCTCTCCACAAGGCAGACTGGGCAGTGATGCTGGGGGACACTTGGTGTTCATCACAAAGTAACACAACTCTGAGGTGCCTGTGCAGCTGCCTGTATCTGAAAGGGGGGACGCAGCTGTGACAGGGGGTTAATTCTCCACTCAAGCCCATAAATCATGCATATCAACAGGGTTTTTTAGCTCAATCAGTACTGCAATATTGTAGACATGAGACTGTGAAGATCTGAGCCAAGCTCTACCCTGTGTGGGCTCCTGTGAGCTTTGGGATCTGTGCACTGTGTTACACTAAGTGATATACACATGGCCAAAGATAAAAATATTCAAAATGTTCCTTTCCAGATGGAAATAAGGAGTTATTAAAGGAATAAAGGAAAGGTCTATGCAGATGAGAGACTGTATGGGAAAAGATGGATGTTCAGTGGAAGATGCATTCTGAACCAGCTTCTCCTGTGAGTTTGGCCCATTGGTTGCACTGTTGTCCATTAAGTTGCTCTGGGACAGGTTTGGGTTGGATATTAGGAAATATTTCTTTATGAAAAAGGTTGTCAAGGACTGGAACAGTCTGCTAAGGTAAGTGGTTGAATCACCATCCCTGAAAGTATTTAAAAAACATTTGGTTGTGGCCCTTGGTTTAGTGGTGGATTTGGCAGTGCTGGCTTAACGGTTGGACTTGGTTCTAGAGGTCTCTTCCAAGCTAAAGAATTCTGCTGTTCTGTGCTCTATGTAACAGCATTTCAGCAATATCTGGAGGAAACGACGCAGGAATTGGAATGCAGGGACCAAACCAGCAGCACAAAGCACTTTCCCTTGGCACAAGGTGCTGTGCAGATACAGCTGAGTGCTAAAGCCAGGAGGGCTGTGTCAGCTCGGAGCTGTGCTGACGCACAAGGCAGCTGGAGCTGCTGCTGCCAGGGACCCACGCTGCTGCAGCTGCCTCCTGAAACAGGCCATGCTCCTCAGGGCCAGCAGCTCCAAACCTCCCCATGGAGCCACAGTGCTGCTGCTCCTCCTTCTGCCCAAGCCCAGGGAGTCGTGCCCGGAAGAATGCGCTGCTGCAGGCCAAGTTTAGGTGTACCGATGCCCTTCTAAAGCTGTCTCAGCATGTACAGCCATTGAATTAAGACGAATTTTCCCTTGGGTACAAATAACTTTGCGTTCTGCCCATTTTTTTTTCAGATGCTTTGAACCAGGAGTTATAACCTGACTCCAGGATGATCTCTAGGTTTACTCAGCTGGACAGAGCACAGTGAAGTTTTTGTTTCAGGAGAAAAAACCTGGCTTAATAATTTTGTTGTAACAAAGATTACAGACTTGGTTCAAATCTTGCTCACATCTCTGTAAGGGCCAAAGTTTATTTCAACCACAGCAGCAATCAGGTGATGTTGGTTAATCCTGGATGTCTCCACTGGGTCTGGGTTCAGACTAAAAGGTAACTGAGGCCTGGACTGGAGGCAGCACACTCCAGAGCAGTGCTGACAAGGCAGGACAGCAACAGCACATACTTTTATTCCACATTTTCCTTAACCATAACTATTGAAATGCTGCTTCTTCAAAAAGCTGCATTTCCTAGACCAGCTCTTCTTTATCTTTCACTCTTTAAAAGAAATTGCTGCAAAGGATTGATTGACAGGATTTGTGAATATAGCTTTTTGCTTATCTACAAACCACTTATACTGTGGGCACTGCTTGCCTATTGCTCGTTAGAAACAGATAATACCCATTTTCTGGAAGCTAGAGGTTCCCCAGACATGGTCCATGGTCCATTCAGTTTGTCAGATGCAGCAAACATCCCATCTTTAATCAGTATTGTAGACTGCATCTCATGAACCTGGTAGCATAAACCCTGGTAGCACTTGGCAGATTTGAACCATAATCTGTAGATGAGAATTGATTATTTTGTAGGCACCAGCCTTCAGGAAAGTTTCTTACAGCAGCTGCTGAAATGATAGTATCTCCTAGAAGATTATCACTGGCAGAGGCAGGTTTGTTGGTTCTACTTCGTTTATCTTTGTGTGAACAAGGGAACAAATTCTCCAAAGCACAGGCTGAGATCTTATCAGCCAGAATGCAATAGGCAGTGCCAGCTCCCTGGCACATTTTTTGAGCTGCCCCCACTCCAAAGCTCTGAGTGAAAGGTAATGGCCGTGCCTGTGTTGCAAATATTTTAAAGCGTAACTGTTAGGTAAATAGCCAATTTTTCAGTTCAATGGCTGAAGCAAGCAGTGGAAAAAATAGTTTGGGGATGAACTGAAACAGAGTTTTTACAGTTTCTATTGAATAATGGAGTTCCCATGACTTTGCATTGTACTGCTTTCTTTAAAGTTAAACTGAATTTTTTCACTAAATACTTTTTGAGTTACTTAGATACTAGAATAACCTTTTTATTGGTCAGCTTTAAACAGCCTAATGTTGTGTGAGTGGTACAAGAAATCAGTGCCTGCCTTTCAATGAACAGCATGTGTGCTCCCTCTCCCACATGGCCAGAATATAATGACCCAGTTCCTTTGTCACAGCCCCATGACACCTCCACAGCAATACCCTGTTTCCTTTTAGACTCCTGCACCTTCTACCTATGATTCTTATGTCTTTCTTATATCCTCAGATCTCTTCCTAGTACTACTAACTCCCTTCCTGCCCCGGACATTTCCAAACTCCCATGCTTCCCACACGCCCCAAATGTCTCCTAGAGCCTCTTTGCTACAGGACTTGTCTTCAATTTCTTACACTTTTAAGTATGTATAAATATATATTTATATACATACACACACACAGGTGCAATGTGTTCCATGTACCCTACCTACTTTATTTAGCATGACAGATGATCCAGAAAAGGCAGGAAGGGTGGCGTATCTGACATGAGATTCTTGCTTACCTGGTTAACCAAGGGCTATTAAGGGCTGAATCTCTTTCCTGGCTTTCCCTTAGTGGAATAACATACTAACTTTTTTAATTCATACATTAATCTTCAAAACACTTCTGGGAGTTTTAAATTCTTATGGTGTTAGCAATTGCTAAATTTCATTGAAATGGGACAGTGGGTTTAAAGGTTATTAGAGAAAGGGACTGATAAACAAGTGGGCAGATAAGCAATGTAATTGCATAAGGAAATTATTCTGATGGGGAAATTAGGGATTTTTGCTTTCAGATATCAAAATGAAATATACTAGAATAAAAAAAAATCTAACTGAAGCAAAGCTTAAATTCAAGAGCCATCCATTAAAAGGCTTTGCTTCCTGAAACACTACTGCTCATTGAAATTGCAGTTTGTTAAAAAAGGGGCAATTCTAGGGTTTATGTTGGTTTAAAGTCTAACTGGTGCATATCATGCCACAAGGAATCACAGTGAAATTGCTGAAACTAAAGTCAAATTTCTGAATGTATTGACTACTGTTACAAAAGTCCTTCTGTCACTAGAAAATGGCAGACAAAGGAAAATCATAACCACTGGAGACTAAATTTCTTAGAAACTTGGAGAAAGAAACGTCATGTCCTGGGTCAACTCACTTGACTACTGCAATAGAATTCAAGGTGGAATGGGAATGCCCAGACACTGCTGTACTTTTCAAGGAAGGCACATGCCCAGGAAAGATGACCTTTGGATCTCCCACAAAGCCCTGCCCAAAATGCAGCAGCTCTCTCCTGACATATTTACATGGCACCCATGTCCATCACTTGCCCAGTTTTTAAGGACAGTCCTGTCAGGAGCACACCATGAACATTGCTCAGAAGAGACCTCACTTTTTGAGTGCATCACATCCAATACTGACAACCTGGTGTTCAGAGACTTGAGAGGCATGTCCAGGTGAATTCCCTTTCTGGCAGTAGGTAGTAGCTGAAGGTAGCAGACCAAGGATGAAGGCATCCAAAATTACACATACTCTGCATTTCTCAGTCTCCCCAGTTAGAATGTTTGCTAGCACAGGGTTAAGACACATTTTTTTTTTGTTTTTTTATTGCATTAGTCTACTCTCAGCTGCACAGAAAAAACCTTTTCTTACATACTTCAGCAATCAGTCATTCTCCAGATTCAGTTTTCAGTCAATTTTGGTCAAATATCTGCTGTACTTGAGTCAATGATCCAGAAATGAAAAGTACCAACTACCTCAAACTGTCAAAGCTATCCAGTTCACAAATTCCACTCTTATAAAAAGGCACAAAACGTTAACTGGACTGGACAAGTGATGAATTGCTGCATTCTTTTCCTGTTAAAAAAATGGAATTAGTCAATGCAGTGGGCTATAGCTAAACAGCCCACATACACTTTTTATAACGTAACATTCACTCCTAAAGCAGGCTAAGAAAAACAGAATTATTTTTAACACTTTTACTGGTAATGCTTAGAAATAATATTAGATATGCATTAAAAAATCCCTTTAACTTCTGGTTCTCATCTGCTTAAATGATGATATAATCTCCTTTTTTTCTCCCCTTTAATTATGAAAGCATAAATTGAGAAAATTCCTGGCCCTGGGATTATGAAAGTTGAAGATCTTAAATAAAGTTGAAATGAAGATACTTGCTAAGCAAATGGTATATAGAGACATGCTCTATGAAAAGAGAGGTGAGAAAGACAGTGAAAAACAAGAATAAAGGAGAACTAAGGTGGAACTGAGGCACAGCCCAGGAAATCTGTCAGAAGAAAAATGAATGTTTAATATTATTTCTAAAATATCTAGTTGGAAAGAAATTTACTTTCTCTCTCCAACTTTTTTGATTGAGACCTTAATTTACATCAGAAGGCAACCTAACTATAGGTCTAGACAAACAAAGACTGATAACTGTGATTTCAACGCTATGCAGAGCTTTAGAGAGCATTCTGAAGAATAATGTGACAGAATGCAATGCGTCTCTAGCTGGGACACACGGTGCTGAACCAACCTGATGGGTTTTAGGTGTAGCTCCAGAATATTAAAAAATAATTGAAATAGCCCACAGCATGGCACGGTGGGACCGATGTCAGCTGCCACGAGGATCCCTGGCAGTGCTCACCCGTTTCCCTGCCGAGGCAGCTGTGCCTGGGCTGCCCCAGCTCCGTGCTCTCCCTGCCTGCCCCGGTGCCCCCTGAACCCCTGAGCTCAGGGCAGGTGGGAGCACTCCACAGAGGGCACTCTGGGAAGTGGTTAGCACAGGAGCTGAGAAGATGGTGCAGCTCAAAGCATGTGTGCTCACAGCCATAACTAAGGATTTGGGTGGAAAGGGAAATTATATGAAGATGCCTCAACCCTTCCAGTGAACCAACCAGACCCAGACTCAGACTGCTGGCTGCCTTTTTCCTACTGGACTCACAGCACCATGAACTTCCTTTCCTAAACTTCATATTTCTTCATTAAGTCAGATCTAATCTTTGCCTAAAAATGGGCTCCCTTCCAAAGCAGACACCCTGTGAGAGCCAGAGAACCAAGAAGTGGCCTTTGCACTTCCTCTTGCATGCAGCTCCAGCTCCCCCAGAGGTTCCCAGGCTGCTCTTTCAAAAACAGTTTCCACAGTACAGAGGACAAAGGTCAGTGTTGGCCTGTCTGCAGAGGTTTTTGAGAACTCTGCTGGGTGAGCACATACTCTGTATATATCTGCAAGCACATTCACTGCACTAAAAGAAAGGTGATGGATGAGCTCCCGTTGGGTTTAGGGAAGAAGGTGACACCTTGGCAAATTGTCTGAGACCAGGATCTTATATAGGAATTACTCCAAAGTATGAAATCCTATCATTTCATGCTGTAATCCTCCATACTTAGCATTTTAATAACATTTTTATACCTGTGTTTGTGTCTGAGTACAACTATAGTGCCTCTAACCTTTGTAAGAACTGCTTGATAGATGAGCAGACCCAGGCTTGAATGTCAGCTGCTCACTAGTGTATAAATGATTGATCAGTGTATATAAACCTGCTCATCTTCTGGCATCTTGGTAAACATACAAATTCTAATCATTGCACAGAGCCTTTTTAGGGATTTATTTAAGGTAAACTTGTCAGTCCTCTTCAGGAAAAAAAATAGGGCTGATGGTTATAGGGGAAGATTTATTTTACTTAATAAGGTGTCATCTTGTCCATATGGGCTAAAGATTAACATCAGCAGAGCAGCAGGGAGCATACATACAAAACTGAGGCACACAAAGCAAGGCAGTCTTGCTCTTCAGACAGGTACTGCCTCTGCTTGGAAGTGCTGAGGCTACACAGCACTGAATAATCAGAGATTTTCAACCATCTGTTTAAGTACAACAATAGGATTCTGCAGGCTAGTTCTGAAAGGACATGGAAATGCCCCCTTAACACTGATACAGATTTTTATTCTCCCAAGCAAACTGCTCCTTAACCATTTGGAATTACTTCTTTCCATGTTGCTAAATCCAGAATTTCTATTAAGGATGCAAACACTGTTTTTGTGGCTGTTCCTGTAAGTACAGAACTTTTATACTTTGTTAGCATGGCTTCTGTACTGAGTTTCCAATCAACCCTTTGACAATTTTTTCTTCTTCTTAAGATTTGAAACACGTTGAATGATTTCTAGCACACTTCCACTTTCTCTAGTAGACCAATATTTGTCTCTGCAGGATAGATGATGTCTGATCTTTATTGCTTTATCAGTTGCAAGAGGTCAGCCAGATATTATTGTCAGCTATGATAGTTCTTGAAAGGAAATGTGGATGTATTTGATATACATCAAACAATAAAACACCTGAAAAATGTTTTGAATTTCTGTGGTCAAGAATTAGTATAAGAATCATGGCCATTTAAAAATTGTATGAATTGCTCTAATGGATAAAACCCACCTCTAAAATTTTTACTCCCACCCTCTAAAATTTTTACAGGTTTCACAGGATGAAGCCTGCCCCTCTCCTTTGCAAAATCAGTCCAAAATGCCCAGTGGAAAAAAATTGAGGATTTTGGTTCAATAATCTACTTAAAGAGTAGTAGTAAACATCTTGCATAAAATGAGTCCATTTTAGTTATGCCAATCGAATTTGGTTTCAGACTGTGCTCTTTCTGAAGTAATCACTAAATAACAGAATTACTGCACTCTGCAGAGATTCCAGATGCATCCATTTTAGCAGGCATTTACATAATACTGCTATTTTTCTCAACTCTTATCTAGTGCGCTCTCATCTTTCACATACATTTTTATGGTAGAAATGTAAAAGTGCAACTAAACTATTGCCTCTCCGCTCAGGAAGCAAGAATATTTCTCCCTTTACATGTCATTAGCAATGCTGGCAAATTTCCTCAATATTTTAAGATGGTTTTCAACCTGTTAGATCCTACAGTGGGCACTCAGGGTCCCCAGCTGTACCAGAGGGGAGCATCCACACTGCAAAGATCTACCTTTATTGGCTGAACTCTCCAAAGGCAGCCAGAAGTTATGAAACCCTTGGAAGAGTAGGAAAGCAAAGCAAAATTCTAGGAGGAACAAAGTGTCCTGACCCTGTTAGTTCTGAGGACTGGGTTTTGTGTCTAAATTCAGCACAGGTGCAGAAAAGAGAGAGGGTGGCTGCTGGTCTCCTGTGCATCTTTGCATCTCCTACCCTGTTAGTTCTGAGGACTGGGTTTTGTGTCTAAATTCAGCACAGGTGCAGAAAAGAGAGAAGGTGCATCTTTGCATCTCCTAGTGATGTGAGGAAGGAGGAGATAGATCTACAGCATCCAGAATTCCCCAGATTGCTGGGTGCCAGTGCCAGTGTCCATTTTCCCTCTCAGCTGCTGCAGTCAAGAGGCCCAAGGAACTCTCCACGTGCGCTGCCAGCGGGCTCATTCTATAAGCATGGTCTGACACGAAAACACATGAAGGAGTAAGAAAGCAGCCGCACACAGACAGAGGGCAGGTGAAATGCCAGCTGAGCACGGGCCAGAGCCGCGCTGCAGACAGAAGGGCTGACCAGAGCAAAGGCTGAGCAGGAGCAGAGGGACTGAAACTCCTCTGGGCACGGCAGAGTCAGAGCCACTCCTGGAGCAGCGTCCAGCTCTGATTCCTCATTTTACAGAGTGCTGATAAACTGGGGGGGCTCAGGACATCCTGCAGCCTGTGTGATACTGGGGATGGTTGAGATGGCCATGTTGGTCCTTTCAGCCTCCATCAGACACAAAGTCACACAAGAAGCAGTGAGTGAGGTTTGTTTTCAGCGAGCACGAAGTAGAGAGGAACAATGCATGCAGCGATTAGGAGAGAATCAGCTGGGAACATCAGAAAGCAGGAACTGAGGAAAATAGCATATAGGAACCATATGTAATAGTCTGTTAGAGTAATGGTCTGTTTTGTGTCAAATGCTGTCACCTGGAAGGGTGCAAGTGCTTGGAGATGAAAGAACATTTTAAGATGAATAACTGTGTGCAATGATGTCCTCATGCCAGCTCATTATCATCCTGAAAATTTTTGGATTTACAAAACTAGGCTTTGAAAGTGGTTTGTAAAATCAAATGTGCTGTGGTGGTGTAAATACATTTAGTCAAACAGGATTGCATCTAAACATCTATTTTCAGTTTTACCATGTCTGTTGAGTATATTTCATGGTAAATGCTCTTGAAGTAGGTGCACAGAAATATTTCTGACAACTGCAGTGCTTGCATGCCAAATGTCTGAAAGATTAAACATAATAACCTGGACCATGGGATATGAACAAAATAATTGATTTATTTTAAAGACATAAGTTAGAAAAAAATAACCTCCAGGTACAAGATATAGGAAAAAAAACTTTGTTAAATTATCTTTGCATTATAATTTCACTTTTAAAAAAATTGTTTATCTTTCTAGCAAATGAAGCCAGGACATACCTACAGCAATCTTAGTGCAATATTTCTCATTAGTATCCCACCTCTGTTTCCTCTTCCATTGCTGTTTTCTGGTATTTTATCAAGCAAAACTGTTCAGACCTATCAAAGTCAACAGACAGAGACCTCGGAAGTCAAGAGCACAACTCTAATTTTCAGTTGCAGCAAACTCAGGCTAAGCAGGGTCATGATGCAGCCAAGGAACTAAAATATCTGTATGCCCTAGCCTGGGTCTGTCCCAGGTTTCTCAGGCATCCAGGGAGAGGTCAGTGGGAACAACAAACTGAAGTTCACCAAGCTTGTCATTCAGGAGAAGATGAAGGCCTCAACAGAAAGTCCAGATCAACTCTGTAAGTGGTCCGGAAATAACATGAACAATTTAAAGGTTCCCAACTAAAGCCATATAGTAATAACTGGCTGAAAAGATCTACACTGTTAGCACCAAGCAAGTCAACTTTTATTTTGTACTGTAGTAATTTGTACCTGTAACAGAAAGCAGGAAGAGCCAGATATCTCAAATATCTCATTAGCTATGATTTGAATGTCTACTTGAATATGATTTTAGGAAACAGGGCTGTTTGCTTTGCTTTCATTTGGATTTTTTTAGATAGCTCCTTTATTCTAAGACTACTGACAACAGCCTTTATTTCTGTTGATGCTATGCTCAGAAAGAAGGAGGTTACCTTCAATTACTTTCAGGTGTTTTGCTTGCAGATAGGAAATAATTCTGGCATTAGGAAACTACTGGAGAAGGATTACAACAAGTTCACAGTGGAATGCGATATTGAAACTAATGACTTCTTAAATAATGATAAAGGTTTCCAAGAAAACCACCGGAACTTGCTGCAAGAAGGAACAATTATAACTCAGTGCTACAAGCTTCCTCTGTGTATGATGACAAGACATCAGGGCTGATAGAAACATTAGGACAGCCCAGACAGCTCTTGGAAGTGGTAGGCTGGACTGGACAGCAGAAGTGTCCTCTCAATAGCTGTTCCCAGCCATAGTCTAGATTCTTGGCACAAACCTTCGTTAGTTCATCTGCATGAGCACTTTGCTGAAAAATATTCAAACATTCATGCAAGGGCAGCTGAGTCATGAGCATTCTCTGATGTTCCTCCTACAAATATGGCTCCTGTCAGTAAGGAGGAGGGATGGTGGAGTATCATAATTTTTGTGTGTCACTAATCCTACCTAGAATGAAATATGTATCAGCTCTTCCCTTTTATATTTCTATATTGAGAAATATCTCTGGTTTGTTGTTTTTTTTTTGTTTTTTTTTTTTTTTTTTTTTGTCGAGGCTTCAAAACACCACTTCTAATGCAGCTGCTAGTGATGGCACAGTGAGACTTGTTTCCTTCTAGCTCAGTAATCATGGTCTTACTTGCAACAGGGCATAGGCTTCCTTTTAAGTTAACAGCACAGACCTGTCCAGACTCACTATGGACTTGTCTTGACCAGGCTGCAGGTTTGTTCGTAGCTTGTAGCAGCACTGTCTAAGGTCTTTATCCCCATTCCCATGTACCCTGCCCCTCTGCTGCACTACAGAATTTTCCAGCTAAGCACAGATCCTGTTCAATGCATTGTTACCTATACCATTTAAGAAGCATTTTTGAGGCTGCCTATGTTTTTTTGGTGCAAGCTTTCCTGTAAGACCCCATTCTTTAAGTCCATCATATCATGAGCTCATCCAATGGAATGAGAATTTCTTTAACTGGGCTATTGTACAAGAGTCCTTACAGAGGGTAACAGCAAGTGGGATACATCTTCCTGTGAGACAGAAAACAATTCACTATGTTCTTTCTTCATTAATCAGTGGGGAACTAGGACTCTCTATTCATGGTCTCCAACTTCTGTAGTTAAGTAATTAATGCATGTGTTTAGGACTAATTTTATTTTCTCATTATAGAGAGTAGAGCTGGAAAGGAACTCTTGGATCAGCTGATGTATCAATCAGTACTAATGCAAGATTGACCTTTATTTAATAAGATATTTTAATCAGCTTTTCACTTTTAGTCCTGATGTATCATTTGACTCCTCTTAAGAGTATCATCATTTAGCACATTGGCAAAGTAGTTCCTTGACAAAATATTTTTATCAGACCTTAATCTTGGAATAGATATTTTAATAATAATTTCACCATTTTTACTTTTCCTAATTCATCTTTTATTGCTGAAAAAGATATCAACAAAGTCAGTCTCATTCCTTCCCATTTAAAAGACAGAGAAATGTAAAAGTCAGATGACAGATCCAGTATGAGAAACAGGAGTCAAACTCTGCTTTCTGAATGCCACTCCAAAACTTTTGTCTTAGTTCCATTCAATACCAGGAGAAAAATCTAAGTAGTTTATTGCCTACATATGCATGTGCTTCCCACAAGCTCATAAAACCAAAACAGACATTTCCAAAAGGACGACCTTAAAGCGTCTTCTAAGTTTGTGTCAAAACCCCTTGACTCCTCATCTCACTCTCCCATTTCTTCCCCTCAGTTTCTATTAAAACCTACAAAATACTTTGTCATTAGAGACCAGGGCTGGAATCTGGAAACCTTTTACCTAAGGAGTGAACACCCTCAAACCAAGGGGAGCAGAAGATCAGTGTCCTAAACAACATTCCATAGCCTGCTGTGGAGGGGGAGGCAAAAATCCTCAGGCTGGTGCTGACAGAATTCCACTCACACTGGGCAATAGAATGCATGACACTGAGACACTGCACAGGAAAGTTCTGGATGTGGTCCAATGATTGCTCATATACTCCTTGGATGAAACTTCATACTGTGGGCACGGATCCTACAGCAGAGCTATGAATACCTTCATTCTGGAGAGATTATATTCTGTTTGATGCCAAACACAATAAAATCTCCATGTTTATATTTTCTCTTTTACAATATTATTTATATAGTTGAAATCACAGGAAAATCGTTATTATCAAAAGGAGAAAATTTTGGGGGAAAAGTATAAAAAATCTGTTAGTTTGGCTTCTAGTTGCAGATTTTTAGATAAAATATGTCTGGTGCTACTTGGCTACTGTTTTTTTACTCAGAACAACTTGGAGCTCATTGTGGAAGTGATAACTGAAGGAAAATAGATTGTAATTGAACAAGGAAATTAACAAGTGGATCTAATTGCAGTGGTGCTATGCTAGATGAGCCCTTACCAGGTGAAGCTCAAAGAGAGCATGTGAGCTCTTCACAGCTGTGGGAAAACTTTGTTCTTGGCTGACATGGCAGGGAATCATGTTTTGAAGCTAGAAATGAGGGCCAGGAGTTCCCAGCCTGGAACATATGACTGTGGGCTCTAAAGAAGAGTCTGATTTGGCCTTTGAAAAGGAGGGTACCTTAATACTTCTTATTTTGAGGCAAGATGATAAACCCTTTAACATAGTCCCAGTTCCTCTGTCTATCACAGATTGCTATGTGTGACAGCAATCTATCACAGATCCCTCCCCAATGAGTTTCTTGGATATTTCCCTTCTCAAATGGGAAATCGAGTGGCTGAATTTGTTCTGAGTTCATAACCACTTTAAATGCTTTGACCAAAAGGCCACACAACAAAGCAGCAGGAGCCTGAAGTGGGTGACAGTTGGGCTTTTAGAAAAGAAGGGAGGGGACTAGCACCATGAAGAGAAGCACCAGTCTGAAAATGGGAAGAGACTAACAGAAATCTTGCTTTTCGTTTTTGGAAGTATTTTTATTATTGTAATGTACACACTAACTGAAATAAAAATGAGCATACACTGGCTTTTTTATGTATCAGGAGGAGTTGGAGGTATATAACTTTACAAAATAGGGACTATATAATTATATTGGACAGAGAACATGGGTATACAGGCGGATATATGGTGTTCTGTCTGCATTTGTACTGTTTATTACTATGAGAGCTGCTAATTCTTTTATGTGTTGTAGCTATCTGGGAAAACTTAAATTGGGTCTCAATATTCATATTAATATACCTAATTTTGCACAAGCTGGCCTGAATATTTGAGAGTGCATGCCATGGAAACTACATGCTGACAAGCAGGGCTTTGCAATTTTGCAGCAGTTTGCATGTTCACTGCATCCTGAGCTATTTTCCTTCTGAAGGATGACAGCTGATGAACATTCTGTCCTGTCATCCCTCCATGGGGCAGGTGAGCTCCTGCCCCTCTGCTTCACATACAGCTTTTGCAGGTTTCCTGTTGCAGCAGTGATCCCATGGGTAGGCTATTCCTGTTTGAGGAAGATGATTCTCTAGCTAAAGGTGTGCAAATTTCTGTGCAGTACTATATTTTTTTTTTTTTAACTGAAAGCTGCTTTATCACCAAGAAACAATATTCCCTTACTTTGTGTCTTTAAGCATGTTTATTTTGCAGCTCAGATGTATGGAGCCAGCCTTCAACAACCTGGAGAGTAAGGAAGGTGTAAAGTATCAACCAGGTGGCAAGTTCTGGTTCATGGTTACGTGTTTAAAGGCTTTGACTTCACATTGTAGGAGCAGCTTGGAAAGCTGAGGGTAGTATTGTATATATCCATACTCTTATCTTTTTGTTTATATGGGAGATATGCAAGTGCTATTTGCACAGAGCAGTATTTTCACATCCTGATCATTTCCAAGAGATGCATGTGAACTAATGCTGATGAGTAGTTCTCCACTGTCTCCTAATCTGAAAGGGGGCAAGGGGATGTAGTTTACGGGGTAAGTGTCAAAGCACTCGTGCATGTTCAGTGCACAGGGGCACAGACTGGTGCCAGTGCTGTGTTCTGCTGGGTCTCCTCAGGGCTGGGGCTGTGCCTGGTGGCAGCACTGCAGGTGGGTAAATGCTGGGGGGCTCAGGGGGATTTAAACTTTCCCTGTTGTTGCTTAGCAGAAGTTTTTGTGACATGACAGGAGAGAATGTCCTTTTTAGAGGCCAAGTTTTTTACTTAATTTGAAAGACAGTTTAAAAAGTGGTGATCATTAGCCTTGATTGTGAGGGGCAGAGTGGGGCTGGTCCCTTTTTGTTGAGTTCTGCTTTGTTTTGAAGCCAATGGTGTGGTATGTTTCTGTGTTTAATCCAAGGAAATTGAGCTGCTAAATGATTTTTTCTGACATGCTGAGGACCAAATGTTCTGGCAAGGGCTTGTGCCAGCAATGTGAGAGGTGAGGAGGTTCCAGAAGCTGTTTTTTTGCTCACAGGGTGCCAAAACAGATGCATTTCTTTGATACAAGTAGTGTTGGGTACATGAGATCTATATGGTGTAGACAAATCAGACATAGTGGTGATGCCAAAAGCACTTGTGGCATAGCTGTGAATGCCCTTCTGATAAGTATTTTGATTTTCAAATGTGGATGAATATTATCCTTACATGGAAGGGTCACAGGGACAGTCCTTGAGGCTGATGCCCTCAGTTTACCTGCAGGACAGATGCACACGTGCAATTGCAAGTGACACAGACTTTCCTTAACTCACAACATTAGTAGGCTCCTGTATTTGTGGGTTCCCAGATGAAGGAAGGAATGATGCATCTGACTCTATGTTCTTAGAAGGCTAATTTATTATTTTAAGACACTATATTATATTAAAGAATATTAAACTAAACTATATTAAAAAATGCAGAAAGGATGCAGACAGAAGGTTAAAAGACACTAATGAAAAACTCGTGACTCTCTCCAGAGCCTCGACACAGCTTGATCATAATTGGCCAATAAGTCAAAACAACTCACAGTAGCTAATAAAACAACTACCTGTTGGATAAATAACCTCCAACCATATTAAAAGCAGCAAAACACAGAGAAGCAAATGAGATAATATTGTTTTCCTTTTTCTCTGAGGCTTCTCATCTTCCCAGGAGAAAAATCCTGGCGAAAGGATTTTCCCAAAAAATATGACAGTAACAGTAGGCTCCATCCAGATCTGGAATTGTATGTGATATTCAATATTCAAGTCCATTTATCTTGGGGCTAAGTGTGCTGACTGCAAATCAGCAAGCAGGGGCCACTGTACTGGAGCTATCAGGTATACAGATAATTGTTCTTCTGGACCAGCACTGAGACCAGCTATTTTCACACAACACTGGCTGCCAAACAGCAATCTAGTGGTGAAAAGCTCCTGATATCTCTGCTATTATTAGAATCAGCCCACAAAATTACAAAGGTGGTAGATGAGCTGAACGCAGAATCCTGCTCTTTGGGACAGTCAGTGAAACTAACAGGGGATCAATTTGAAACAGATAAAAGAAAGTACTTCTTTAGCAGTCAGAAGTGAGCTTCAGGAACTTGCTGCCATGCAGTGCTGGAGAAGCTGACAGTATCAGCAGGTTTAGAAGGGATTAGACAGATTCAGGGACAACAGGCCCATTAAAAAGATAAAGCAGGGACATACCCTCTGTGGTATCTACCCACCAGATACTCAGCTGATGCCAGGGGAGCACAAGGGGAAGGGGCTGCAGAAATAAGCCAGGCTTGCACACACTTACTAAAAAACTTCTCTATACCTGCAAATGTGTGATAAATTACTGGTCCAAGCCATTTTGATGTACTTAATCTAGAAATGAGTTTTATCCCCAAAGCATTTAATGAGTATTCAGTTACTACAGCATCCTAGATTCCCATGAGCTGACTTGTGAGCTCAAAGCAGCACACTCAAGCAAGAGCAGGGATTCTTCTTCATTCCAGGTTCTGATCCTTAGCCCACCACTTCCCTGCTGTATGGGCAGTCCCATTGCACAGGTCCCCCTTACTGTGCACTGTGCTGACACATATGCCATATTACAGACATTCATATTACATTGCACAATCCTAAAGGAATCAAGGGAAGAAGTCTTGCATGGGGTACAGAAAAAGATGGACACAGGGAAAATTAAATGTTAATGAAATACTGTACAAGGGAGTAACACAATAACATCCCATCTACGGCTCTAAAAGCTAAGGATAATTCATGCAGAGGGAAGAAATCACATCAAAATTGAGCTTTCTCAGATTTTTGGAGGCTGAAATGCAAAACTTCCTCTGCCCCTTGCATTTATTCTTTCCCAGCAATGTAGGAAGTAAGCCAGCATTCCAACTTTTAAGCATAACATAAAATGAAATTGAAACTGATTATTGTTTTTCAGCAATTGCCCTTAAGGCCACCCAACAAAAGTGTTTCTAAAGCAGTCCTACCTTTGTTTTCCAACTTGAGCTCCTCTGCTAGCAAGCTGTCTTGTCTGTTTCCAAGCACAAATGCCAGAAATGAGAGGATCAGGGCATCCAAGATTCCGATAATTGCCAGGATATATGCCCAGCGGACTGAACAAGCCCCCAGCGTGTACTTGTCTGTCTTTTCACCACACATCCGTTTTACCTCATCTGAATCCCAGCCATCAGGAAAAATCATACAACCCAGGACGAGACAGGCAGCTTGGAGAAAAGAGAAAAGGAGAACAATGGGATAATGAGACCAAGCTTTCATTTTGATGAGAACATACAAAGTTATCATTAAAGCATTAGACTTTTTCATCCTGAACTCCAAAGCTAGGCTACTAAAAAAAAAACCAAGTCACAGAATTACATGCTGTGATTAAGTATTTAATATAAAAACCTAAGATGCAACATCAATTGCACACCTCGCTTAAAAAGCTGTTACATCCTGAATCCCTGGTCAGGTTTTGCATCAGTACAATCACATTTTTCTTGTGGGACCAATTTCTTCAATGCAATATGAAAGGACCACACAAAACCAAAAGGGAAAATGGTTAATAACCTGGATATTCAAAGGTAACACTGGGTTACTGTCAAGTTGTCAGGCAAACAACCAGTTTAAAAGATAGGAAAAAAACTACCTATCATTTCTGTTAATCTGCCCTTTTATCCTAACCATAAGCACTGGACTTTCCCATTATCTACCCAAAGACAGAGCTTGATAGATTCCAAGTGTTGTCTCACAGAGGGCAACTCCACCCCAGCACCTGCCTGATCTGTCCTGAGCACTGTGCAGCCCTTCTTGATGACATTCCAGTCATGGAAGCTATCCCACCACATCTTTAGTTGCAATGAGAGCAAAGCCCTGGGACTGCACACAGATCTCTAGTTCCTCCTGCTTGTCCTCCACACTGCAAGCATTGGTGTACAGGCACTGTATGGAAATATTTGATCGTGTCAGTCTCCCAGCAGGGGTGGAAAGGGATCCCCCACAGTCCTGTCTGTGGTTATGTCTTTGGCTGCTTCTGATTTGAGATGTTCTCTCTTAAGTCTTCTTTTGTTACTAGGTGGTTTCTATAGTTCTCTCCTTCCTATGTCTAATGTCTATCAAGCCTGACTGTGTCCTCATTCCCCTTCAAATCCACTTTACAGCTCTCTCAATGAGCTCTTCTACCTCCTGACATAAAATTCTTTGGGACAGGTGGACCTTATTTGTTTCCAGCAGGCTTGGTGTTGTATAAACTGACCTATGACCAAAAATCTCCAAATTTTTCTGGTAGTGCCTGTCTTGAAGCCAGGTAGAGTCACCTTCAGCAGGAGAGGATAGCATACAAAAATAAAGTAGCATAAGAAAATTCTAAAAATAATGATTATGTTGAATGGGTTCATTCTTCAGTTTTTATTGTATTTAAGAGAATCAGAAAGTCCATATGCTTTCAGTTACCTCATCAATTACCTTTAGTGACTTGGAAATACCTTTCAATTACCTGTAGTGACTTGGAAACAGTCACATTTCCATCGTTACCCCTTCTATTTAGTTGATGAGATGCAGGGGATACTAAACCTTCTTTTATAGGTCTTAATATTATATGGATGAAATATGCTCAAAATTGCAGGTAAACGTGCTAATTGGAAAGAATGCATTGTGTGGCTTTCAGCGTTTTAAGTTTTTGTTGAGTCAGACCTCTGTTTGGAAATGACAGTTTATACACCAAGTATCTTGTGCAACCAGCAGCTGCTGTCACTGTGGGATTGGTTTCCTGTCGTTGTCACAGGTTTTTTGCCTTTTCTGAACAAGCATAGGCACTATCATTTTACAGACCTCTAATGCCCACAAAATAGAAACAGACTTACACTGGATCAATATGATGAAATACTGGAAGAGGGATGTGTAAAGAGAGTTCAGGAATGGTAGTTTCCTTATGACAGCTAGAAAATTGCTGTAGACAATGTCTTGAAAACATGTCTGCAGAAAATATCTGACATGGGGTAAGAGATGCACCAATCTCTTGGTGCAATCCCAAGGTGTTTGATGAGTTTCTCCTGAACAGCTAATTTGTGTGAAAATAAAACAATTTATAATACTTTCAAGGACACTTAGGCTTAGAAACATGGGAGATTAGATAATGACTAATTGACTTGGAACATGAACGTTGGACAAATTATAAATTACATATTGTCTGCCTTAACTCATTTACACAATTACATAAGAACTTTCAAAGGCCTTAGAGACAAACAGTACAATAATTTATTTTCTTGAGCTGGTTACACACACTTCCAGAAAGTGGAGTTGCCCTCACACTTAAGAGTTTCCCTCGTACTTGCAAAGAACTCCACTCAAACGATCCAGCAAATCTGCAAACTTCTTGTGTTCATGAAAATGTCCATATTTACCCAGCTAACTGTTGGCAAAGTTTCATTTACTATGTAACAGCAAATACCAAAGCCAGTTTACTTTTATTAATCATCAACATGAGAAAGCTTAATGCTCAGTTAATGATCAATAGAAGTGGAATTTTCTGCTAATTGTGCATGAATAATTAGCAAATACCAACATCTCTGTCGATTTTTTATTACACAGCACATCAGACACATTCTTAGTACTTCCTAAAAGTAATTTAACTTTGTTCTTTTGCACATAGGTAATTAAAAAAATGGACTCTTATCTCAGGAATTCAGTGTACAGTTTCCCAGCTGTGTTCCTCAGATTTCCATTTAACTCATCTTTCCTGAATTCTGTTCCTGCATTCTTTGATATACTTGCTTAGATTTCTGGCATAATTCTGTTTGTTGCAGTTGGACTTCTCTTGGTAATGTCACATGGGTAAATGGTGTCTGGACTGTAAATGGTGTCTGGACTAGATTCCTTTTCATAAAGACAGATATCAAGGAGGGGTTATTATTATTATTTTCTCTTTTCCCTATACAGTTAAGATGCTTTCTACTAGATGACTACTTAGTTAACATCTTCAGGTTCAGGAATCATACCTTACCTGTAGAGGGTAACATAAGTAAGATTAGTCAACCTTGAGTCATTTTTTGTTGAGGGAATATTTTGAACTGGATTCCTTTAAGAACACAGACTTGCTCAATAATATAAACATGTAATGATTCTTTTATCAGCTACAAGATTGAAAAGGCAGATATGAAATCCACCTACAGATCTACTTTGCATTGCTAGAAATTTTTACATTTGAATTCTGCTACAGAGGATTAGAAGACTTCTCTCTAAAAGGAAATTACTTTCAGTTTTACACAAATTTGTGAAATGGAAATAATTTTATGAAATTTCAGTGAAACTGCTAAGAGATGATTTTATAACACTAACATTGCTCCCATATCTTTGTATAACTTCCACTGTCTGTAATGGCAATGTTACCAAAATGGAAATGTAACAAAAAAAAAGCTATTACTGTTCTACTACTAAGTAGTAATGGTGTTCTAGTGAATTCAGAAAGTTTTGGATTTGAAAAGTTCACTGACTAAATAAAAACCCTTAAATCATCAGTTCCTACAGACTCTTGGATTCAAGCAAAGAAAAAGTTAAATCTATACTGGTTGAAAGCAGCCTTCTATGAAGCCCTCTGGTGTCCCTTCAGATCTGGGAACATCAGATCAGCACCACCCTCCTGACAGACAGCCCAGCCTAGGACCTCTGCAGCTAGCCAAGGCCCTTCATGAGAAGCAGCAGGGAGAATTGATAAATGACTGATTAGTTGTGGAGAGTGTCACTGACACCATGCAGAACCGCTTGGGCAACTGTAAAACTTGCAATAGTCATACCCACATGGTTTTCCCTTTGGCTGCTTGAGAAAGCTCCCAGCAGGATTATTATCTTTGTAAAGGTGGCCCTGGGTTTCCTCCATTTCTTCCTCTCCTGTGATGACAAGGTGACTGGCTTGTGTTGGAAGAGACTTTAAAGACCATCGAGTTCACCCACCATGTTGCTCAGAGCCCATCCAATCCAGCCTTAAACATTTCCAGGGATGGTATCTCTAACTTCTCTGGGCAACCTCTTCCAGTGCCTCACCACCCAAACAGTTGCTTTCTCCCACATATTGGAGTCTGGTAGGGCTTTTAAAACTTTTAAAAAGTGATTAATAAAAGCACTTAAACAAACCTTATATATTTGCTTTTCTTCTTAAACAGTTTTTTCTTGTGTGAACAGCTAGCAGGAACTGTCACATGGTTTTCCTCTAGGGCTGTGAGTGACAAGACAAATTATTCATACTAGGAGAGAGAGCCAGGATTTTTACCTCGTGGGATGAAAGGATGCAGATACAACACTTCCAGAGATTGGAAACAGACAGTGAATTGTTGCTGGCACTGACAGACTTGTGACTCTGACCAAGCTAATATTATCACAGACTGTGCTCTGTGCATGAGCTCAAATGGTAATTAGCAAACAAGTAGTTCACTATGCTATGGTTGTGCCAAATACAGTGACAGATTAATATTATATCATTGCATGAAATGAGGTGCTATTTATAAAAAAAGCTGACTGCTATGCAGGAAACCAGTGCTGAGAAATTCCCGCTGGCAGGACTCCTCTCTCATCTTCATTCTTTTCCTGACAACAGACCAAATTTGCTTGCGTGTAGAGTATGAGGATGGCAAGTTTCCTGATAAAGGAGTAAAAAAAATTGGAATGGGAATTATGCTGACCATCTCTTTTCTTTCCATGCCCACACATGCAAGAGTCTTCAGATATCTCTGGTTCCACACATGCAAGAGTCCTCAAACCTCTGTGGTTCCAAAATGCAAGAGGTTTTTTGTTCCCTTTTTTCCCCCCAAAAAATGTATTTACAGAAACAGCAACCCATTAAATCTCCAATAAGCTGAATAGAGTTTTTGCCAGCCATGTTGGTGATTAGGATTAGTCCTTCAGGAGCTTGTAGCTGGGAAAGAAGGAAATGCTGAGTGGAGGTGGCTGAAGACACAGGGTCAAACACAATCCTGAGTGAACACAGAGGCTACACACACATCAACTGAGATTGATCCAAGTGATGTGAACTGCATTTCTGAGTGGGACAATAATCCTCTGTGTTTATATTTACGTCATGGCTTGGAGGAAATATGCAATTTTGAAGCGAATGCCATGATTCTCTCCATTTACTGATTCCATCCACAGAAATAGTTCTGCTGCATGCAATCAGAGTATTTCTGGAGAGGCCTAGAAGTTCATCTAGAAAAGTTCTTCAAAACTGAGTTGGGAGCTTAAAATTCTGGCTCAGTGCATGGGCTTCATCATCCTGTGCTTAAGAGAAAGCACTTGAACTATGGAGAGCTTCCACAACACCTTGGAATATTTATGGTGCAATACAAACAGGCAAATGTCATGTATGACTTCTTACTTGATCCTGTGTTTGGAGGCTGCCACATTCAATGTCCACCTTGGAAAAGGCTCTTCAGAGAGGTGCCAGCTGGATCCCCAAGGAGATGACACAGCCTCTTAGTTTGTGCATAAGCAGACTGAAAATACCTGGTGCTGCTCATAGATGGCTGCTAACCACATGACTGCTGCTGGGTATGAGGCAGTCAATGAGAAAAAGGTAAAGAAATTTAAGATTCAAGAGCAGTGTTCTTAGAGAGCTGGAGTGACAAAATCCCCTCTGGACTTCTGTGACCTGAGCTTTCATATAGGACAAGAAAGGTGCCCTTTGGAATTGCTTCAAGACATTGATGTGATGCTCCCAGCAACCTCCTCCCCAAAAGTGAAGGAGCAAAGGTTTGTAGGTTAATCTTCCTTCAAAAAACTTCAAACAATATGTATAATGGGGGCATTGGGTCCAGGAAACAGAACTATTTCTGATTTGAGGCAAAACCCTAAAGTCCCATGTGATGAGGATGCAAGAGGCTTCAGCAGTAACTACTTTAATCTACTTATTATCTTATTTCACATCATCTTGCTTGGTAATGTAGACAAGACTGAGTCTCTCTACAGGATTAAGAATATTTATAGATACTGCTAAGGGGGAGAAAAAGTAGGAGACTCTTCTACTGCATTCCTGTGATAATATTAAAGACATGAAGCAATTATGGCCATTTGACTTATTAGGGCCTGGACATTCTGATAAGAAATCTGATAAGGATATACATATATAAACAGACATGCATATTTCACATGCTGATTTTAAGAAAAGGGAAAAAGAAGACCAAACATTCACCGACTGGACAGTAAAGATAAAGAAAATAATATTGTGGAAAGTGGTAGTGAGGTGGGTGCTGTGGTCAGAGGGAGTAGACTGGCTGAGTAGACAGGTAGCAGATATTTTGATGCCTGCTAGTTACACTTAGGCAGCAAAATGGAGTAATTTGATCAGCTGTTGCAAGATGTGAAGCAGATATAACAGAAATAGGGATGACTGACAACTATATCCAATGATGAGCACTACAGAACATGAATTGTTCAGAAAGATGGAAAAAATTGAGAAAGTGATGTTACATCAAGAAATGTGTTAAATTGTAAATAAGTAGAAAATAATAGCAATGATGGTGCAATCTAATTCAGTTAAGTCAACTGTAAGAGAAATTTGACTACACTAAGGGGACCTGTTTTAGACCTCACGTGTTGGATTCATGTTTGGATAGAGAATTCTTTGATTTGATAGCAACAGAAATTCTGTGTGGGGTTATATCATCTTGGGAGCATTTAACTTCCAAGTTTTGATCATTAGCCATGATAATTAAACATTGAGATTAATGTAGTTCTATGAATAATTTAGTCAGTACAACAACTATATTAGCTGGAGAATAAAAATAATGTAAGAACAGAATACATTTTTATAAGTGTGTGGCAGGTGATCCACAAGGTGTGTTCTAATAACTTCTTGTGAAAGAACACAACTTCTGGTGTTCCAGCCATGGTTATTTGCAATATGTATTTATTGTCCAGAGAAAATATGGAAGCTGAGAACTGCTAAAGGATGCAGGACTAATCACTATGTGGGCAAAAAATCCTTAGGAACTGACATGACAACTCATTGCTAATAGTTGTAGCAGAGGTAGATGACTAACTGATGAAGAGTGAGTAAACTGAAATCATATACAACCAGAGATAAAAATACTTCTTTAAGATTAATCAGGTATGAGAGGTGGTACAGCCGGAAACCCACAGGTGCATGTCAAAAGTTACATTTGTGCTGTGTCACCTCCTGTGGTGTCCAAAGGCCCTGGGATCTAAGGATTTCTTTTCATCTCATTTTCTCTTTAAAGTATCTAAAATAACATGAGAACTGTGTCACAACCCACTAGAGTTTTCTTTCATGTGTCTTTGTAGCACAGGACGTGTGTTAGGAGTCTGTGTGTCAGCTGGGGTCCATGCCCATGGCCAAGCTGCCACGCAGGTACGTTGTCTGATGCTGTGCCCATATCCCAAAAGCACTTTTCTCACATGCTGGACTTGCCACTGAAAATGTTTATTTCAAATGCTGTCACAGGGGAGTGCTGCATCTTTCTACTTTAATGTTAACTTCCCTTTGTAGAACCTGTTCTTCAAACAGCCAAAACATATCATGGCATACTGACATGTACAAAATCTAATTAATTAATAAATTCAACACAAGTACTGTGTTGATACCGCAGACAGACTGGAGAATAGGTGTTAATATGGCTAGGAATTTCTTGAGATATATACAGCTGACATTGCACCACAAGTTACTGATCCAAATAGCAGAGATATTTTAAACACACTTTTGATAAAGGAACAGCTGAAAATAACCTCACTTTCAATGACCATGAGTCAATTCAATTTAAATAAAATGAGAATATATTATATAATATGAGAATAAAAATGTTTCTGAACCTGGATTTTGATGCACATTTTAGATGGATGAACTTTTTAAAAGGCTAAAGAAACTACTAATAAGTTAACTAGATGGAAGAAGTTCATACTAATTGTGGGGCAAACCTTGAATTTTTGAATATAAATTTTCTGAAGTATCTTGACAAGACAAATGAAATTCCAGGGATACTTTCAGCTCTGTATTGATGACTAACAAACTCTGTTTCATTCTACCCTCATTACCTATCTTCCCAAAAAAGTCTTGGGAAAAAAAAAAAAAAAAAAAGAGCAGAGACCTTAGCAATTCCAGGAAAAGAAAATTATTAGCAAATAAAGATACATTTTGAAGGTTAGGTAATGCAGGTCTGAAAGATAGCTTTCTAAAAGTCAAGCTGTGCTAACTCTAAGACAAATTGAAACAAGTAGTGGAATAATCATCAGTGAGATTAATAAAGAAAGAAGAAAAGCAGATATGGAGTTGGGCTGAGAATTAGGAATTAGGACTTAATTATTTGTCTCATTTTTCAATGAAGAGGATGATAGAGAAGAGGAGGATGATGCTGTGATTGCTGGGCATGATCATTTGGAAATGGAAACTGGCTCGTGCCTCCAAGTCCACAGCATTGACAACAATCATAGCGTGCTCAGACTGGAGGAATGCACCTTCCAACCCCAAACACTGAAATAACCAACACATTAAACTGCAAAGATGTTGGGAAGGATTTTAAAATCAAATTTATTGTTGAGATAGTTGTGAAGACCACGTGCATTACCTGCATTTAAGGAAAAAAGATACAAAATTGAAAACTGAGAAGTAATTGGAACAACCAGTCGCCACTCAATTTTATCCCAGTTCTTTGGATAATTATTGAAGGAAAGAATAGCTAAAGACATGGAAAGAAATACAAAGTAACACACTTTTCAGAGAGCATTTGATCCTGCGTCATACAGAAACACATACTAACTGGGAAATAGAGGTTAACACGAGAATGTAAGATGTTTATGCATTTTGTTCATGGGGAGCTGTCATTTTTTGCTGGAAAGAAAAGCCTCCAGCTGTTGTGAGGATACATTGGGCGCCTCAAGGATCAGCCTGAGTGTCAATCTGTCTGTGTTTTCATTGCATCTTTGGCAAGAGTAGAGGTCTGGTAGTGAAATCCACTGATGGGAGGCACTGTCAATGCAAAGACTGTCGGGACAAATGATGGAGAAAATATGTATTTTGGTCATCCCTTGGAGGACCATGGGACACCAGTCAAGTGAACCAATGGAAAAGAGTTTTAGCAGTAGGAGAGTCTTTAAAGCATAATGTAAGAACTAGACATCTGGTGCTGGTGGTTTCTAAGCTTTAGAAGAGTGATGTCTGCAATGACCAGTTAATCAGAGCAAGGTTATTTTAGGATGTAAGGAGGTATTTTAAGAAATATATCACATGAAGCTGTAACTGCTCATGACAACAGGACTAGATATGAGGATTTAGTAGTTCTTTTCCTGGCTTATGTTCTTATGAGGAGGCTGAGAGATAATCTTGGAAATTAATAAAGAATGAAACCTAGGGGGAAGAGCAGCTGAAGAATTAGGAGCTTGATGGAACTGCAAAACAAAAATAAATATTCTTTAAATCAAACTGAAATGAAAATCTAACATAATAAATGGGGGTAAGAGGCAAAGAAGCAACTTACTGCTGGGCTGTCTCACTACAGTCTGTATACAAATTTGTCATTCCCCTCCATTATTAAAGGTTTTAAAATGTGATAGCAAAGAAAGAAAGAAGAGAGGCATAAAGTGATTTTCTTTTCCAGCCAGATCTCATCCAAGCTGACCTGACAAACACCATGCATCTACAACAGTCTGGTTTTGGACTTGAGCAGTGCATGATTCCAACTTGTTTCTGAAATTACTGCAAATGCAAGCAAATCTAAATGCTGGCAAGAGAGGAAGTCTGGGACTGCATCAGCCACTGTTTTCAGGGTAAAATGGCAAAATTCTGCAGCTTATCAAGGTAGAAACAAGAATGAAGAAGCAAAAGATATTAATCTAAAAAGAAAATTTCTACATCTAAACCTATAGTGGCATCTAAAATAAATACTAGGTTTGGTCTTTTGTTTCTGAAAATGATCAACTTCACAGTCAGTAAGCACTCATTTGCAAAAAAAAGGAGGTGAAAGCCTTTAAAAAGCCATGGTAATGTTACCTATAAAACAGATCAGCTTGCCTTACAGTAAACTGAAGAATTTTATGATTACTCTGTATAAACACAAGGGAATGGGTCCCAGAGAGGGGGAAGTGCTATTTAACTGAAAGGGCAGTCTTGGCATGTGAACAAATGCATATAAACCATCCAGGAATACATTTAGGCTGTAAAAAGGAAGGCAGTTTTGAATTGTCAGGGGATAAGTTCTGGCACAAATTCAGTAGCTGTGGCCATGCCAAAAAAGTTTGAAGTTGTCCAAGTGTATGCTGTAAATAGTTATTAAAGATGGAGTTTGATCAGTGCATTAAAAAATTATTAGGATGTGTTTCTCTGTGAGGCTAAATTTGACTACTCAGGGCCTTTAAGATAACTTCAAGAACTCAGAGGTCTTGCATCAAGTGTCTTCAGACACCAGAAACCCAGGATCATCACTTTTCTCAGCATATGAGCTTTGCCATTGCTGCAGAGCTGGACACACAGGCAGTGCAAACAGCACTCAGCTGAGCCTCAGGGCAGGAGCAGCACTGAAGCCAAGCTCCAGGCTTGAGCACTACCGGCATTTTGCAGGAAAGCTTCAGATTTATTTCCTTTTGTCCATAAATTTAGCAAATCTCTCTACCTGGCTAAACCCTGCCTGGTACTGTAGCAAAGCCCCTTATGACTTCTGTCCTACACTTACACTCAACGACACCAGGTCAGCTTGCACTGCATAACTGTGGAGATCACAGCAAGGCTTCCTGGCACTGTTACCAAACTCTGTGCACACCACTGCCACCTTGGACTGCGGGGGGCTGTCTGCATCTCTCCTGGTGTGTGCCATGTGCCACTAACAACTGTGGCTTGTTAGTAATGCATTGAGGAATCAGCCCCCACAGACCTCTGCTTCAGAGAAACATCTGCCATGATGTCCCGGCTGTGTTCACAGTTTCATTTACATGACCACTTGAGAGTGTTTGACAGCCATAATTAGAAGCATTGGAAAGTGAAGTAACTCACCCATGCAGTACGTGAAACAGCACAGGCCAGTGCTCAACAGCTGAGCTGGGGAATTCAAAACTGCCACCAAGAATTCAACCAATTGTCACCTGACCCCCACTTTGTTGTCATGCCGTGAAAGGAACGCGAACAATAAAACCACTTGTGAGAGGAAATGAAATAAGAGACACTGAGGGTGGGGAATGTAGTTTTCTACATTTTCTACATTTCTCTGTGGTTCAGAGCCACTCCTCCCTCTGTTTGGCTGCCCTTGGGGTGCTGGTGCAGAACGCTGACCCAGCACACTGGGTGGAAGGTGGGGAGCAGTGAAACACCTGCAGTACAAACAGCTGCCAGGCAGATGTCTGTGCCTGCTCTTGGGCACTGTCCAGCAGGAGAAATCCCTCCTGCAGAAGCTGATTGAAAGAGTCAAGAAATTGCTTGGCAGTGGCTAAGATCATTAGCCACAGGTGAGATATCTCCACTGTAAGCTGAGGTGCAGGTTCATGGCCCCTGTGACTTTCTCTGCCAAAGCATGATTATGATTCCCAGAATCTAATGCATCATGATAGGAAATATTATTTAATGTTGAAATGAGAAGTGTTTTAAGATTAACAATTTATAGGCATTCAACTCCTGGGTATGGGCATGACAGTGACACTCTGTGCCCTCACTTGGAACTTTGTGTTCCCCACGTACTTTAGTGGAGAAAATGACTTTTCAGGAGGAGTGACTGAAGTCAAGTAGAAAGAAAATAAGAGGAACAAATAAATATTCTGTCATGAGCAAGACAAAAAGCAGCAATTGAATGCATGGGGAAAGATAGGGGAAGGCTCTTGCTTCTCTTGTCTTTTGTAAAACATTAACGTTCTGCTAAAAGAATGTCATACAGCTGAGCCAATGCCATACTTGCCATTACATGCAGCAAACTGTACTGGCCCTTTTTGAGACAGTGGGCAGAAATCCATTGGGACAAATGATCCAAGTATTAAATCTGGCCATTAAGTTTGTCCCAGTGCTGGGAAGCCTTCCATGTACTCTGCCAGAAGGCTCCAGCTAGTTCTGAGTGGAAAGGTCTACCCCTAGACTGGTTTCATTCTCTTTTTTAATATCAACAGCTTTCCCAAAGCTAGCCTTCAGCCTGCTCCCCATCTCCTCTGAATGATCAGAGGAGGTAGGAAGGAAGTGGGTCAGGGTTTGAAGCACCTTTGTGCTGCAGGCAAGGGGCAGTGGGCAATGCAGAGCTAAAGGCCTGCTGAGGGGATGAGCTGAACATGAGGAGGAGATGGAGCTGGAAGGCAGTGATATGGGGCATCTCCCCTGAAGAAAAAGGTGGAAGTGGAAGGAGGCAGGCGGCAGCCTTGTTATTGAGTTGGAATGCTAAGATTTAACTAAAGCCATTACAATCATTTAAATCTGATTCCCCAAGCAGTGCTAGCCAATATTGCAAATGGGCTGGCAGGGAGGCAAGACAAGTTCTGAACAGATGATAAAGGCATCGACTTTTGTATAGTTCCTTTCAATGCCCCTGAGGCACCTGCATACATCTTTATGCCTGCACAGCTTGTCATGTGCTATTCTTCACTCATCTCTGCCACAGCCCTTCCTGATCCCTCAGCAGCTTTCCTTGGAAGAAAAGAGAAATGGACAATAGGCCCTGAGACCACTGCACTGCTTCTTTATTCAAGATGACATTTGGCAGCAAGGCTTTGCTGCCTTTCAGAAGTGATGTCTTATAGAGCCTAATGGCAGCAGAGGTATCAGGGGCTCTGCCTCCCCCACTGAGCATCTGAGCCCTGCATGGTAGGAGAGCCCTGGGGACTGAGACTGCTAACACTGGAGATGTTTTTGTCTTCTGCCTTTTTCCTGTTAGAGGGAAATCTATTCTTACCTAGGGCCAAGCCTATGAGATTGCTGAGCCTTCTAAACTCATTGCTTTGGACATGGCAGTCTTGATAAATTTTGAAATACTTGAAAAAATATGGAAGAATTCTGCATGATTTTTAAAATATCTTATAATAATATCTCCATATTGTAAAGCACATCTCATCTTATATTTGCTATCAAGTCAGTCTGATCAGTAATGTGTCCAATTTTGTTCAGTACCACCAAAACAGCCCTTGCATCGGTGCTTTAGTAAACCTGATACCCCTACTGGTTTCTAACTGGAAGGGTTAACTTTGGAATTTCACTTCTACAGAAGTATATTTCTGTGCCTTTAATTTGATTCTTGTCAATTAACCCCAAGAATTGCACTATACAGCAAAGTTTACCAGTATAGTATTCAGCAAATCCTTGTGTGTATGCACATGCAATTTCAAGTCCTGACTAGGTTTATGATATCTATATATCATACCTTTTTGAACATTTTGGAAGTCCAGGACATGTGGTATTCTAGTGCTGCAATGCCTCTGAGGTAAAGTAATTCTTAGTACTTCCAACACAGCAAACAACAGTGCTGATTTTCAGCACTGATGCCTAGAAGTCACAGAAAGTGGGTCTCCCTCCACTTAAAACTTCTAGCACATGCCAATTAATATACCACTGCTGGTGATTTCTGCCTTAGAAATTATGATGAAAGACATTGAAAGAACTGGAACAATACAAGGCAAAGCAGCAGTGCAAGGCAAAGGGAAAACCTGACAAGGTCACAAAACACACTGAGACTGACATGGTCTGCCAGAAAAGCAGAGTGGGTTCTTGCAAAGTTGAGTATGAAGCTTGAGGGTTGCTAGGTGACCTGTGAAACCCCTCAAGGGCATGCTGCCCACTGGCTGATTTAGAAGAATGAACCAGGAGATGGGCTGTTTCCAAAGGGAGTAAGAGGGTTCTAACCCAACTGGATCCAGAGATGGAGCCAGAGGAAAGAAGAGTTTAACTGGGGTTGCAATAACTGTGTTTTTCTTCAAAAATGTTTGTAGGTTCTGGAGCTCCATGTCCTTTTCTATAAATAAATAATGGCTGAAAATTTATATAATAAAATTGTTTCCTGAAGTAACTGTTTTAGTTTCACTCTGATAGGCATCAGAAAAACAATTCCACAAGCAGCTCAAAATGTTCCCAAATGCATCAGGCAGCAAGTGCTTCTATCACTACAAGATAGAAGCAACTGCAATCAACTAAAAGACAGCATAAAAGGTTTCAATAAATGTGCAGAAAATAGAACATCTGCCTTATAAACAATCCAGTATCTTGTCATTCAAATTACTTGGTTTTTGAAAATAAATGTCTAGATGAGACATAAGCTTCAAGAACTCATCCCATCAGAATCACCACTGGCTTCAGTAATTCAGCAATCTTTAATGCATCATTCCTACCTCTCCTACCTCTATTACCCATGACACCCCTGAATTCATTCCTCAGTCTCACAGGTCTCTTTGCATTGGAAAGTGGTACTAAAAAGTGACGGGGTTGAAAACTTTTGACCTATCCCAAACAAATGTATTGGAATTGTACCAAATTTACTTCAGAGTTCATGAAAATTTCTATGAAAATCTTTAGTTTGGGGTAGCACATTCTTAAATCTGCTGACAAATACCCTTATCATGATGATGAAGACATATGCCTATCAGGTTCTCTAATTCCCTCCAAAAGATGAAGTTTGAAGTATGAAGGAAAGGAGAGGATGGAGTACTTAGCCCAGCTGAAACACAGGGACTTCAAAAATACAAAGGGAAGTGTGCAAGATGCTATGCAACTCCAGAGACTCCAAATACAGAGACTGTAAAATCACACTTCCTTGAAACCTGTACAGCATCAGTCATTCTGTATGGACTCTGTATATTTGGTGCAGAGGAAAAATACCATGTCACAATTTGCATCTCATTAAGCTCAAGAGAAAAATTGCTGAGGCAACCTGTGCAGAACTCTGTGAAAATGGGACTTTGCAGCTTTGCAGCAACCTGAGACCAGAGAAATGGACATCTAACAGTGTCAAATAAAAGTAACCTCAGCTGTTGATATACTCTATATATTCTGTTTGCATATTCTATATATTCTATACTGACAAATAAAATATATAAGAGCAACCTCCCTGACCAGAGAAGTTAGGTTGACCTTGCCCAGTAGTAAGCTGGATAATAAGAGCAAAGTATTTTTATTAGGATTTTCATTGCTGGAATAATTTTTGTTTAGCAAGAGAGTGCTATGTTGAATTGTACTAATAATAGTGTGACCATGGGAACCAGGTAGTAAGGTGCTGCTATAAATTTGGTGGAAGTAATTTGTGTGTTCAAGAATTATGTTTTCATGTGTTAACTTCTGTGCTCCCAAACCTGAATGTATGAATTACTTAAAAGGCACAGTAAGGGACTGGTTCTTTGGAGTTTTGTCTTGTGTGCCTGTGGGACTCCTGTGATGTCCCTGTACCAGCTTGGGGGTAACTTGTTTCTGCCTAGGAGGGCTATGATAAACAGGGAAAACAACTATCCTTATCTCACCAGTTCAAATAAAAACTCTTTCTGCTTAAGCAAACCATTATTTCTGTAATAAAACCCTTGTGGCCAGTCAGAAACAAACCTCAGAAAAGTACTTATTCCAGCTGAATATAACTAACCTGACCTGACCGTGAGCAGGTCAGGTTAGTTATCCATCAGATCCTGTGCAAAGCCACACTTGGAGCCTTGTGCAGAAAGACACAATAATGGCTTCACTTACTTGGATTTCAGCTTCTCTCAATATAGGTATGTGGCTCTGACATCCTTTGTCAGCCAGGGCTGCCAGCTATTATGTCTTTCCTCTTACCAGGTCAAAGTACCTCTCTTTTTTGGTAGTACTGAGTGAAACATTTCATCTGAAACTTTTTTTGCCAATAAAGAGTGAAGCAGGTTCAGTGGAAACATTTCAAACTTTCAGGTTGATCAGTGTGAACTCTACCGGCTGAGTACAACACAAAAGCATTTCTGAGAAAACCTGTAAGTGCTTCGTTTTTATTGAGAATCTTTCAAAAATAAAGTGCATTTTCATCAGAGCTAGAAAAGGTGTTATTTGAGGTTTATTGGCAATTGATTTTTCTTGCCAAGTTTGCCATCATTCTTTTTCATCAAATTCCTTTATACTCTTAAAATTATTCTCAGCACTTCTGTTTAACTTGCTGACCCTTGTTGTCACTTGGTTATCCATCAAATGGTTTGTAATTCTGTAACATAACCCATATTTTCTTGTTCTGCACACGTTGTTGTGATGCAAGGTCTGACTACTTTGTTTTCATATTGACAGAACATATGGTAATTTTTCCTCAGATTTCCCTATATTCCTGCATCTTATCCATCAGCATGTCTTTTATCCTCTTGTATTTATTTTATTGATTACAGGTTTGTTCTCTACCTTCTCTCATGCCTTTGGTGTCTTCTTAATCTTGATTAGGAAACTAATTAGATTAAGGTTATCACTGCTCAGACAGTTATCACCTACCATCTGTTGCTCAGGATGTTTTTTCTCTCTGCCAATCCTCTTTCTGCACAGCACACAATGGTTCATACATTGTCCTCAACACGACAAACGGATTATATTCAAGGTTCAACATTTACCTGTACATTTGTCTGAAATGGAGAAGCAAAAAAAACCCCTCTTTCTTGGAGAGGGGTGCCAGCATTAAATATTTTTGGTTATCTGTGCCTTATCTGTGAGGGTGAAGACACCCAAGCAGCCTCCAGCATGAACGAATGCCTGCTGAAGACTCAGCTATTCTGTGTCTCATGGATGAAACTCAGCTGAAACTGCAATTCAAACTCAATCAGTCAGGATCCTCTCCTGATCCCTCCAGTACAGGAGTGCCACTGTAATGTGCCCTTATATTGAATGAGGCAGGTAGGAGCATTGGTTGGTTGCAGCTTCCATGGTTTCCACAGTTGCTGGAGCAAGACCTCCATCCACCAAGGGAGCTGAACAGGGACATAAAAATGAACAGTTTACCACAGTTTTGGTGTGAACAACTGTGTACTGGTGTGGACCCAAGATGTAACGGCTTTAAAAGGGACTACAGCAAAGATATCTAGAGTACAGAAGAGTGGAATAAGAGGTGGCATCTGATCCCAACTTTGGGAAGTGCTCCTGAACGCCCATTTCTTTCTTCTCAGTCTTCCAGTCTGCTCCTTCATTTTTCTGTTCAAATGTTTCCTCTAACTTCCCTGCAAGGATTTTCCCCACTTCTCAGTCAACTGTTTCCATGTGCTTCCTGCAGATATTTCTCCATCTTCTCCTGTCTGTCTCCTTTGTCCTTGAACATGTCAGCAACATTTGCAGGCTGATTGCTCCCTTGTCAGTCACTCAGACACATTCCTGCTTTCCCTTTCTAGTGAGCTGCAGATGCATATTTTTTCTCAAAACTTCCTGTTGGGACCTTGTTTTAATTGGCTTTATTTGGAGTCTGCAGGGCTTTCACTGTATCTGAATGCTTTACGTGTCTACACATTTGGGGCCCAGGCCACTCTAACTATCCCCAGTCTCAATTATTCATGCATCAAAACCCTCACTAACCTTTGTTACTATAGTAACAAATATAAGTGCTAAACACTTCTCTGACAGTTTGTGTTAAGATTGCAATTCTTTTTGTTTCAATTTATTAGTGCACAAGAGGTACCTTACTTTTGCTCACCTTGAGGGCAAAAAGGGGTCCCACAAGGACATCCCTCTTCCAGTGCCAGTAGGCAGGAGCAATGGTTGTCACAGCTCTGTCACATCCAATAACACATCCAGCCTTTGCAAAGCAACGGCCCTTGCTGATATGAAACTTCTTTGTAACAGGCTCTGTAACACTTGGAGATAAGGTCTGTAAGCTTCCATTTGAATAAATGCCACTCTGATGATGTGTTTTAGAGAGAAAGAATTTCTTTTGACAGCAAATGAGTACATATTATTTAGCTGCCTACCACTATTTGACTGTTTTAGCTCCTTTGAAAATCTGCAGGAATGGGTAATCCAAATATCTTTACTGATCTGGTTCTCCACATGTCTGTTTGTGGACAGCCAAGAAAAAGAGTGTAATTGAAAAGCTCAAAAGAACGTAACAATAGAAATTTAGGTGCACTAGGTCAACATTTTCTCCTTGTATCATTATTTTCATTCCTGTATCCCCACACCCTGTCCTCAGCAGGGGGCAGCAGCACAGTCTGGGGCATTCTGCCAGTCTCACACAATCTGCAGTTCAGTGGGGGTATCTTTATACTTAGGAGCATTTCATAAATTTTTCCTTCCTAAACTAATTTTCCCACTTGATTCTTGTTAACTTTCAGTGTCCATAAAATCAGAACTATTACAAAGTATAAAAGCACACTGCAACACATGATATCCTGAGGTAAAGAGTTCCACAACTTAGTTATCCATCAGATGACAGGAAAAAAAAAAAAAAAAAAGAAAAATATTTTAAAATTTTCACCTGCTAGTTTCTTTTAATGGTTCTTAATTCCTGGGTTGGAAATTACAGTCAACAATATTCTTACCCATGTACATCCCAGACCCTATATGTGGTATGTCATGGTTTTGTGGGGAGGAAGAGTCCTGGCCTCCTCAAGCTGTCCTGGCATGGTAGAGATTTTCTGCCTCTGCTTATCCCTGCACCCCCTGCCTGAGCATTTTGCAGATGTACTCCACTGAACCATAATTTCCCCTTCTAAAATCCATGCTGACTGTCCCCAGTACGTATGTCATGTTTTCAAGTGGTCACTTAATCAACATTTCTATCACTTTGCCAATACAGCCACCACCTTCTTGTTCTCCAGTAACTTTTTTTCTCCTGTAAACTCTTTAAAAACTGATATAAAATTAACTATCTCCCAGCTTCTAGTACCAAAGAAATTTTAAAGAAGAGGTTAGGCAGTGCTGTTGAAATGTTGAATACACCGTCCTTAAGTTCCTTTAAAACTCTGTTACTGTTGATCCTTCTGATCCATTATCATGCATTTAGCATATTTTTTCCATGAACTTTGTTATCTCCATTTCAGTTTGAAAAAGAGCATCCGATAAATCTCCTAGAAGAAAGACTTCCAGTGTGGGAACCTCCCCAAACTCCTCCAAAGTAACAGTGTGTACAGAAGATTTATTTTAGATTGTTTTCCTAGAATATCTCTGACTTTTCCTGAGACTTTTATTATACACTTATCAGAGACTTTATTCTTTGATCATCTTCCTGTACTTCTGGCAGATTTCCTCCTTCTAATGTTTTTTGCAGAAGGATTAGTAGTTTTTATGCCTTTTACTAGATGCTCCTCAAAACTATTTAGCTCTTTTTTTTTCCTCTCCCTCAATATGCTTGAATTAAAAGTCAGATTGCCAGAGTTTAAAGTTGTCTTTTTTTCCCAAGCTCTGGAGTTCACAGACTACAGCTGTAGGGCTGATTCAGAGGGAAATATTTGAACTTTGTAAGGGCCCAGTGCTCCATTTGCTCTTATGAACAGTCATAGTGAAGATTTGCAAATTCAGTATTTGAGTATATCTTGAGTATTTGCAAATTTACTTTTGCTCTTATGAACAGTCATAGTGAAGATTTGCAAATTCAGATGATCTTGAGTATTTGCATCTCCCAAGAAAAATCAGTAAATTTGCTCTCCCAAACCCTGTCACAGAAGATGCAACATTTTAGTCCACAATTACTGCATTTTATCTCTGCTGATGCAGCAGTCATAAATTCTGTGAGCCACATTGAGAAGTGAAATGTTTGTTTTAGGGCATGAGAATAACTATATATTTCCTCCTCCTGGATAAGAGTCGTGGTGCCTTCAAACATTGCCTCAGGCTGACTGCATGGGATATTCTAACACGTGGGAATGCTGTGTGATAGCTCCTCAGGGTGCAGCAGCAGCCTTCATTCCCCACTCTGTGTCTGTGCTGTCAGCTCCCAGGGTTCCCCTGTGAATCTCACAGTGTGCTTAAACAGTTACCTCAATGTGAAAGATTTTGACATTTTCTTAAAAAGAAGTATGGAAAGCCCACCTGAAGGGTCATATGCAAATCCAATAATTCAAACTAATTTAAAACAAATCCAGCACTTCTAGCCTTTTGCTGGGCCACATTGAGGCCAATGCACACAGGACCTGTTCCCAGTGTGGTTTCCCAAGGCCACAGAGACCTGTGGATGGGATGTTCAGCCCTGATGCTCAGCACCAGCAGCAGAGCACCCCTGACATGGTGAGGACCTGGCAGTCACATTGAAGGGTCTGCTCTACATGCTACCTCTTGTTCCTAAATCCCACTCTTGTTTAGAAATGGAAACCTTCAGGTCACCATTGTTTTGAACCCCAAACTCTCGCATTTGTGGTAGGAAACTTTCTGGATCCAGCATGGACCCATCATTTAAAACACCATAATTCAGTTCTACCCTGGAAAAGTCGTCCCTGGAAGCACAGCCTCAGGATGGGCAGACCCTCTCTGCCACTGCCATGGTGTCCTGGTTTAGGGCACACTGGGGAGAAAACCTCTAAAGGGGCTCCTCTAGCAAGCAGATTCAAGCGGCCCCTCCCCCAGGTGGTTCAGGAAAATATTTCCCTGGAGAAAAGTGGAAAAAACCTGTTAATTTAACAAGCAAAACACACACAAGCATAAGAAATGAATAATATTAACCAATACACCCTCTCGCTGTTCTGAAGGGATGGCAAACTCCCAAAGTCCCTGCTGTGGCCGTGGCTGGGCTCGCTCAGTCTCTTCTCCGTCCCTCCTGCGCTGGAAATGCCGCGGCCCCGGCCCTGCTGGGCCCAGGTGGGAGCTCCTGGAGCCCTTCGGGTTCAGTGCAGAGCAGGGCTGAGCAGCTCCAAGAAAAGGAGAAGCCAGAGTGCAGGGAACGTCTCTGCCCGAGCTAAAGCCAGCCGAAGCAGAGCAGAGCTGTGTCCCGCTGTCTGTCTGTCTGTCCGTGCTGCAGGCAGCGCGGCCCAGCAGCGGCAATGCGGAGCAGGGAGCGCCGCTCCTGAGGGCGAACCGCGCGCTTCTTCTCTCTCCCCTTCTCTCTCAGACACAGCCTTGAAAAGTGCAAAACTTATTTCTGGGCTAAACAAACGAATGGAGATACAAGCATCATAAAGTCACCCAGGACACATGGGGACCTGCAGGTGTGCAGGACAGGAACCAAGAGCAGTGTCATCACAATTTTACTTTCAAATACATGAAGTTCACTCATTGTTCTTTTAAAGCACACCAGACCTGAACTGACTGATTTCAGGCTTCATACATAACACTGTTTCTAAATCTCTTATGTAAGGAGATGTGTTTGAGCACACACCTTTTTCCTTCTGGAATGTAAACCAGCCTTCTGCTGTCAGCCTTCTAATCTGACATATTTAAACTCCCTGATAGATTAATAATAGTGTCTAGGATCATAATGCTTTAACAGCTTCAAACTCCAGGCAACATTTCCAGATTATCACTCCATTTTACTTACCATGTAGATAATATTGTGTAATTTGCTCAGGGAAGATTTGTATTACTGGCTGACACTGATGAAATACGTGCAAGATATCTAAGGTTTGTAAATAGATATGCACAAGACCTCAAAAGCTGCAAGCATGAATATTGTTAAAACATTCTCTCCCTTATACACTCCAGGTAATATTAACTACTCAGACTGTGCTGTCACAGTGTGACACTGCAGTACTTCAGTACATTTGGCTGGGAAGGAATTTATTAAGTAAAGCTGTGTATAAAACACACCCTTCAACATCAAAGGCTGCACCTGATCTCAGGTTTTACCATGTAAATGCCTTGTAGAGAAAGACAATATGTACAAAACAGCCCAAGATACAGAGATTACAGTTTCTCAAAATAAAGAAACGTTTGTTTGTTTGTTTAATTTTTGGTTTGGTTTGGTTTGGTTTGGTTTTTTTTTTTTGACTTGGATAAACTTTTAGTTGAAAAGCACCTGGGTGTACTTTCCTCTGGATTTGTTTTCACTGTGGGCCCATCTTTGCTTCTACTGAAGTCAAGTGCAAAATTGATTGAATGAAACCAAGGTCAGTCCCTCTGCAGACATTATAAAGAAATAGGGAGTTTGATTTATAAACTTCATATAAAAATTGTTATAAAATGCACTTTTCTTTACTCCAAAATATTCAAGATGAACAGTTATTCATGGGTACATGTAGGACATTTCTGGTACTTCAGCATCCAGGCCCAAGCTGCAGAAATATGATCCTTGTCTCAGATATCAGAGCTTCAAAGCCTCAAACGTGACTGTATCCATTCTGACTTCTGTGCCCTTCCCAAACCAGAGCAGGAAGACTAAAAGCTTTTGGTAAGTATTTGTTCCGTAAGTGGAGGGTTTTGCTATAGCCTGTGGCCATAACCTCTGCCACAGGTACGTGGCTATGCATCTGCATTTGCTCTCCTTGCCCCATGACCTGGAGTGGATCCATATCTACTAGCATTAAGGGAAGTGACTAGGGGCAAGGATGCTTTAAAAATCTTTCCCCTTGATCTATTGACACAGCAGTTATTTCTATTAGTCAGAGACTCAAAGTACATGATCACTATGATCCTTTGGTTCTTTAAAAGTTGTGGGAAATAAGGTGTGGAAATTTATAAAATTATGACTGGTGATTTTAAGTACTTCAGTTTTGGGTGCTTTAAACATTCAGGCAGATCTGGTTAAGCAGCCAAACTCCCTAGCTGTGTAAGAAGTTCTTGTTCATAATATTTCCAAGTAGGATTGATTTCAGGATTTCTTTTATCTCCATTCAGTAATTC
The DNA here is from genome assembly GCF_017590055.1 of Onychostruthus taczanowskii. NCBI lineage: Eukaryota > Metazoa > Chordata > Aves > Passeriformes > Passeridae > Onychostruthus > Onychostruthus taczanowskii. Next base: position 3,407,480 of record NW_024499573.1, on the reverse strand, counting down.
AATCTGACGTGAGTAAGAACAAGCAGCAATCATATCATCAATGTACACAGAGATTAGGACAGATAAATTGAACTGTTTACACTTCAGCTGCAGTCCATGGAGATGTGGTCAATACAGTCAGAGGTGTCTGGATGGCAATTCACTGATCAATTGAATGTGCCTGCTTCCAGGTGAGCTGGGTATCTCTTCAGGTCCCACTGGCTGTATTGACTGCATCCTCTCTGGAGCTGTACAGGAATTAGTGGACACCTCAGTGCAAACGTGCCCCTTCACCTACAGACATGTGAACTGAAGTATTAACTCGCAAGCTGAATCCTCCCCTGTGCATCTCCCCTGCTTTTGTCAATGCTACATTTGAGAAAACGAGGGACAGCTCTGACTATGTTTGGAACAGAATCAAATTTTTGTCAAGAGAAGGATTATCAACTAGAATATATATCACTGCAAATTATCTGAAGCAATTAAAAAGTGAGAAAAACTTTTTGAAGAATGCCAGTGAATTAGAAGACACTTTTAGCTTTTGGTCTCTGCCTAATACAATATTTCTGCAGTGTAAATCCAAACTGCATGAAGTGTCATGAAGGAAGTCATAAGTACAAAGTGTAGATGGCGAAGGCCAAAGTACCCATGAACCATCAACTGTTTTGTAATTAATTATTAATTTAGTCATCACCCTAAGAGGTTTTGACATGCCTTTTCTGCCTCCCATTCCACAGTTTAGGAATTTATGTTCCTTTGCTGTAGCAGTAACAGGCCAGGCAACAAAGGCAGACATTTGCCATTTTAAAGGAAACAAATACTTTGGCTCAGCTGTGTTAAAAATGTTATCTCTGCTGTGGTAAAGAAATTGTGTATAGATGAGCCAGGATTTGGATATTCTTATGCTATGGATACATCATTAATACTCTAATGTGTCACTATAATAATATTAAAAGGAATTGGTAGCAGAAACAGCGTGTCCAGCAGCACCAGGGCAGTGATGCTTCCCCCGTGCTCGGCTGGTGAAGCCACACCTTGAATCCTGTGCTCAGTTCTGGACCCCTCACTTCAAGACACTGAAATGCTGCAGTGTGTCCAGAGAAGGCCAGCAAGGCTGGGGAAGGATCTGGAGCACAAGTCCTGTGAGGAGAACTGAGGGAGCTGGGGGTGTTCAGCCGGGAGCAAAGGAGGCTCAGAGGTGACCTCAGCACTCTTACAGCTGCCTGACAGGAGCCTGTGGCCAGGTCGGTCTGTTCTCCCGAGTAACAGGCAACAGGAAAAGAGGAAATTGCCCTAAATTGCACCAGGGGGAGGTTTAAAATTTTTTTACTGAAATTCCAAAGACTGGAAGAGGTTGTCCATGGAAGTGGTGGAGCCACTATCCCTGGAGGTATTTAAAGAGCATATGGCTCGTAGGGACATTGTTTAGTTGTGGACTTGGCCATCCTTGATGATGGCTGGACCTGATCTTAAAGATCTTTTTCAACCATAGTGATTCTATGAAACTATGATTTTGTTGTTATTCTATTTGTAGTTCTTACCTTATATTATAGCATTGCCTTTTTTGACAGTTTACATTCCTGAATAATTGTTCAGCATGTCTAATCTTTTTAGGAAAGGTTTATAACTAAAGCCTACTTAAACCTTCTTAAATATGACTCTTTTTATGTCTTTAGAGTTCACAGTTCCCTCAGCATTTCTGTTTCCAAAGGACGTGAGTTTCCGTTTATACACCAACCATACAGAAATCTGATCTCACACAGTGCAGTCACAGTGGAGTTAGTCTAATATTTTAAATAAAATAATGAATGTGCAGTAAATTTAATATAATGTTAATGGAATATGGGTTACAGTAAATTGATGTAGCTGGGAGGAATTAGAAGGCAGATAGCTTTAGAGAGAGAAGATGAAGGTCAGCTTTGTCAGACAAGGGGTATCTCAGATACTTTTGCTCAACTACTGCTTTTTTTTTGCTGGTCAAAGTCCTCTTCACCTACATACATATGTGGGTGAAGTGTACATTATATATTTCACCCACATACATACCTCAGAGGTATTCAGGTAACAAGCAGATTTCTGTCACAAAATGTATGATTATCTGCTGTGTAATAAACTTTGTGCTTATACTTATGCATTAGAAAGATTTACATGTTGAGCTCATAGGAAGCAGTATCAATTAAACCAGATTTTAGTATTTGATTTGGTTAAGCCAGTATTTCTAATATAGAAGCACTTTTTCAGTAGAGCATAGCTGAAAAGAAAAACATCACTGCAGGCATTGGCCCAGTGTTTTTGGAATTTTTTGTCTCTGATGGAGTTAAGCAGGATGTATATTAGTGCAAGATATATTCTGTTATCCTCCAGCCTTGTTAAAATGCTCAATATGGCCCCCAAATGACTATTTGCTTCTGGATAAGTTGTGTCCAAACATTTAAAATGCAAATGCACTCTGTATGCTAATTTCAAATTCAGAAATATCATCAAAGTTGGAGTGGAAAAATTTTGTGAACTTTGGATTTTCCTTCTTTTGATCTTCCTCCACTGCCCTAGAGCCATTCGTATAATTGTATTTTCTCTTTAATTAGTACCAAACCATTCATGCTATCTTGGATACATCACAAGCAAATCCTAAAGCAAATTTAAACAATAAAGCACAGAGCACTGAAATTGCAAGGGAGGTAAGCCACAGCAGATGGGGAGACCATAAACAAATTTCTTAACACTTTTTCAGCTTGCATTTTCAAAAAGTATATTTTTTTCTGATAAATATTTATTTTCTTTGAATGGAAAATTATGAATAGAAAGTGATTTTGGTTTGTGAGCAATGCAAAGGTAACTCTGGAGGTGGGACTTAAGCAATAAAAATCACAGAGATGCCAAGCCAAACAGATGTGCCCCTGCTGAGAATAGTTTGGGAAATAATTTTTTAAAAAAGTAATTATACACTCATTACATCAGTGCTGTTTTGCTATTAAAAGATATATTTCCTGTACACAATTTTTTTAGATTAGGAGTGATCTGTTTTCCAGTTGGAAGAAATTATTTATCTTGGCAACAAAGTCTGTCATGCAATTTGTCAAATGCTAGTTTGATCCTAGTTATTAACCACAATTATTATGATTTTGACTGTAATTCAAAACTAGAAAATTAAATGTAAAATTCAAGCAACACCTCTAACTCACCAACCATAACACACAGATTTTGAGCTACTACAGGAAGTGTTTTGCCCATAGCACCTGCCCAGCTGCAAACACACAGCTCTGCCCGTGCCACATCTGTACAGAAATGGCAAATTTAACCTGTAGATTTGTGGATTTATTGTCCCTTAACAAATAATCGTCTTTATAGGATATTACTGGCCCTGATGTCATTACAGCACAATGATGCCATTAAAAGCTTTGCACATAAAAGAACATCATGGTGTCACTGATATAACCATATGGTGAATTTATTCTTCAGGTCATCTAGATTTATAATTGAAATTTTGAGAAGCCAGAGCAAATTCAAGAGCTGTATTCCTTACAAAGAATTTGAAATATTTTCACAGGAATGTTTCAGTTAATGCTGTAATGTAAAGAAACAGCTACTTAAAGTATTTTCAGTTTCTGATCACTAATTGGGATAATGGATGAACTCAAGCTTTAGAAGCCACTCTTACATTTCTCTTCATTAGCACTTTCCAAACAGAATTTTGCCCAAATGTTCTACAACTTATAAAGCCCACTGAGCTATAGCCACTTTCTCTAGCATTCGTTCTAGATACTACCTCCAGGTACTGATGGTGGTGTTTGGTTTGTTTTTTTTTTTTCACAGAAAACATAAACTTGTGCTGAATTTTCTCTTTGACTAAAAAAACTCCCAAACCCCAAAACCAATTTTACAATTCTACTGTACCACATGACTAGCTTTCCTCCTGGTTTCTCCTCTGGCCCAGCAAGGGTGGATCCAGAATGAGTCTCATCCTTGAATTCAAGATCTCTGCCTCAATGTGCAGTGTGCTGCTGGGATCAAGTGTGATGACTGTTTATCCCATGTTATTAAGCTGTTGATTAGGCTGTAGGAATTGACAATTGAGAATTGTACATCAGTCAGCTCAAATGAGCTAAGCATCACTTGATTAAACAGTAAAGTCTAAACACACTGTGCAGGGAATAGGAAAAAAGTGTGTTTCCCTGGTGTCAATTGATTCAATTCAGAGCTTGTGAAATATGCAGTAGTTAGCAACGTCGACTCTCATGTACATTACTTGTCAAAGAGCACTGAAAAGGAAAGACACTTCTGCTGCTTCCAAGAGTTTGCTGCATAGGACTGCACGTGATTTCCTCCCTGCAAGGCAGGGAGATGGCAGAAGGAAAGCTGATAGAGATAAGGATGGCATAGTTCAATGGGACATGAAAATATTATCACACCTGTTTATGTCTCTCTCACTTTGCATAGGTAAAATGACAGAAATGAAGGCTCAGGAGGGCACTGAGTGAAGAAAGGAAAAGCTGAACTGCTGACAAATCCTTTGGCCTTTGAGAGTGCAATAGTGTACTGGGTGGAGTAGGAAGGAGGAGGAATGAGAGGCTGTCTTGATGGAGGAAGTTCTGCTGTAAAGGTGGAGAGAAGACTGGTGAAAGAAATCCAGGAAATGTAGCCGGGAAGAGGTATATGGAAGAAAAGAAAAATATAAAACCTATTAACAAGAGGGTACTCCTCAAGAACAGCAGAAAAGAAGTAAAATAGTCATGGGAATAGCCTGGCAATAACATGGCTCAATTTTTAAGCCAAGGGAGAATCCCCATATCAAACTGAACAGCAAAATAATGGCCCTTGCTATTAGTCTTTATGGAAGATGATTCACCATTTGGCACTTTCTAGCATTCTGCTCTTTTGGCCTGTATTGAACCCATTTATTGCCAATTTTGTGTATTATTTATATATTGTTTCTGTAATGTATTTTCCATCCTGTCTTACTACTTTGATTTCCATAGTTACAGAATTGAAATGATAACTGCTCAATAGACTCTGTAAATAATTTTAGATAACTACAATAGACTCTGCAAATTGTGTTATTCAACCATTTCAAACTTGGAAAATATTAACACTTGGGTTCTACTGAAAAATGGGTAAATGGGCAGTGCTTTGAGTAATCATGTCCTGGACAGATGGTGAATTCAGAGAATTCAATGTGAACAATGGGCATACAGACAAAAAAGAGGATAATTTGAGAATATCTTACAAACATTAGTATTTTGGGTGTTAGTTCTAAGTGTTATGAAGTGAAAATGTTGGTTAGTATTTAATCTAGTGGCATTAGGGCTTTTTAGGGAGTAGCTGAGTAAGGCAATGTTTTTACAGCTTTGTCTCCTATATCACCAGCTTTCTGGTACAAGACCTCACCAAGTCTCTTATTCCTTCTCTATAAATTCCCCAAGCAGAAAAAGATGTCCTCACTCCTTTATCTTCTAACTGCTAACCAGAAAAAACACAGCAGATGCTGCAACTCGTTGTCAGCTCCATGCTGAGCACCACGTGTTTATTGATTTGTCAGTGCACAGGTTGTCACCCACCAGCCTTGGGGTCAAACTGATAACCACTGGGCTCACTGCTGTTTTTCATCCAGTGATTATACTAATTTGGGGCTCTTTTGGTAAACCAGTCAGAGTCTGTGTTCGACCTGTCTAAAGTGTGCCCATGCTAAGAACATTTCTGAGAAGGACATGACAGAGAGTTAGACAGCAAGATTACACACGCCTCTTTTCAAGGGGAAGCCAAGCTAAAAATCTTGTTATACAGAGGAGTCCAGAGGGTAATTTTGTTAAATATCACACAAAGCTAAACTGAAAGCTCTCTGCATCTCTTTTTTTAGTGTGGCATATCTAACAGAGCTTCATGTGTTTCTTACAGGATCAGATGATGTTGATAACTTGTTGCCAAATCCAAAACAGAGGTTCCCTGAGTAAATCACCCTTCAAGTACCTTCCTCTGTCCCTCCATGAAGACAGCCACACAGATACAACCAGGAAAAAGGAATTTGATGTACCCTTTTCTTGTATTACTTTAAAGTTTATTATGACTTTAATTTATTAAGTCTATTATTTGAGTTTTTAAGAAGCGGTAAGGCTCTTATGCTGACAACTAGGTGTAGCCAATGTTCCTGATGCCTCTTGAAGACTATGAAGAGAGACTGCTTCCAGAGATGCTTTTGTCTCTACTATCATCTCCTTGTTCTTCCCATTCCCTCCAGCTCTCCAGTTGAAACCTCCTCTGAGCACCACTTAACATAAAGATAGGCAGTCACAGAGACCTCACAGAAATCAGGCAATGTCAGAGAGAAATTCAACCCAGCACAGCTGGGCATATGTGGGTAGCCAATTCCAACAGGGAATGGCAGATGGCATGGGGCAGGAAAACAGTGACTCCCAATGGGAGATGCACTTTTTCTACTGGCCTGGTCAGGGAAGCTTGGCATTTGCTTTGTATCTTACCTGTCAGGAAGAACTCCTACACTTCTCCCAAGATATGCACAAGTAGGTTGGGAATGCACACTACCAAAAAGTGCAGGGTTTCCCCAGATAATGCTGAAGTGGCAAGTTCTGAGAGGGAGAGCAATACAGGTTGTCACTGTGCCCCTCTGTGCAGCATCATGCTGGGCTGGACAGGTGACTTTGTGTAGAGTTTCTCAAGGTGTCCCCAAGATGAAAGTGCTTGAACAACATGTCCACACCCCTGGAGTGCCTTCAGAGCAGAGGCTTGCTTTGATGGAGGGGATGGACGGTTGACTTTTCTCTGTGGTATCTTCTCAGGCAAAACCCCTTTGCTCAGGGGAGAGGAGTTATCTATCAGTTAAAGGTTGTCAACTCCTGATCCATCACATAGAAAACCTTCCTTACAATTCCTGGACAGGACTTTTTTGTTTAATCCTAAGAATAAACAGTCATTAGTCAATACTCCATGCCAGGCCTAGATTTTGAAATATTTCCTAATCCCGAGAGATCACCTTGCTTTATTTTAAGTAAGAAAAGAATCCCAAAGCAACACATTTTTTGAAGACCTATTCATCTTCATTTATACTTTTTCTGTCAAAGGATACCAGACACAAGGAAATTACTTTTTGATCTAAAGTGGCAGTTTCTGTCTCCTATAACAGACACATGCCAGGAGAGAACGTGTTAGTGTAAGAATAGCATAAAATAGTTAAGAAAACTGAAGAGAGTAATTTCTGTCTTTTGTGGGATTCTTAATTTGATAAAACTCATAATAAACTCCCTTTTGCCTTTCCTCTTTTGCTCAGCAAGAATATATGTAAAATAAGCAGATTCACAACCTCTAACTACAAAAAATGTTGCCATCCAAGGCAATGCTGTTACAGAAGTATGATGGAAAGAACCACACAGTGCCAACATTTAAGGATACTTACTCCCAACCATTCTCCTACTGTGCTGGAGTAGATGTTGTAAAACTCTCCATGTAACCAATTTCATAGTCCAAGTGGAGCAAAACACAATGTATATTAAGCATACATAATGAGGGGGGAGAAGGAATGAAATTTGTAATATTTTCAGCTGTAACCTTCCAAAATAGGATGGTCTAAATAAAGCCTCTGGGCAAGAGAAATCACTGCATCCACACTAGCCCTGAAAGAAGCAGTGGGTGGAAGTATAAATGCAAGAGAGTATTTATCCTGCAAGATGCTCTCATTGCTTTGTTGGCAAAGAGGGTTCTGAAACTGTTCCCTAACCACCCCAACTTGCTCTGCTACAGGCAAGAAGGCTGCCATCATTCATTTGTTGCTGAAGACAGAATGTAACTTATGACCCCTCAAAGTAAATTTTTCCTATGTATTCAAAATATCCAATTACTTTGCTTGAGATTACAAAGATGTAAATAAAATACTCATCAAAATTTATGCAAAACCTGTATCTTCAGTACTCAAGCACAATAATTTCTTCTCAGTTTCACTTCTGTGTTGTGGAGTTCTTCTCTGTGCTGGTTTTGACTGGGATAGTTACACCTGCCTGACCATGAGAAGTGGTGAATGAATTTTGTTTTGCTATGTATGTAAGACTTTTGCTTTACCTATTAAATGGTCTTCATCCAACCACAAGTTTTCTCAGCTTTACTCTTCTAATTCTTTCCCCCATCCCACTGAAGGAAAGTGAGTGGCTTTGTGAGGATCAGTTTATGTCTGGGCTTAAACCATGACGTCCTCTAATTGTTTAAAAAATACAAAGATGCACATAATGAAATGTGCCATTTTTATGTAATTAACAAGGATTTTTTTTTTTTTCTCAGAAAAAAGCTCACTGATCCCCTCTTTATCACAGTAAAAAAGCAATAAGTCACCATGTTTAACATCAGAAATTCACACCTGAATCACAGAGAGTCACAGTAACCAGGGAAACCAAACAGTGGCATGGACAGGTTTTCATTAAAGCATGGATGGGAGGAGAATTAATATGATTATTATAAGATACTGGCTTTTGAACAATAGCAGTTCATTGCAACTTCTTTTGATGATGAGGAAGAATGTTGTGTCTAAGGAGAAGCATTCAAAGGCAAGTATTTTGGTGAGGGCTATACAGTTTGAAAATGGATGGGATTTTCTGTAGGTGAAAATGCCTTTGCCACAGATCATGATGGATGATGCTCACAGCAGAGTCCCCTGCTAACAGACACAGGAGCTGGGCTGTGGGTTGCCACCATGAGCCATTTTCTTTTTTCTATGTAACCCTCAGCTGCAACTGAATTGTAAGAATATATTTGAGATGTTCTTGGCAGCTGCTTCTGCAGCTGGTAGTGGAGGGAAGGATGAAGCCCTGCTCTGACAGCAGTTTCAAGAGCATAGTCCACAGCTAGTGATGCTCTCCTGTGGCATGCAGCAATGCTGGCAACAACCTGACAACCAGAAAAGCAAGACTGGGAAAAATAATGCATATTGGCAGCATATTATTTCATCCTTCTCTTGGTGAACAAAGGACATTCTCCTGCAGTGATCTGCTGATGTTTGGAATAGGAGACAGACCCCTCCCAGCAGTTTCTTCCTCTCCAAGGGCTGACATGGGTCCTCATCCACTCTCCTGCCACCACAGGCTCCCTTCCAACCATTTCACACTTCCCAGTCATCAGCTTGTGGAGGGGACCTGACCTGGGCACCATGACCTCCTGAACTGCTGGGGCTCGGCAGCAGCATTTTGCCAATCCCTGTCTGGCACACAGGGCTGCTGCTGTGTGTCCTGGCAATATGGAGAACTCCAGCAAGGACTACCCTGCTCAGTGGCATTTGTGCTGCCTCACATGAAGATCCAGGAGCACAGCTTCTCCTCTAAGCCTGCTGTCTGTGACTGTGAAAAGAAAGAAGCACACCTGGCAAGTGACTGGTCCTGCACAGCTCAGGCACCCATCCCAGCACGGCAAACTCTCTCCTAGGAGGTACAGACCTTCACTCTCTCCATCACTGATGAGGAAGCCTAGAAGACCAGTTTATACTACATTAACTTTCTGAAAGCAAGGCCTGGTGAGATGCTTTAGGCCTTAGCTTTCTACTGAGCAAAAGATCAGCTGTTTAATTCACACCGAAATACACAGTATTTACAGGACTATACAGAGGGCTCCCACAGCCTTTGCTTTACACCTGCCCTTTTGGACACTTGCAGAAAACTGCTTTTTGAGCAAGGCTGGTCAGTTTGCTGATCTGAGGAAGCCACCAGTCTGCAAAACTTTCTAAAGAGTAAAATATATATAAAGAAGCCTTTCTGATTTATATTATTCTTTATTAGTTGAGAGAATATCAGTTTTATGACTACCTGACTGTAATATTTGTATCACCTCAGAGGACAGTGGAAGATAAAATAGATTTTCCCCTACAAACACCTGAATATTTAAGTTTTCAGAATTAAAATTTTCCAAAGATGCCAAGTATTTATGCCAACATTAAAAGAGAGAAAGAGGTACATGGCAAGGTTTGAACAGGACATAGGACAAAAGGAGCTTAGGTGTTTTTATTTTTATTTTTTTATTTGCAAACTTTTTTCAGATGTGGAACTAGAGAAGAATGGCAGAAACCCTTAAAAAGGAAGCCATGAATTACAGGATGTGGGTTTTGAACACTTCCTCATGTAAACTGTCTCCCTGGAGCTCCAGTCCCAGTGGGGACCTTTAATTGCTATGTGAAAGCAAGTAATATTAATTAATACTAATTGAATAGAGTGTGTATTCACTTGGTGTGAGTGTCCATGCCAATAAAATCACATCACTCAAATATTCATGCGAAGCAAACACTGAGTGCAAGTCAGCCCAAAATGGGTTATTTATTTGAAATTATAACACAATCAAAAAGAATTTTCTGTAATGTTTGACTAATTTCTTTAACTGGAGTAAATCAAACCTTTCCTCAGGAAGGCAAATTCTTAGTATGCCCTTCCATATTGAACTGAGTTTTTTATAAAGATAAGAAGCCAGTACAAGACCCAAACCTTGAAAAAGCTCTTTAGACATAAGAAAGATTTGTTAGTTTGCAATGCAGAAATACATCTAAATTGCTTATTTTTAACTTCCTGTGTTTTAAAAGCAGTGAGGAGAGGCAAAAAAACCTTTTTCTCTCCCATGAAAAAGGATAACAATGTATTCTTTGTTTGCAATACCCCTTGGAATAATTTGTAGGGGGAATTACAGGAAAAAGTCTCTGAAGACTTCGATTCGGTATTCTCCCAATTTCCAACAATAAAAACCTCAAAAGTTTCCACTTACTTTTACCAAGTTGTTAATTTTTATATCAAAGGCTCCTAAAAGTAAAGTAACAGCTGTGTAATTTGCCATAGAAAAGAGTTTTAATCTGAATTAATTAACTTTTTCCTTTATTTCTCGTCTATCAACTACACCAACAAAAGCCAAAAACTTTAACATCCAACAGAGATGCTGAATCCCTGCAAGCACTTGGGTTACCTTTCTAGCTTTCCATCAGGCTTTGTGATGAAGTGTATTCATCCAGAAATTGCTGGTTGTAGATTATTGAGCTGAAACCTTCTGACTGATGTGTCTCTAGGAGAATTTAGCGTATTTATCCATTCACCCAGGCCACACATTAGCCTTCAGTTTATTTTCTGCTCAAGCTTCATATGAAAAATTGGATCTCACACTTTTAGACATTTTCACGTGACAAAAAGAAACTCAGTAAGAATCAAAACTATAGTATCCTTATAATGAAGTCCTGGGTCAATGCAATGGCTCATTTGGGCACACAGCTTTAATGATGTCTCCACACGGACTTGAGCAAACTATCAGGTATTTAACTTTGGCAGAGAAAAAACCAAACTTTTTTTCCAAAATAAAAATTGTATTCATGTTGTATTTGTGGGGTGCCCTGTGGCAGGAAGGAATGATGAATCTGACTCCATGTTCTCAGAAGACTAATTTACTATTTTATAATACTATCTTATATTAAAGAATACTATACTAAACTATACTAAAGAACACAGAAAGGATATTTACTGAATACTAAAAGGTAATAATGAAAACTCCTGACTCTTTCCAGACTGTTGACACAGCTTGGCACTGAATGGCCATTGAGTCAAAACATTTCACACCAGAATCCAATGAAACAATCACCTGTAGGTAAACAATTTCCATACACATTCTACATAAAGAAAACAGAGGAAAAGCAAATAAAATAATAATTGTTTTCCTTTTTCTCTGAAGCTTCTCAGCTTCCTAAAGGAAAAATCCTGAGCAAAGGGGTTTTTCAAAAAATGTAAACGCAACACATTCAGAGTCCACAAGACGATTTCAGGAGTCAGAGGACCAGCAGCTCTGCTGTGGGTAGCAATATCTCTGACACTCAAGTTGCAAAGGAACCCTCTGGAAACAAGTGTCCTTCAGTGTCACTCCAATCACCCAGCTAAAGGGAGAGGGCTCTGAAAATTACTGAAAAGGTCAAAAAACTAGATCTGAAGTAACAACTCTTATGTGGTAGCCTGAAATGTGTGTTCATCTCTTTTCTGCTGCCACACAGATAAGAAGAGCTGCAGATAAGTGTTTCCTGTTCATCATGGAATATCACTGCCTGGGCATGGAGGGCAGCCTGGTGGCTCAGAGCACAGCCAAGCAGCCAGGAGCCTGCAGACTCAGAGTCTGCTTCCTACCACAGGGAGCCAAAAGCACATTCTAATCCAGAGCATTTACTTCCAGATTCCCACACCTTCAAGTGGTAAATGCAGTATCAGGTTTACTAAATAGGCATCAGAATTATGAATGCCAGAGTTGAGCTTGTGTAATCAGGGTGAATATAGCTTAATGCAATGATTGCTCTGCCAGAGACTTCAATGACTGCCTTCACAGTCCCCCATAACATCTGGAATTGCACTAGGATGCATTGAACAAGATGGAATTGCCTAAAACGAGTCACTAAGACCTCAAGCAGGAGCAGCCACAGATTAGTTAGCAGATTTTCTTGCCAAGCAGGGTCATATAGGAACTCTCATGTGTCACTGAATTGAAACCAAACACACTTGAGATTTCTTTGAGTGAATACCTACCCTTACAACTCCTCCTGCATGGAGGATGCAGAGTTTAGTCCAGGTATTGATCTGAAGGACAACTGGAGGAGACAGTTTGAGGAATTAGGAGATATCTGCAAGTGATAGGTTTTTCCTGATAATCATACATAATGCAAAATTGTGCTTCTTCTAGTCAAGGCAAAATGCATATTTTCATCCCTTGATTACTTAGAATTGTGAACTTACTCTTTTTCTCTCAAAACCCATCCCATTAACCTGAACGGTGCTATTTATATATCTGCAAGGCTTACTAGTGTGAGGAAAAGTTGCTGGATTAGGCTGTGTGTTTGCAGTGTGAACTTTATTTTAAGTGTGTGGGAGCAGAGTCCTGAGATTGCACAGAAACATGTTGATGTGAAATGCTGAGGAAAAAACATCTGCTGAGCTCTGTGAAAAACAGATAAAGAAATAAGAGAGAGATAGAGCAGATGAATGGGCAGAATGATAAAATAGTCTCATAACAAGCCCCAGACATTTGACTATTTATTTTGAATTATTCTAGTTTTGATAGCCCCCAAAGAGCACTTTAAAGTGCTTAATTTGCTTTGCTCCATTGATTTTAATTAATCTTGCCCTAGGCTTTCAAACTTGATGAGCTTGGAGAACTTAGGAAAAAAACCCAGCAGCCTACTTTCTCACCATATAAAATTCCTTAGCTGCCTCACATCACGGGCAGCTGCAGTGCAGCCCTGGACACAAGCACTTGTCATGCCCTGGGCACTCTCCTTGTAGGGGTAATACCTTCATGGGTATTCAAAGCAGAAGAGAAATATCTACTGCTGAAGCCTTCTGGATGGCTGGAGCTGAAGCAGCTCCTTTCCCTCCAGCCAAGGAGCCATCGGATAGCCAGCTGCAGGATGAGCAGTTCTTGCCATAGCCGCAGTTCCACCGTGGCCCAGAGTCACACAGACACCGCTCTTGTACTGTGAAGGGCTCCTGCCAGCACACGGCAGATGAGGAGGTGCCTTGGCTTTAGGAAGGACGGATGATTGACAAACAAAAAATTACAGGATCCTCTGTCCTCCCTGAATGAGTGACCCAAGGCAGCCCCTTCAGTGAGACATCTCCTGGGATCTTTGAAAGGGACCAGTGATAACTGGTGGCTGCAGAACAGGGAGAGTGGCACTGGCATCAAGTGCAGACAAAGAAGTGAATTTGACTGCTGTCAAGCAGCTGAGCGATACCCAACCAGGTGTTAAACACCTGTGTAATTCCAAAATCTTGTTCTATAGTTACTAAATTTGAGATTTAAGAGATATTTTCTTCCAGCAACTTCCATTAAAGAGTCAGAAATCCCAGAGAGATAGGGACCTTCAGTCTGACAGCACAGCACTACCACCATGCATGGGATTCAGAGACTGAAGATGTGCCATTTTCATGCTTTCCCAACCAAGCAGAAACACTATCAATCAAGTGACCAATTTGCCATCACTTCTGCCAAACTCTAGGTGTGGACATGTCATATCTTTGATTCAGCTGAGAGAAGCAACCTCCACAAAACTCCCAATCCCTCAGCATGTCCCTGTTGAGAGGGCTGCTGAGTACCTGGGGAAATGCAGGATATCACGTCATGGGCAGCACATGGGAGGAAGGGGATGCACTGGCAGGACCAGGCTTGGCAGGGAGCCTCAGTCCATCGTGCAGGGGGATAATAAGGTCAGCCCTCAAGCGGGATTTACACCTTGTCCTCCAAAAGGGCAAAACACTGACCAGCATGAACTAATCAGCGGTTAAACTGTTACTCAGAAGCTGTAATTTAACATTTGTGACTTCTCTAATTACTTCTGTCTCATTCTGCATCTTGCCTTTCTGGGAAAGGTTATTATTAGAAGGTCGTATGTTTTAGATAACAATAACTTACATCTCCTGCTTATTAATAAACAACCTCAGATTTTTTTGTCTGTAATTCTGAGTGTGCCTGAGTCCTAAAAAAAGAGAGGAAAAATAATTTGCATTAGCAAAGGAAGGTATTGATAATGTATATCCACAAGAAACTTACAAAGAAATCCACAAATAAAGTAATTCCTAAAGAACATTAATCAGTTTTGGACTATCCCACACTGTAGTAATCAATCATTTTAATTAAAAGAAACCATGCATTCTCTCCCTCTTTTACCTCAGCCCATCTTTGCAACACAGCTGATCAAAGACATCATATTTCAAAGATGCTGAGGACGGTTTCTATAATCTTCATTAAAGAATTTCACAAAGCAACAATACCCTCTGTACTGAAGTGCCTGCCTTCTTATGGAAGCTTTTGCTTTTGCAAAAAATGAGAAAATGATCAGGGATTGTTGAGCAGCTCCAAACTCCTGTGCTCTGTGTAGGCGAGGAGAGCGGTCCCAGCTGCCTCACAGCGAGGTGTGCGGGCTCTGCCTTGCTTCTCTGGGACAAACCTGGCTCTGCACACACCCACACAGGCATCACCCCTCAACAGCTGTCCCTCCCCTGTGTCCCCAGAGAGCTGGAGCCCACAGAGGTCTCTGTCCTTCCCAGTACCTCTTCAACAGCTGCCAAGAGCAGACAGCACAGAAAGAAAGGAGTGACTGCTTAGGGGATGTACACAGGGATCTTTCTCCACTCTGCAGGGTGTTACAGCTCAGGGACTTCCCGAGCAGGAGGCAGTGTTTATTGGCCAGAATGGATTTTTAATGCAGTGCATTTCTCCAGTCCTTCTAGAATCTTGTTAAAAGCTCAAATAATTTCTTTCATTTTAACATCAGCTGCTTTGTTCTGCAATTTTCAGAGCAATCTAACACTAAAAATTACGGGAAAGAATGAAATATTTTATCTAGTAACAGGCAAGAAAAGGGTTTTGTTCCACTCATCAATGTGTTGCAGTCTTCTAAGATCAAAGAGCGCTGCTACTTCCCTTTTAGGAGCACAAGGAAGAATGAAGGATAAAAAATAGAAAATACATTTATACAGTAGCTGTATCTTCCTTTCCTTAAGTTGATTCTGATGCTTAGAGATATCTGCCTCTGCCAATCAGCATGAAGTTTCAAAGGATGTCTGCCTTCAATGGTATCTAATGTTGATTTAATTTAAGATAGAGAAAGACAAGTGTAGAATAGGGAGAATCAGTCAACAAAAAAGGCACAAGTCAAATGCTGTAGCAGGGAAGATTTTTCAGCTGTTCTTTTCTAGAATAAGAGAAACAAAAGCCAAATGGATCGGTCACAGCTGTGATTTGTACACTGCTTAAACTGCTGCTCACAGAAAGGGACTCAGAGAGATAGTTTCATTTTTCACCACCCTACAAGACAGCAAATGGAAACAGAAGCAGCTGACATAGTTCAGCAGCAGGTTCAAAAAGCCACTGGCAGAGTTCTAGTTGAGAAGATAAGTAAATCATGGCATGAAAGATAAGCAGTGATGTGGCCTGTAAACACTGTAGGAACAGATGGATCAATAAAGGGTCACTTGTCTCTAGACAGACAGTTACACTTGAGCATGAAGTTCCTGACTGAAACTGGGGTGTTAATTATTATATTTATATATGACCTGAGAAGAACAAAGTATAAACAAACAGAAAAAAATTACTTAGATTAATCAAAACTAGAAAAAACAGGAGGATCTCCTCAAAAGGATCCTGCTGAAGCAATGTGACAGCTGTCAAACACACAAATGTGAGAGAAGCGGTCTGAATGATTTGTGCATTACTAGTATGGAAATGCAGTGCAGCCACAAAAGCCCTGTGTCCATGCTGTAGAAGTACGAACTTCTGCTTGCAGAAAATTTGGGATGCCAAAGGAACAGGGCAGAAAATTCTTCATTCATAAAGTCCCAAAGTAAACAAAATGCTCACCCTTGCTTTCAACAGTATGTCTGTTCTCAGCTTCGTATCTCAAGAAAGTAGAGTTTAACTAGAAGGAAAGAGCTAGTGTGAATACTAATGGATATAGCACAATAAAGGCAGAAAATAAGTTTTGCTTTAGAGACAAACTGCAAAGACTGTGACTCTTTAGAGAATAAGTGAACAAAAACAGATGTACCAAAGAAAATTGTTCTTTACCCTGCTATAAATCAAAGGGAAAGTAACATTTGAAGTATTTAGAGGGCAGCACTTATCTACACCTGAGGAAATGCCATCTTTTTAATTAGAAAACAGAAAGGTTAATAGCCCATGGATATCCTTATTTCAAGGTATCAAGTAACAGAGAGCCTTACAGAGTAAACAAGAGGACCAAACACCTATGGTGCTAGCAGCACACACTGACATTAGAGAAAATTAAATAGAAAAATAAACTTCTAGCTGTTTTTTAAGTTACCCATTAACTTGGCCACTGTAAAATCTTTATAGTTTCTGTGACTTCCTGGAGTATACACCACACAGTGGTGAACAAGCAGAGACCTGTGCTGCTGCTGCACAGAGCAGAACTCCCTGGACTTCACTGATGTAGGTGCAGTCCAGCCACAGCAGTGCTTTGTCAGAGTAAAAGAGTGCAGATGTTGCTTCATGCAGCCCCACTGAATGTGGCTGCAAGCACTGAAGACCACCAAGCACCGCTCTGCCACAGCTGCACACTGGCTCTGCTGTGCTCATGGGCACTGCCACGCTGGGTTATGAGGAAATAAGGACCAGCCTTATTTCATATGGTGCTTCCAGTGATTCCAAGTAGAAATCAGCCCATGTTGGTAGTAATCCTACCTCTGAACACTGACAGCAGTCACTCTGTTGAGGACAAACCCCCACTAGTCCACCTCCCTCATCCTGCTCTACTCTTTTGTGCCTTGACAGTTTATTTTCCTAACAAAAAATAAACAGCACTCCTCACTGGTGCGATCCTTACTGTAACACAGCCAAAATATTTCACAATTCAATTCTGTGTACTTAAAATACACCAGCTTCAAATGATCACATTGATTGGGGCTTCCTCTAAATGAATGACATAGCATTTGCAGACTTCAGAAACCAGCCGCTCTCTGAACAAGAGATAGACTTGTTAAATGGGAATTCAAATAAAAAAATATAAGAATGAAAAAGGATTCAAGTAAAATTAAAGTAAAAATTCTGTGTACTTAAAATACACCAGTTTCAAATGATCACATTGATTGGGGCTTCCTCTAAATGAATGACACAGCATTTGCAGACTTCAGAAACCAGCTGCTCTCTGAACAAGAGATAGATTTGTTAAATGGGAATTCAAATAAAAAGAAAATAAGAATGAAAAAGGATTTGAGTAAAATTAAAGTAAAAAGAATGTAAGTACTGTAAGAAAAGAGAGGGTGAAGATTGACAGCTTTCTTTCTTGTATTTCTTGATAGAAATATCTTGGGGATGACCTGAAAATTTGTTTTGGACCACAGTGTTGGCTTGAGAATGGGTGAGCTCTTACAGATACTTTTAATGCATTGTTTATTTTAAAAGAAACATGATCACCAATTTTTATTCAAATAGACTTGAGACACTGTTGTCCTATGGAAATAGGCAGGCTTGCTTAAAAGGACTTTGCACAAAATGTACCACTCTTTAATATTTATGAGACTTTCCCCAGGTTTACTAAAGTTCAAGTGCATATCTCTTTTTAGTGCATGAGTCAAAATATTTAGAGTTAGTTAAAAATAATTTATTCCCACTAGTTCTAATGCGAGCAAATAATTCTAAAACCATACAGCTGGGAAAATCTGAATGCAAAATACCCAGACTGTCCCATTCAGATATGTGATCCATGCATACTCCTGGCACTGCAGCACACATAGGTAAAATTCTCTTCAGTGCATTAAAACCATTTACTGAGGGTAACTCTGCCTGAATGTTTGAACCCAGGGAATCTCTGACAGTCTTGCTTTTCAGTTCTCAGTTCTACTGTTTCTTTGCTTGCAAATGCATTAATTACTAGAACTGAAAACAGAAAATTAATTGGCAGACCCTAAAAAACAATGTATTTTATGGGTCAAGCCTTCCCATTGACAATTTATGACCAGAGTGTAACTGGAGTTCTGCAACAAAAATAATAGCACAGGTATAGTTCCTACCATAAAAATCACCCTTTTCCCAGTATACTTCTTCTGTAATAACTTCTCTCTTTCTCCCTCTCCCCACACAACATTTTAAAATGCCACACCATTTTTGTGATGGCAGTTAGCCAAAGGCATGCAAGATTGAATTGCACTGTTGTGGCATTTAAATTATATCAATACTGAAATGCAGAATAGAGTCCTTTTCTATTTTATCTCTAAATTGAATGCTTTCACAGAGAGGCACTGTTATCTGCATTACAATTTGAGAGCTACATTAGTAAATCTTGAATGCTCTGAATTAGAGTATTCAACTTTTGAGATGGATGGTTGAGCTCAACACAAAAAATGTATTAAGCTGAAGATATGGCTTCATTTGGAGTGAACATGTATTTTGAAGAATATATGGGATTCAGAAACCAAGCCTAAATTTCTGGGAAGCCTGCATCCAGATTAATGCTACCCCCTTTTTAAAGTAAATATTTTTAGATTTTCCTTTTAAAAACTATGCCTTCAAAATTATTCTCCAGGTACCATTTCCCTGTCAAATAGGGAAATTATGCAGATTCTCACTTTCCAACAATCATTGGAGCAGCCTGGAAATGCTGCCTGTGAGAGCAGAAGGTTCCCATCCCTTTCATGGCACATTGCAAGCACATAAGTAATGCTGCAAGTATATTGATGGGTCCTACAGCTGCTGAACTGTTGTAAGGGTTAAATGAATTAAATATCTGAGTGTATTTCAGAGGTTTTATCCTCAGGGCTTCAGTGCGACCAACCTCTCAGTGCCCCACTGTCACAGACATATTTTATGAAAAATCCTTTTGACAGGATATTTTCTCTTTATGAGAAGCTGGGAAGCTTCAGCTTCTCCATGTTTTGCTGCTTTGGAATGTGATTTGGAGAATTGTTTACCCAGCATATGAAATTATTTTTACTTGATGACCAATGACAGCCACCTGTGTTGAGGCTGTGAGCAGTCACAAGTCTTTATTATCATTCCTTTCTATTCCTTTCCAGCCTTCTGATGGATTCTTCCTCTCTATTCTTTTTAGTACAGTTTTAGTATAACATTTAATATAATATAATATCATAATATAATAAATCAGCCTTCTGAAACCTGGAGTTCAGATTCTCACCTCTTCCCTCATCCTGGGATCCTCGAACACAACCATACCCCACAGTCACCTGAAGACCTTTTTGGCCTTTAGCCAATCTGCAAGTTTTCAGGTTTCTGAGATGCCAGAGCTGCCAGCTGCATTTCTGGGATATGCCTGGAAGAGTTGTTCTTGCCACTCTCCAGGGTGGGTGCAGAAAGAAAAAAAACTCCTCCTTTTCACAAAAAAAACACACACATAGCAAACAAGTGCACTTAAAATTATGTTTGTGGAAAATTGATAAATAACATGGTGATCAAATTGGTGTGCTTATCCTGTGATAAGTAAAATGCATTCTGAAGCATAGTCTGTGTTTTCTTTTTTTCCTGCATAGGTGAAATTTGCTGACAAATACCCAAAGTGCAGCTGCTTGCAATAAAAAAAAAAAAAAAGCATAGAAAGACTATTTACTTCACTTGAGCTTAAATGATTATTACTATGAACCAAGTGGTAATACAAAATAAAAGTATTCCCACGATTGAAAACATAAGGTCAGAAATAGTTATACAAGAAAAAGTTCTTTGCCACTAAAAATTCTTTCATTTGTGAAACTGATATACGTTATCTTACTGGAATGAAATGTGTCCTCAGTACCAGTATTATTTGATAACGCTGACCCAGAAACAGTCTGTGAAAAGCAAAGTCCTTCGGTCACAGAAGCTTGAAAAAGACGGAAGGACTTCGGGGAGAAAAACTGAGATGGGCTTTGCTTGCAACCTCATTACAAGGCAGGTTTGAGAAGAGCCCCAGAGATCTCTGGCCATGGCTGGAGATGGATCAAAAGCACTTGCAGCACGAGGAGCATGCTTTATGCAGGTGAAGCAAGGTCAGTGCTGAAGCTGGAGTTCCACCTGTCCCAGGGAGAGGTGTGACCTGGTACCCAGCTGGAGAGCACCAGCTCTGCCACCCAAACCCAGGCAGAAACTGCAAGGAATCTTGTCAGTATTTTTAGCCCTTTTCCTCAGATATCACGTGCCAGCAGCTGATTTGCCTCCCTTGGTAGCTCCTTGCACTGGAGGAGCCATGATGACCTTGGTGACATAGATATGCTCCAACACCATGCCTGGGGAAGGAAAAGCCTCCAGCCCTCAGCACCACAGCTCAAAACCAGCCTACAGCTCACCCTGGCCCCACCCCATGAAATTAGATTATTTCTGTCAATGTGTGTTACATGTTGAAGTGCAAAACATCTCTTTTCTCTCCCCTTTGACTTAAAAAATCCTAGTAGGGTTCACATCTGTATTTCAGTTTAATGAAGAACAGTTCTCTGTTGAATTCTGTCTGCTGATGATGTCCATTAAGGAACCTGTTAGAGGTTTCAGGTGAAGTCTTGATCCCTTTGATCTTGAGTCCAAGGGGATGAGGAACAGGTCACATTACTTTGATCTGAAGGAGACTATATGGGATCACATTCGTATGCTCCTTGATCTTCCTCTAACCAGAAACCTTGCTTGCAATTTTTGTGCAACATCAGCTATAGATTTCTTTCCCCAAACAAATCTATGGAGCCATCTCCTAGGAGAAAGGGATGGCAGCTGCCAGAGCAGGGGTTGAAAGTTGTTCAGTTTCTCAAAGACCTCCTGCCTCACCTCTCCCCCACCTGTTACAGACAGCAGTTAAAAGGCAGGATTTTCAGATGCTCACACCAGAGCCACACAGGAGCCAGAAGGAGAAACTACTTTTCTGGTAGGTCTGCACACTCATTTTCTATATGTTTGCTGTATACAGAAAGAAGAGTTTTAATGCATCACTGGTATAAGTGAGCATGTGATACCACCCCTGAAGGATCTGCTAGAAATTCTTGTGTTTCTCTCTCTTCCTGACAGATGTCCCTCAGCTGTGGCATTCTAGTCCAAGGTGGATCTGATAGTGCTGTTTGTGAAAGCATATGGAGAATGTGAGGCATCATTATTTATTTGTTTATTATTTAGTTGCTATTTAATTATTTATTTATTATTCAAGATTTATTAGAAAGTAACTCTTCACTAGGAGAGCAGTGCTACACTAGAAAAGGCTGCCCAGAGAATTTGTGGGTGTCCTATTACATGAGTAATATCTAGTGGAAGGTGTCCCTGCCCACAGCAGGGGGTGGGAACTAGATGATCTTTAAGATTCCTTCCAAACCATTCTATGATTTTCTTTGACTTAATCAATTGCCATTATGTGGCTGATGCTGTCTGAGTCCATTCCTGCAGAAAGCTGAAGTGATGTTTATCTACTTTGCAGCAGATAGGTTTTATCCAGGGCAAAGCACTGACCCTCTTAGCCCCTGGAAGCCTTCCTGCAGGAGTCTGCTCTGGCACAGCTTTATGACTGCTGGGATAACCTTTATCTGGCTGGAGGCAGGCACTAAGCCTGACCAGACCTCAGCTGCTTTGTTACCCTCAGAGTCCCTGGAGAGAGCAAGGCAGGCACCTGGGGGAATTGTTCTGAAACCTTCTGATTGCAAAGAATGAGGCCAGGGACTTCTAGGGCAGCTGCAGGTCTTTAAGGAATAGTTTCACAGCACTTCATGCTGTACCTTAAAGGACATATTTTATTATTTGATCCTTATACATAGGGACATCCCCCCTGTTTATTCTGAGCACATGGTGTTGAAGGACCCACTGAGGGCTTTGGTCCTTGCTGCATTACCCTGTTCTGGTTTCCTGTGTGTGTGGGATCATTCCCCACATGTTGTGGAGCTCAGCTCTGATTTTATCAATTAATTTTACCTCTTCCCTGTGCTCCAGTTTTCAAAGTATTTGCTTCAGAAATAATTTAAGTAGCTACCATCTCTCAGCCTTCAAAGCAGCTTTGTCTCCCCTCCCTTACATTAGCTATGCCTGAAAAGCTCAAGCAAGCGTGTCTCAAGAAACCCTTGCTCCCCACTGGACCCCCCCAGCCAGCTGGATTTGTGTCTCTGTTCACTAAAGGTACCAGGCCATGGTGTGAAGTACAGGAGGTCTGAGGGTCTCTGGCCACTCTCCCTGCTGGTGGTGGTGATGCTCCCAGATGGAGCAGATGACAGAATCACCATTTCCCATGCACAGATCCAAGGCATGGCTGCACTTGTGCTGTGGACCCAGGAGAGGAGCAGTCTCCAGGAAGGATGGGTTGAATAAAGGGGAACCACAAAATTCTCAAGAAAGGCACATCATATGGGGGTGAAGAAAGAACCTTACTTTTGGCTTTGTCTGGTTCCTTGAGATGCATGCACAAATGACAGGAAAATCTCCTCCTACAGAAAGCACAGCACTTGGATACAGGCAGACCAAAGACTGAAGCAGTCTGTGTTAATGCATGGAGTGATTCACTTTCACTTGGTACAACAGCATACGTAGGCATGAGATTAGTGTGGGACAAAAAATAGGTTATGAACCGCTGACTGAAATTTCCAGAACACCAGTATCTTTTAGGGGTTCCAGCAGCCAGACTGCAATAACAGAGATCTGAAATTGTATTCAAAAGCTTGAAAACAGACAAAGAGAAGAGATATGTAGCAATGTGAATAAGTGAACATAAAGTGTGACTAGTAAGGAAGAACCATGGTCCAGAGAGATAACAAGTCAGCAAAATGTAAGAAGTCTAAAAACCAAAGTGATGGCACCATATGTAATGAAAGCCAATCAAGCTCCAGGAACATTTTTTATATTTCTTGTGAGTCACCTCACCAAAAAACCATAATTATTATAACAATTGGTTTATCCAAAACCTGTTTTTTTCGTCCTCTTAACAGCCCTCTTTTGAAGCCAACAAAATTTCTTGTATCTCTGTGGAGAGCACAACTTCCTTTTAAATTGATAAATTATAGAGCATAGTATCCTTCTTTTTAAACAGTACTGATTAAATGCTTTCAACTCCACAAAATACACATCCTCCTTTTGAATGGATTCTGTCAAATGTGAATCTCTTTTATTTGGTTATTGCTAAAGGAAGTGATGTATATAAAATTAAGAAGCTAGTTTCCACCTCAGGCATTACTCTGCCGTGGTTCCTATAAAAATATCCAAGCGTGCATGAGGCTTTGTGCCCTGGCAGCTTCCCTGTCCCAGATATCCCTGCTGCATTGGTTCAAGCTCAAGTGTGTCCCAATGGAACCCATCTGCCGCTGGGACAAGGGCAGCAGTGGACCTGAAAAACCCAGGATGTTCCAGAAGAACTTATCTAATTTATTTAATTTTGTCTCTTCTTAAAATAGAGAGGTACCACTTTGTTTAGGAGCTTGATGAAAACACAAATGCATATTCACATATCCTCCACAAACATTTTGTTACAAATGGGTATTTTCTTCATGCGTTACTTTGATTTCACATAAAATCTCTTTTTTCTGTGTGTGTGTGTAGGAAATCAGAAAGACAGAACTATTTTTTTTTTCCAGTTCAGCTGACATTTTAAAATTCAGGGTTGAGAAAACAAGAAGAGAGTAAAATGTATTCATATTTAAGTACCAGAAGGTATCCCTCTTTGTATTTTGGCTAGGATCAGGAACACCCAAGAGGCTAATGACACCAGTGGCATTTATAAAGCTGGAGTACAAGAGAGACTTTTTCCTTCAGCACTTCTCCCTGCTGCTATAAAATTTATGAGCATTATATGCTACCTGGACCAGAAGGTCTCTTCTCTTTTAGCGTTTATGGCTTTGCAGGACAGCCAGGGAGTGAGGAACTCTGAAGTCTTACAGAAACTATTAAAATTCCAGAGATATAGACTGAGAAATTTGCAATTCTTATAACCTTTTTTGCATAGGAAATAGATTTCCATCAATCAGGAGGTAGAGGGGCATTCCTATGGGAGTACCTAAGTGAAATTAGCCCAGCAGTCTCACTCTAAAATGGTAAAAGGCTCCAGTCTGAGCTAACATAACAAACCCTAGTTATTAGGTGTAGCTAGCTTTGAGACAAGATTTCTGTTGCCTTTCCTCCAGCTATTAATAGCAACATAGAGAGATGAAGGTTTATGTTGTTTTTTTCCCAAAGCTTGAAAACTCTGGTATGTGCTAGGGATTGTAAATATTGAAAACTGCTGTAGAGTAGCCCTGAGTTCCTGCACAGCTTCTGTGACTCTGAGAAAATTTTGCAATTAATTAATTTAATTTTCATACATGTTTATATAGATATGTCATTATAATAATAATAAAAATCCCTATAATCTTAACTGGGAAAGATTTTTACCCTTTTGCAGCAAGTCTAGTGAAGCAGTCATAAGGAGAAACTTAAAAAGGAACACATGGTTCAGTTTAACCCTGCATATGCCACATGCTTTTGTTTCCCAGACAGCACTGAAGTAATGGCAGACATAATCCTGAAACCCACCCTGACTGTGAAACCTGTGAAGTGACTGATATGCAGGGGAGAGAAATAAGTTAAAATCTAAACTGCTTCTTGGTTTACTGCAAGTGGTCTTGAAGAAAATACAAAGCTTAGCTTGAATATGCTCTTAAGTAATTTTTAAATATATCCAAACTAATTTTGTAAACTGAACTGAATATTACATTGGGCCTCCCATGTGATCCAGGGGAAGAAAGATTTTGACTACCTTAGGGAGGAGAAACCTCCAGCTGAATAAAGTTGTTCCTCCTCAATTAGGAGTTGTGGGACTGCGGGGGCAGTCAGGCCCAGACTAAGAAAACAAACACCACCATGCAGCAGGGAGATCTAACCCTAAAGCAGAGCTTACAAGCTGCAATCTCGTCTTGCCTGACATCGAGGAATAAAAGCAGGACTGAGAACATGTCTAGCAGGTGAACTGAGGTGCTAATTGTACAAGAAAGCAGCAGATTCACAGGAGGGAGAAGCAGCTTCAAAGTCCTCAGTCTGGAAAAGGGTGATGGGGGTGGAAAACATTTAGAGATGTGAAGGAAAGGAGAGTTTGAGTGAAGTCTTTTCTCCTGCAACTCATCTCTGTTCTAAAAATGTCTCTAGAGGTATGTCCTCCAAAGGGTCAATCTGCACATCTCTTAGGAAAACTGGATGGGTCTCCACCAGCCCCAGCAGCAGCCTCTGGAGGAGGAAGCATGGTTTGGCTCAGCCAGAGCTACAGAGCTCGGCCCTGGGAGGCCTGGTAAAATGTGCCACACTTTTCTATATCTCGAGTGATCTTGACTATCTATAGCTTATCTATATAATTCCAGCAGACCTGGAAAATACTCATTATGGAGACCAGCTCCTGGTTATTCTCATATCACTCTGGACTGCACTGAAAAGCACATTTTTGTGGATGCTCAGCTTTCCAATCTATTATCCAGTTTCAGTCATGTTGGACAATAAAGCAAAAGTCTCCAGGAAAATCAGGATCCTACAGTCTCCACAGAGAAGACACTGTGGTTCAAATACCCACAGGCTTCCCTCAGCCACTTGTGAGGCTTGAAAGAGATGTGCAGTCAAATGGTTGCCTGTATATTGCTGTCAGAGTAACCTGCAGGAAGAGATTGTACATACTAGCAGGGACAACAGAACTTCTTACTATAATTCAGTCCTAAAGCCAATCAAGCAAGAGACATAAATCTGTAGACAACTAGGCTTTGAAAGAACAGGTGCTTGCAATCTAATTAAATTTTCTACCCAGTCTCCACATGTTGTTAATAATCCCCATATGAATGTTTATGATCTGCCTAAATCCACAGACCAAAACCAGTAACTCAAAACACACAGGAAAAGGTGATTATGCCAGTACTGCCTGCTCCTCCTGATGGTGTACTGGAGACTAAACTCTTTGGTCAGCTGGGTTTTCTTCCTGTACTGGCTTAACCAGGAGTTCCATCTATGAAGTGCAATAATGGGCAGTGAAAACAGTAGTAGCTCAGCAGGGCCCTGAACTGAAGCTATGAAAACCAATGAGTGTATTCTTAAACACATGCTTAGGAGTTTGGCTAAACTAGGTAATGGTCTTGATTATAACCTAAAAAAGTTATGACTCAACTAAAAAAAAAAAATCAGATTTATTCAGGTTACAGGTAGTTTGGACTGGATTAACAATTAAGGTTAGTTAAAAAAGCAACTAATAAGCAACCTGCATTGCTTGTTATTGGACTTATCTGAAAGGACTCATTTATGTGAAAGCACATATCTTACTTGTGGAAAAATCCCAAAATAATAATGAAGGCAAAATTGCTACTTGTTGCAGCATGTGTCACAGTTGAAATGGCCACAATACACAGAGCATCACCATACAATTTCAGAAAGCTTCAACCCATGCAGAATAACACCTTCCCACTTCAGAAGGCTGCAAGCATCTGCCCTTCTTGTTCTTTAGCCCAATCTTTTATCCCCGCAAGTTCATTCACTGCCCCTGTGTGCCCTCTGTTCCTTTGGAGGGTGCTCAGTGCCCCTGGGCACTCCATGGCTCATTGCTGTCAGTGCTGCTCACCTGCTTTCCACAGCTGCACCCACTGGGGATGAGGCTCAGCCACAGCCCCACTCCCAATCACCACAAACTGTGTGCCTACAACTACTGACTTCAGAAAGTCAACATTTTTAATGCCAATATTCATAGCAATATTCAATTCTTCATATCAATATTCAATGATTTTTCTGGCTGGCTTCTGATGCCTTCTGAGAAGGGAGAAATTGAAGGTTTCATGTTCACAAGTAAACAGTTTGTGGAGAGAAAGGAAGAATTTCAGGGAATTTAGGAAAGGTTCATTGCAAAGTTAGAAGGAAAACTGTGAAAGTATGATTTTGAAGGCTGAGTGAAAGTTGAAAAGCTAAAATGTCAGATGACTCCTTTTTTCAGACTGGGGAGATGAATTCCTTGTATAGGTTCATTGGGAGTAACTGTGGTGTTATGTGATGCAGTAGCATCTCCCCCAGTTATGAGTACCATAATCAAAACTCTTACTCATAGATGAATATATGTAAAAAGAATAGGTATTTTCCCTTCTCCATGAATTTTGAAAAGCTGTCAAAAGGTATTTTATCTGTCCATTAGCTCTCATCACAGCCCAATTACATCAAATTACAGATAGAGAGTTTTTCATGACTGCATTGAAACAGAAGTCCAATGTTGAAAACAAACTGTGAAAATGTACTATGAGTACATAATGTACTGTTTCTCATACAAAGTAAAATCTCAATTATGTATAAGCACTTTAATGTTTCTTAGGATATAACTTGGCATCTTGCTAGCTCCTATTTTCTTCCTAAGTCGAAGAATTTAAAATCCTTATATTCTCTGTCATTTAAATGGGAATTTTAAACAGCCTGAAACAAAAATATTTAACCATTAAACAATTGGCTGCAAACAGCAGAATGAAAGGATTTTCTTCTGCATCATAAGACTTGCTGCGGGTTGTGGTGCAAACTTTATGTTTTGGATAACTTTGTCTCTCAAGACCTGAAGGTCAGATGTTGTGCAATATTCCTCTGTATTTCAGAGAACTATGTATTGCCATCTTAGAAGAATGAGAAGGCAGATTTGCTATCAATTGGGAGCCAAAATATCTATGATTCTATAAGAAAAAAAGAATTATAAAACTCATTTAGTTTGAATGAAAACCACAAATAATTTTTAAAATAGAAATGCAGGATTTAATTAGACATTCTTAATTATACAAGTATACAAGTATACAAATACCCTAACATGAGCCTTAGCTGTTTTCTTAATCAAAATAAAGTGAAAAAGGAATTTCTTAAGAAAGGTGAATAATTTTTGACTGAATATCCATACACTGTGAAAATATGCCAAACCAAACATTAATTTTTTTCTAAGAGAACTGGTTGCCATCAGTTATGTGTTAGATGTGCAAAGGAACACCATAGCTAAAAAGAATGCAACTGTAGAAAATAATTTTTGTGTCCTATTCCTTTGCTAGAGATTCCAAACATGCCTTTTGCCAATAAGGGACCTGAAAGTTGACAGAAAAGCGTTAGACACAACAGAAATCCATCACTACAGAAAAGCCTGGGAAAAGGAGATATGACAAATTACATGGGCTAAATCTGAGCAGCCTGGAGTTCCTGCAGATCCTGTGAAAAACGAGGCGTGTTGGTTGACAACACAGGTAGCAAAATGTCTCTCTCCTGAAATGTAGACTTGATCCAGCTCTCAACCATTTTTTGTGTAACAGACAAGCGAGGCCAACAGTTGTGTAAAAAACCAGCATGAAGGAGAGAAGAATAGAGGGGAAAGTGTCCTTTGGTTAATTACATTGCAGGATGTGCAGAAAACCCAGGTTAGTGTGGCTGCTCCAGTACAACAACGCTGTGGTGAGACGAGATGAGGTCTGGGGCCTCAGCTTTCCCCAAGCAGCAAGGATGGGCAAAGTGGGCACCTGCCACTGAGAGGAGCAGGGAACCCAGCTCACTCCCCACAGAAGAGAGGGATGATGCCCTTACCCTGCCAGAAGTTCTGCAATCACAAATGTGAAGGAGAGAAACTCATATTTTATCTGGTACAGCAAAACCAGGCAAGGGAGGGTGGAACAGCTCACTCAGGGTGATACAGAAAGCATGTGGCAGCACAGGTTTTTGGGGAAGGGCATTTTTCCTTTAATCCCTCATTTTGCTACCTGTTTTTGGCATAAGGCAGCACAAGTTTCTTCTCTGGGAGTTTACACTTCAAGGTCTCTAGTGTTGAAAAGGAACTGGAGGAAGGAGTAAATAGAAAGACACAGTGGTACCCCAGAGCAGCTCAGGCAGAAATGCAAACTAATAAAAATGATGATGATGTTAATAATAATACAATATATGAAATAACTACAGCTGACATATGATCTATTGATTAAAGTCTTTCGTATGACAGGATGTCAGCCAGCAGAAACAGGAAATCAATACCTCATTTAACAGCAAAGAACGACCCAACCTCCTCCAGGCCAAAGAGAGACAGGGCTGCTTGAGCAGACAGTATGAATTTATTTGATCTAATTTTGTGAAAAAGAAAGGTTTAATTATACTAAAGAATGTGTTTCCTTGAATCCAGCAGGGAAGGGGGAGGTTTTAAGTAGCTTATGAGCAATTAGCCAGTCCAACCAAATAGCAGTGTTCATGCATTTCCCTGCATGTTTCTGGGACGTCAGGGTTTTTGGATAAACCAATGACTGCAGATTCCAGTAAACATGAATTTAAGTACATATAACAAAGGTAGGAAACATAATGTTTTCATTTGCTGCAAAATGCAGATTCTGCCCCAAAATTTGGTTGTCTGCCCCAAAAACATGTTCATGAGGAGGCCCTGATGGAGGAATGTTCATGCTGGATATGAGAACATTCCTCCAGGGAGGAGCACATGGGTGTATCTATTGTCCTTGTTGGTCTCCTGGGCCACAGGGGTTTTCTAATCTGCACTTCCAGACATGCACAGAATTGGGAGATTTATGTCCTATCTAATTTTCTGTGGTGGTTTTTTTTTTTTTTTAAATTTTTTTTTTTTGAGGCAAGTATTTTAGTTCCAAGGGTTTTAGTCTTACTTCCTGTAAATGATTCTCTGTCAAAAACAGAAGTAGAAATACTCATGCATTTTTAATGGGGAAAGCCGGATAACCCAGGAGCACAGGATCCATGGATGGAGTAGAACATCACATAACATATTTGTAACTGGGTTGTGACAAAAGATCTGCTGCTTCATGAGCCTGGAGTTACTGAGATTCATGAAGGACTCAAAAGGAGATAATTCTGTGGTTTGCAGGTTGTGATTTGTGGGCATCTTATAAGGAGTCATACTTGCCTTATTTCTCTTCCTAAGAAGAGAATAAAGCAATAAAAAAAGACATGAATACAACAAAGCAATTTGTAAAACCGCACAGGAAAGCACTTCACTGCACCAGAAATATTGCATTTTCATGCATACAAACCACAAGTGATCTGCAGAGAAAACTGATTCTCTACAGTTTCATGGGGAAAAAAAAAGGTGTAATACACGTAGTTTCACAAGAAAAGGTTTACCACAAGCACACTTGTACCTCCAGTACCTCTCCTACCATTTTTCTTCTCCACAGCTTGCTCCTTCTTGCAATCCTGAAGGAAGAAATCCCTCAAATGCATGTTTCTTACCCAGGGTGCACGTGTGAAAATTAACACTGAGGAACATGAAAAATGAATACCTCAACAATACTGTGTGCCCATCCCTGGAGGGGAAAAGTGACAACTTTGATTAAATTCCTTATTTTTTCTTTGCCCACATCACTTAACCTCACCATAGTGTAACTACTGCTATTTAAGCTGCCAGGCTGGTGGCACTTGGGCTCCCAGTCAATAAGAAGGGGTTAAGGGAAGGACTGAAGAATTTCCCACCACATTCCTTTTTCCTGTGTACATCTCCCCTGAACACAGAGATCCTCTCCTGGACAAACCAAATTCTAGTTTTTTATTTTCAGGAACTGGAATGAATGCTTTTTGTTTATTCTGATAAATAGTCTATTTCTTGTTTCAGCCATTGTACCAGATGGGTTTTATTTGATATATTATTTACTACCAATACAATGGTCCCCTGATAACGTGGCTGTAAGTGTAAGTCTTTTCTTGCAGCCTTGTTGACAATCTCAGTGAAGAGCCAAAGATCAAAGGAGCAGGAATGCTAAATAACCTGTTAATCAAAAATATTGCAGCTAAAATTGACTGGCAATTTATTCTGGGGAAATCCACAGAGTCATTGGTAATCCTTGTCAGTTCTCTGTTTTAAAAGAGGCACTTGTTTCCAGAGCAATAAATGGTTCACAAAAATAAATTAAAACCTGGCTATGGAGAATTAATGAATCCATAATTTCAATATGCAGAGATAAAGATGAAAGCTCAGTGTTAGGCAAGCACGCATTTTTATTTTGCTTATTTTTCTAGCATGCCCAACAGAGAGTTAATTTATTCTTAGTTTAAGAAAAAAAAAAAAGCACACACTCTTGACTTGATTTTGAATTTTCCTACTGATATAACTGTTTTCTATAACTATCAGTACCAAGTCCCATGTTCAGAGTTCTGAGTAAATTCTGAGTATTTGGTACAGCAGAGTAATTAAATCCCATACTATCCCATACTCCTAGGAAATGCAGTAGCCCAACCATGTAATAACCTCACTGGTTATAAGGACAACACCAGGCCTCTGGGGATCTTGGAAATATCTCAGTTGTCTTTTCTTAACAAGTGATTAGCTCACAGCAATGGTGACCAGAGCACGTGTGCCCTGGTTCCAGGCAGGGCTGTGGTTCAGAGAACTGTCATTCCAGCCATGTGTCCAACATGCAGCACTGAGTCCTCGTGATCTGCTGGCACAAGCATGCTGGACTGCCAAACCTCCTCCTCCAGGGATGGGTGGGAGGATTCAATCCTGGCAGGACCTTTGGAGCATCATTACCTGTAAAACCATGGCTTCTCTTGGGATCTGCAGTCCACTTGCTGCAACATTGCAAAAAGCAACTCTGTTTTTTTAAGCCCAATATGGGCAAGGCCTTTAAAAACCCCCAACAATACGTTATTTTTTAATGGACATATAGAGATTCAGGAATGCACATGCTGAAGAGTGTGGTGATATTGCCTCATTTTAGAGACAAAGCACAAGATTGTTATAGTTTCACCTCTGCAGCTCAGGCAAACCAGTGCTGAAGTGGAAGGGAATGATTCCAGGGTGGCTAAGGCTGGGATGCCTCAAAGAGAGCTGCTATAATTTCCCTAAGAGTAAGTACTGGATCTGCATGGGGAATGAAAAAAGCGACAATTATTTGGAACAGGAACGAAAACAAATCCTGAGCTATTTCTCAAGGCCTGAAACCTGTGAGCTGCCAGCTGAGCAGGTGCTAGTTGGAACATGGACATTCAACACAGACTCCCCTACCACAAACTCTCTCTGCAATAATGTCAAGAATAGCACAATTCGAGGACGTTAAGACATGGAAAGCTGTACTGTGCACAATTCAATGTTCATCTCTATTCTAGAAATTTCCATAGTAAGTTACAACTTCATTATTTTTGAACTGTCCCTGTGATGGAGATATTCTCCTCCTTTTAGAGCTGGGGAACCCAAGGTAAGCAGACTATCAACCCTGTATCATGTTTTGCTCCAGGCTGTCTGATCTGCCTCCCAAAAAACCTGCCTGCAGCACTGGTGGTTCTGTGGAAATGCAAAAACTTTTGGGCAAGTGCCACAAGACCTGAAAGCCCACCACTGCACACTACCCCAAAGATGAGTCTGTTGGCAAAACAGCAGCAGTGGAAGATCCAGCACATCACCAGGGCTTGGATCAATTCAGAATCCCGCATGCTCTTGGCCACTGTCAAGCATTCCTATGCTCAGGTTCTGTAGCTGGGACACCCCAGCCACACATTCACCACAGAACCATGATCTTGCCAGTGCAGAAACTGGACGTGATGTGAAGTACAGCAATTCCCAGTGAGCAGCTACCTCATCCTTTGGACCCTTTGTGACTTTCTAGGATTGTTCTTGAAACTGCACAGTTTGAATATCTCATGCTGTAACACAGCATACCAGCTGACATCTCAGGAGGAGTTTTTGAACTCCTATAAATGAATTATCCCTCCTACCCACAGATCATTTCTCTGGCAGCCTTGGACAATTTGTTCATTAGCTACCCGTTAAAAACCACCTAATTTTTCCCTTCAAAGCTATTTTTCAGTTAATATTGTGTACGAGTATTTTCTGTATTTTTTTGCATAGATCAATTATTTTATTTACCATTTCTTGAAGCTTAATATGAAACAGCAAAGCTAGATATCGAATCACAGGATTAGGCTGGAAAAGACCCCTCCTTGAAGGAGGCTGATATAAAAGATAGGGACAGGCTTTTCAATAGGGACTTTTGCTATAGGAAAAGTGGTAATGGTTTTAAACTAAAACACAGTAGATTCAGAATACACATGTGCAAAAATTTTTTTACTATTAGGGTGGTAAAGCACTGGTACAGGTTGCCCAGAGAGGTGGAGATGCCCCTTCCCAGGAAACATCCAAGGTCAGGCTGAATGGGTCTCTGAGCAACCTGAACTAGCTGAAGGTGTCCCTGCTCATTGCAGAGGTGTTGGACTAGATGGCCTTTAAAGGACTCTTCCAATCCAAACTATGAATTCTATGAATCTGTGATTCTGACTGATGCCAAAAGGCATATGTATTATATCCTAGGAAAATGGACTTTCTGGGTTCAGCAAATGAAAGGCAGCAGAAGCAGCTGCACAGGGACTGCATATGGCACTGGGGAAGAGCAGGGCTGGGATCGAACATCTGCTGAAAATGAGAAATGGGAAGGTAGAAGAAAGCTTATGGGTTTTCATTACAGGTCCAGCCCTGGGCAAGATTGGCACACACTGTTAAAGTGTTTAAGTGTTAAAACAGCTTGCATCAGGTTATACAAAGTGTACATGCTGTCACGGCCATGCACAATCAGAAATGAAACTGAGAAACTAATAAATCCAAACGTACCCACTCAGTGTCTGAACAGAAAAAATCCCCTCCAGGGCCCTACCAGCACACCCGAACTTTGATAACCCTGTGATGTTCTGCTGAGCACAGGCTTCCAGCTGTGGCAGTGACTTTCTACCAAGCTACAAAACTCTGAGCTAACCATTAAAATCTCTTAAGGCTGGAGCTGGATGGATTTTCTCAGGACAGATGTTCACTGTCCTTTCCCAGCTGCAGTTGAGGGGAGGAATTAGCCAAGTACTGGCTGGGATTTATGAGCCCTGGGGTGTACTGCCTGTACAGACCTGCCTGGCGTGCCAGGACTGCCACCCTGTAACATGCCTGGGATGAACAGAAACTCCCCAATGAGAGACAGAAAGGGCAGGAGTGAGAAACACCTGGCCAAAAGCATTAACTTTGCATTTTCTAAAAAATTGACACAAAGTCAGCAGTTAAATCCACAAAGCATTCTCAGAAGGCCGGACCTCTTTTCTAAGGCAGAGGCAAATTGATGAAAGTTTTCTTCTTTCCCATGCTCAGAACAAAGGGCTGTTGAGGAAAATTTGTGGGGCAGCCAGTGAACCTCCTCAACAAAAGTGTAAGGCTGTCTTTAATGTATTCCTATCACAAGCAGTGAGGACATTTATTAAAGAGCACTGAAGTCCAAAACCTGCTTTAAAGCTGTTAAATCTGATCTTTGGTTCTTCAACACAGCTATGAAGTGCATGAAGCCAATTGGCGACGCAGCAGCTGCTGCCACTTCTTCATGCAAGTTACACCCCCACCTCCAAAGTGCTTTGCCCTGGGAAATGCACCATCTAGGCAGCAGCACATAGAAGATGGGCACCATCTGCCAAGACCTTATTTCTCATAGATTGATTCGTTGTTGCTAATGACACAGGAGGAGGTGGTTGTATTTGGTCACTTCGCACCCTGTGATAACTCCTGGACCAGAACGCCAAACCAACCTGCGCTACACTGCAACACGGTCTCCTCCCTGGCTTACCCACCTCAACACTGTGCTGGGAAGGAGGTGATGTGAGTGGAACAGGGAAGGAGGTATTTCTAATTGATTGGAAGCATATCTTGGGATTAAGCATCACAAATATGGATTTAATTTTCAATTTTGGCTAAAACTATTCCCATGCTCAGTTTTTTTAAAGAAGACTCTATGTTGTCTACAGACAGTTTTCACAGAGTCTCAGCCTGAGTAAAAGCCTACTGGAAAATGGTTTTTAAGGAAAATCTTGGTGTGTCTTACAGGTAGCCCTGCAAAGCAGGGCTTTAGAGTTTATTTGGAAAATCTTCCTGGATCTTTCTGAAGAAATCAGTACAGAAGAGGGAGTTAACCTCTGTCCGTATAACCATGTGTCACACAAAGCACCAACACATATTTTTGAAACAACTTCTGCCTATGCTGAATACGCTCCCTAATCACAGGACTTTAAAGATTATTTGAGAACTTGTTCTTTTTGGAAATGTCAAGATCACTAAGGATTAACTGTAACATTTTATAATAATTTTTGCTTCTCAGCAGTTCATAGAGAAATGCTTACACCATGGGAATTTAACTTTTTAATTTTTTTTTTTTAATTTGCCAGATTGTGTGATCAAGCAGAGCCAAACCAATTATCTGCAATTCTCAAATGACAAACATGCAAAAAAAAATATTTGCAGGAAATCAAAGAAAATGCCAAATTTCTTTGTAATGCAGCAGAAAAAACAAGGGTTGCAGCATTGTTAAGTGCTTTGATTAGAACTCTCTGTGGGACAATATGTGAGGTGTTATTGCAAGGTCAGCTCTGCTGAATGAAGCTGAACCATATTCAGTCTCTGATTTTGCAGTTATGTATGTCCTTATGTCACTGCTTGGGACTACTGAAGCACAAAGCCAGAGTGTGATGTGCTCAATTTGTCCTTCAGTTGCTCCATAAAGCAGGAAAAACAGCCCCAGGTAAGGCACAGCCGCACTGTGAGGTTTGTGGAAGGCTTGGAAGAAGCTCCTGAGCTTTCTCTTAGGAGTACTCTTGGAGGACAAAAGCAGCAACAGGAAAAGAATGATCCCCTACAGAACAACATGGGCAATAAAGCAGCTTCCAGAGATGAACCAGAGTTGCAATGATGGCACATTGTCACGGCTGGTATTGCTTCAGGATTTGAAACAGCCTGGGGGCAGAGTAGCTGCAAAGCTGTCTGGTGGAAAAGGAGCTGGGAGGTGCTGGTCAACAGCTAAACGTGAGCCAGTGCTTGGCCAGGGGGCCAAGAAGGCCAACGGCATCCTGGCCTGTATCAGCAATAATGTGGCCAGCAGGGCCAGGGCACTGATTGTCCTACTCTACTGAGAGTCACAGAATCAGTCAGGCTGGAAGGAACCACAGTGGGATCAAGCAGGGATGTCCTAGAGCACAGGATTGCATCCAGATGGTTCTTGAGTATCTCCAGTGAGGGAGACTCCACACCCTCTCTGTTCTAGTGCTTGGTCCCCTGCACAGTAAAGAAGTTTTTCCTCGTATTCAGATGGAACTTCCTGTGCACCATTTTCTGTGCAGTGACTCTTGTCCTATTGGTTGGCACAACCAAAAAGAGCCTGGTTCCATCTTCTTGGCACTCCCCCTTTTTATAATGATATACTCAGCGCTGGTGAGGCCACACCTCAAATCCTGTGTTCAGTTTTGGGCCCCTCGCTACAACACAGACATTCTTGTGCTGTAGTGTGTCCTAAGAAGGGCAACGGAGCTGGAGACGGGTCTGGAGCACAAATCCTTTGAGAAGCATCTGGGAGAGCTGGAGTTGTTCAGTCTGGAGAAAAGGAGGCTCAGGGGAAACCTCATCACTCTCTACAACTGCCTGACAGGAGGCTGTGGCCAGGTGGGGGTCAGTTTCTTTTCCCAGGTAACAAACGACAGGACCAGAGGAACTGGTCTCAAGTTGCACAGGGGAAGTTTAAACTGGATATTAGAAAAATATTTCCTCACTGAAAGGGCTGTCGAGCTTTGGAAGAGGCTCTCCATGGAAGTGGTGGAGTCACTATCCCTAGAGATATTTAAAGGACATCTAGATGTGGGGCTTAGGGACATGGTTTAGGGGTGGATTTGGCAGTGCTGGGTTAACAGTTGAACTCAATGATCTTAAAGGTCTTCAACCTGAAGATTCTATGATTGCAATGAAGAAAGCACCCATGATCGACTTGGGCCTCTGAACATATCCACTTTCAGCGCAACTTTCTGGCTGCTGCAAGTAGAGCACTGCTGATCTGAAGAGTGCAATATGTAGTTATGCAGGAACATCGTTTGCACCCTTACAGCCCAATTACATAATCATACAGTGCTATATAAAGAGGTTCTCCACAGGGGACCCAGCAGGCACACTCAATAGTCCCTGCTTACATGCAAAATAAGGATCTGAAGGCTGACATCCAGTGAAGCTTGAAATGTGAAAACAGCACACTGAAAGTTCAATATGCAATTAACCATAAAAGCAACACTGCCTCAGTTTTTAGAAGCATTTATAATATGATGTCTGAGCTGATTTATTAGTATGGAAAAGATAGCAACTGACAATGTCTCTCAGAGGAACAGAACAAACAGATGTATTTAAGTCACATACACATGACGAAAGTTGCAAGTGGGAAATAAATGATCAAGATGCTCAAGATTTTGAAAAGTTAACTATAATTTTGAAAATATTTGCTGTAGTCAAGTTGCAATAGAGGCTTGTTTTCAGACAGTGCTGAGTAACCCTTCTCTGACAGCACCATCACTGTAGGGCATCTCAAACCATGTACCAGGAACTGTGACATCCTCAGTGGTTTTTGATGACAGTCACCAGAAGGACAAGGTGCTCGGAGGCAATTTTCTTGGGTCACACGAGTGCTCAGCTCCACATTTGCTGGGACACATATGGCTCCTCTGCCATTTCTGTGAGACCTGAGTGCAGCCTGAGCTTACCCAGACTCAGTTTAAGTGGGGACACATTGAATAAATATTTAAGAATTTCCTTTCAAGATTGTTCCACTTTTTTGTTATCAAAAGAACTACGAACTGCATGGCAACGGACAGTTCAAACCCTGCCCTCAACGAGTATTTGATCATTTCTAAAAAGGTGGAAAAATAATGATGCAGAATATAGAAAA
Organism: Onychostruthus taczanowskii; assembly: GCF_017590055.1. Taxonomy (NCBI): domain Eukaryota; kingdom Metazoa; phylum Chordata; class Aves; order Passeriformes; family Passeridae; genus Onychostruthus; species Onychostruthus taczanowskii. The sequence goes on along the minus strand of NW_024499573.1, from coordinate 3,369,399 downwards.
TCAAAAAGATGAAGAGCCTCAGGGTAAAGGAAATTTGTGGAAAATCTTCTGTCTTTGAGTTCCAATAGAAAGACTGACAGCTTCAAATTTTGTGGGATGATCCAGATTAACTCCTGCTCATTCTCTCTTCTCCTCATCTTGCCTTCCTTCACCTCTCCCTCTCTGCCACCTCTTCTCTAGCATAGCTTAAACTTCAAACTCATAATTTATTTCAAATTCTCACACAAGCAAGTTTATTTCATTCTTCTGAATGGAAGCAAATGAATTTTATTTTCATGGCTCACTCTCCCAATGCCTTCTGCATGGTCTGATACATTAATGCAGATTATCATTCTGTGCACTTTTTGCATTAATTCTCAACTGACTGACCCTCTTCATCTGTAATTATTACCATGAAAGTTTTGAATATCATTAAACTCTTCTCACCGACTGCATTAACTTTAAAAGGTAATTTGATTAATTCTGCAAGCCACTGGTAGATGGAGATTTAACGCCTCGTGGAATTTCTGCATTATCAGTATTTTGCAGCAACTAGATCTGAAAGATAAACAAAATCCTTGGAGACCAGATGAAAAAGGTTGGTTGTTTTTGTGAAAGATTTTAAGTAATTTTGTTAAGCTTTAAAAACAGTGTTCTAAATTGTTTTTCCCAGAATTACAAATGGATCATTCCTCTGCATTCCCCCACAGTACTGATTTAATAACTTTTCATTTCTGTGAAACGCATATATTTCCAGAGCTCAGCCAAAGGTTCTTCACTTGGGAAAACACAATGTCTGTGAGGCAGCAAAAGTTATCAACTGATAAATTGTAGAACAATATATCCTGCCAAAATAATCAACATGTAAAGACTTCACCTAAGTTCAAAACTTTGTGGAGAATGAAGGCGCATGCTAATGCAGCATCAGTGTGGTGTCACATGCAGCTGATGCTGGTGTGTTTAAATTGAAGTACTGGAGGATAGTGAGGACGGTAATGGAGTAAAATAGAGTCATAGCATTACTGAGCAGCAATGTATTGCATTAATGGCCCAGTGTAAGCAGCTGCAGATAGCAATTCTCTAGCAGAGATTTCCCCTTCTTCCTCCTTAGGCACATCCAATGGCTGTGCTGGCAACAGCTCTTTCCTGTGTCTACTACTTCAAGGGTAGTAGAAAGTAATATTCATTAAAATTTCATAAATGTTAGTAAAGGCTCAAATTACAGATTAGAGTAGTGAATTAGGGCTACATGATTCCTCGCATGGCATATGTTGAAGGGCAGTGGAAATAGAAATCTCCCAAGGAAAAGGAGTTAATGGAGAGGCAGCAGCCATAGAAACCGTCCTTCTGACCCATGCCAAAGCACATCAGCTCCAAAGAAAAACTGCTAGCCCAGCAAGGCAGAGCTGCTAGAGAAAGGATGAGTCGAATGGCTTGTTTGAGGTCTAGTAATAAGTACGAGTTTGTGTCCTTCATGGCTCAGGTAGCAGAACAGGACTGTGACATTATCAAGCGCTGTGATACACTTACACATGACACTGACTTTCCAGAGAGCAGTAGCTGGGGGCTTTGCCTCTCCTTGTATCAGGGATTTCCCTCATCTCTGGGGTTTAGTTGCTTAGGTCAGACAAGGTTAGAAAGGTTGCAGGTGTCCAGCTTCAAAGAAAAATGTTGGAAGCCTTAGCACAGGTCCCTCTGTTCTGCTCAGGAGCTGCATTTCAGCTGAGGACCCCTCCCTCGTTGTCTCTCTGCACTGTGCTGCAGGACAGCCTGTGCCTCATCTCACAGCCAGGCTGGGTACAGCACTGGGAATGCTCCTGTGCTGCTGAGACTGATGACAATGTTATCCAGAAGGACATGAAAAAGGTGCATAGGAAAGGATATTTTTTCTTTTTCTAGTAACACAACTGTGAAGTGAAATACTAGGAAATCATCAAGCAGGATGTTTATAGCACATAAAGGGAAAGATTATTTTCCCCCTTACAGAATGAGTAATTGAACTGTGAATGCAACACTGCAGAGTGCTGTAAAAAATAAATATACAGATTAGAAAATAGACCAGACAGATCAATTTACAGAGGATAAATTCATACTCATATTCCAGACAATTGGACTAGATGATCACTGTAGTTCCCTTGCAACTGAGCTATTCCATTATATTCTTTTTTTTTTTTTCCCTTTTGCTAGAGAACTGAGGTGAGGGGGCTAAGTCAGACCAAAATCTGGTTGTCATATTTATGTTGAACAACTCTTCAGTGGTAACAGGGATTCATGGACACAAATTACCACATTAGCTTCTTGTGATAATAAGTATTTCTCCCTCCAAAACTCACTCATTTGCATATGCACTGTGGTTTGTCCAGGACTGTGGGTACTGAGTGCCCATCAACTGGAGGAGCACAAGGTAAGGGGCTGGATGAATGCTGGGATGCTTGACCTGTGGGTCTGCAGTGTGAAGACCCCACTCCAGCAAATGGACCCATCCTCAAAGCCTTGGTGGTGAAAGTTCAATAAAGCCCCTGAGCTTTAATGCCCTCCCCAGCTGCCCACAGGCAGAGTTTCAGCTCCACCCTCTGTTGCCCTCTCTGGGTGTTCTAACTACTCTTGTAGTTGCTATCTCTACAAGCCAATTAAACATCTGCTAATGACGATCCTGTTGTTAGATCAATGAGGGAAACTGACCTACAGAAAGGCAGGATTTCTCACCAGCCAGCCTGGCTTTGTTCTCACCTCAGGAAATGGCATCATGTATTTGTGCTGCCCTATTCCAAAAGACAGTCTGCCTGCTTCAAACTGTGCTCAATATCCACCTGAATGTATAGACATACCAGCTGTCATAAAGCAAAGCATCAAAATGCATAATTATACTTTACTTATTGTGTGCATCTCACTGACTATGCTGCATGGTATTATCTCTACTTCCTCACTGGGCTGGTTTAAATGATGAATTAATGAAGTACAAAAAACTTCAGAGACAAATTTTTGGAATAATACTGTTTGTTTGATAAAATGTATTTTTAATTGATGTGATTTAGGTCATTAATTTTCTCTGTCAGTGCATTTCTATTATTCTGTAACATGTTTCTGTATGGTCTTGGAAATCAGACTTTTACAGACAGAAATACCTATGGCAAGTTTGCACAATTAGAACATCATTATCTTAATTAAACTTCAATGTTGTTTGAAATCTCTGATTTTTTTAGAAGTAGACACTCTGAGAGCTACATAGCATGCTTAGAGAATACATGATTTATACAAAAAATATGATGCTCATGAGTTTTCCTGAAAAACTCTGGATGATATTTGTAAGATCTGATTTATCAATAAATGTCTTCATGAGTGGAAACTTATTTCCAGTGCCAATCAGTCTCCTTTTTTTGCCAATTCAAGTGCATATACACATACATTCTTCTTTTTTCAAGCTCCAGCTGCCATGGCACTCAAATTACACTGCAACAAAGATTTCCCTTGAACACAGAGGGAAAGAAAATATAAGAAGATCAAAATGAAACAGCAGAATACTGCTTCCAATACACATTTCATAAAGGTCTGTATTAAGAGTATGCCACAGCCGTGGCTCTCCTGCTGTCACAAGGCTGATGGCACCCACAGTGACACCGAGACCTCACCCTGTGGCTGACCCTCTTTCACAAAATATGTCCCCATTCATACATTCCCCTCTCTATCTCTTTCTTTTCCAGCAAATCAGAACAGACAATTTTCAATTTACCTGCTATTACTTCCTGCGTTTCTAAAGCCCTTACTACTGCCTGGGCTACCTCAACACACACCACATAAATTAACCATGGGCCAGTTTCCCCTGGTCACAGCGTGGGTTAGAAAAGGCAGTTTATAATTCTCTCCACAGCCTCAACATCAGGATTGAATCTTTCCCTTAAAACATCTTTGAGCATCATCATTATTTTTTAATGCTATACTGTGGGTCACGGGTGTTACCAGTGTTACCACACTCTATTCAACTTTAAAACATTTAGATGTGGAATTCACAGCAGATGGCTTTTTGTAATGGAAGATAAATGAGTGAGATTTTAATGTTATTTGTTGAATATATGGAGATGATGGACTGGGCAACACTAGTATCACATGAAGCATAATATTTTTTGATGCATTTTGTGATACATAAACGCGTGTACCTTGCAGACAACACCAAAATCCAAGCTAGCATATATGGAAGAGAGGCAAAATTGACATCAAAAATCCCTTTCAAAAATTTGCGTCCAGATGGGTGAGGAAAATAAACCATGCTCCTGAGGTACAATAGTGTACCTAATCTTCCCTAAAGTGGAAGCAGTCTCATCTAGAGTAAGAGTTTTTAAGCTGGTTTAGATACAAGGCAGATGCATGGAACTGCTGAGAGAGCCAGAAGCAGGAAAATGAGCAAAATGTTGGTAGCGAAGCATTTATTTGCAGCAGCTGCACTGTGCTGCAAAACAAGCACAGGTCGTTAATTAGCAAAGCATCTTCATCCATGACCAACACTTTAAAATTTGAGAGACTATTTACAAATAGCTGAAATATTCAGAATATGCTGTTGAGATCTATTTTTCATCCTGTTGGTTTTTAAAGCTTGTGTGCTGTAAGAGGCAAGGAGATATTTGTTGCACTCCACTACTAGAATCTGTGAAAGATGTGAATACAAATATCTCCAGCACCAGGCATTCAGAAAAAAGAGCTCCAAGTCATCCTCATAAGAGAGACCTTATCAAAGGTGTCACTGGGACTGACTAGACCCCAAAATACATTTAGCCCTGACCAAACTCATGCACAAATCCTGTGGAAATATATTCTGCAAGTTCCCTCAGGTAAAGATTTGGGTGCATTAAGGGATGCCTGTATATAGACATCATTTAAAGTAAAAAATAAATGGTTCCATTTACCTTTGCTGGGATGGCTGGTTCTCTCTGTTTCACTTGAATGCATGCAAGATTTTCATCTTAACTACAAGGGCAGATTTTGATGGGCCACAAAGTGTTCCAACAACCATTAAAAGCTCTTTATCTATACTGTAGTAAAGAATGCTGTTAAGCTCAACCTGCCTTTTCTGAGCATTAGATACACACATAAACTGACAAAAAGAAAGTTTCTTCCAAACATAACCCAACAAGTAGGAAAAAAAGGCAGTGAAGATGATGGAGAAGACATGTGAGTGTCACACTCTGTCACAACCATCTCTTCCTAGTTTTTTTGCTTTGAATGCGTCACAAAATAGGGTGTTTTCTTATTTGAGAACAATTGTTTTTTTCCTAGAAACTAAAAAAGGACTCCTTTTGTTTTGCTCTGCATTTTATAATCTTCTATTATAGTTACAAGTAAGGTGTTGATATTTCATAATTCAAAGGCTAAATTTAGTAACAGTTGTCTTTTTGTACTTGGAAGCAGGATAGCAACATTCCTTGATTCCAAATCTTTGGGCCTCAGAGAATAATGGCATTATCTAAAAATATATAGCTTTTCAAATATAAATGCATTTCACTTTGTCAGCATTTTGCCGGCTCTTTCCATGCACTGACACCAAACTTATTTCCCTTAACAAAGTCTTTGCCAGGATGGAAATCAGTATTCAGGACCAAAAAAAGCACAACAGCTTGCTGAGTCTCCTGACAATAGAGGAAAGCACAAAAATTGCATTTTTATTAGTTGTATCTTTATGACAGCATTTAAATACACAGGTGAATTCCCAGTATATAAACAAATATTTATTACTAACACAATAAAATATTTATAGCATTGAAAAGCTATTCAAGAACCTAGAAACTATTGTAAGCTTCAATATCAGGGGGCTTGTAAATGAATGCGTAAATAGAAAAATTATGCCTTAATTTAAATGCATTCGTTATTTAAATGTTCAGCAGCTTTTAAATATTTTTTTAAAAAAGCTAATTGAAAGCATTGAATATTTTAATAATTTAAAAGGGCTTCCTGATTAATTGATAGGATTTATCTCCATTAATTTTTGCTGTAAACCTTGCACAGGTGAGCTGTGCAATTTGCTCCACAAATTATTTCAATTTGCTCACAAATGTTTTCTTGTCTGGTAAAGTTTGACAAAGCTAAAAATCAAATGGTTGGCTTGGATCAGACATGGAACAGGAGCAGCTTGCATTAAAAGTCATGTAATTTTTTTAAAATTGGTGGTGTTGCAAAAGAAGGAGAATTTTACACATGCCGATTTTGAAGACCACTTAATGGGAAAATAGTTGGGTGTTCAAAATGGGTTTTGCACTCTAAGACTACCAACACATCTAGTCAGTGACGATTGCCACTGAATATTCTCATTGCAAGGTTGAATTTTTGTAAAAATAAATAGACTGACATTGGCTGCAGTTTCAGATGTCTTAGACATTTAGGCACAACATCAACTAAAGAAACTCATCCCATCGTGTTCTGGAAATGGGGCAAATCTGAGAAGTCCTTGGAAAAATCTCCCACAAAGGGTGTTCTCACCTGCCGTTCACACAGCTGCAGAAAGGAACTTGGTGAAGTTCAGGACAAAGCCCAAGGGAGGAAGAGATGCAAGAGACGTGTTCCATGTTCCCATGCCTGCGCTGGTGAGGCAGCAGTGGGGCAGTGGTGGGAAGGGGAAGACAGAGCTGTTGTTTGCTGAGGGCAGCCACAGCAGGGGAAAACATTCAGTACAGGCACTGGGAGGTCAGACCAGTCCCTCTTTGTGCAGAGGATGTGGTGGGAGCAGGCAGCACCAGCAGGTTTAAAAAGGGATTAAGCAGGATCATTAATGCATGGGAAGGGGAGTAGGCAGGGAAGGGGGAGAAGTCAAAGGCAGTGGCAGGAGAAAGTGGCCAGGCTCACGTGCTCTCCCCAAGCTGTTTTGCCACCAGACAGCTCAGAGCATGGGGTAGCACAAACCCATTTTCTGCCTAGGATGACATTTCTTATGTTTGTGTTTTCACACTTGAGATGCCAGAGTGAAATGCTACAGAGCAGAAAAAAATAATATCACAGCCTCACAAGAGCTAATTGGAGTTGGAAACCACAGAAAACAGCCTGGATATTCAGCAATTTTCTGTGAGAGAGCCATTTACTGAGGCTGGTTAGTTGTGTGTGCAGATGAGCAGCATAGTTGGCCTTGGTGGGAAACTGCTCCTGCACAATCCCATCCCACGTACAGCAGGATTACTGGTACAGGTGTCTCATTCACTCACAGGGCACCAGCAGCAGCTCAGTTACAGGAGACAACACCGGAAAAACACTTTTCACTGCAAGAGAAGCCACACTGCAAAATGGCTCTGGATTTGCCCTGGCTAAGACACGTCCTGAGCTGCTCAGCACTGGCCAGAGAGAGACAATCACTCTTCTTTGCTCCATTTATCTCCATGGATTACAGGGAGCAGGTGATTTAGACAGTTACATCCAGTTCAAGCCAGAACTGCAACTGCATCATCCAAGCCAGACAAGGCAAAGTTCTCCTTTTATGGGGGAGAGCCTCCGTAAAAAATCCAACTTGACAGCAGTAAGGCAATTGATAAACTATATTGTCTCACTGCTTTTTGTAGTCCTCTGAATACAGTCATCCACAGTCTTGTCTTGTATTATACCTGGCTGCCTTTATGCCCCACGTTTGTGCAGTATTCAGTCCTGCTGTGTGATTAGGGCTCCTCTGAACAACAAGACAAGAAATAATAACAAACTGTGTCAGAAACACAGTGTTTTAGCAGGGCAGAAATTACCATCATTGGGAGCAACTTTTCTGTTATGTCACAGGCTGTGGGCGAACCTGCATTCAGGAGAAACTTCCCTGTTGCTGAGTTTTGGACTCCCCAGCAGTACAGCATGCTTAATTCTCTGAAGCCAGTTCAGAAGCCTTAAAACCACCTTTCTATACGCCAGGTGACAGAGCAGCAAGAGGAACATTCACCCTTGCTAGGTACAAAGGGACAGATGCTAAAGGTGAATCAGGTTTTTGGGACTCTCTTTGCCCCTCCCACCCAAACTGGATGTCAGAGAAAAGCATGGATGTCAAAGAAAACCTCTGGAGAGCACAGAAGAATTTTGATGCATAACATTACAGCTTTAATTTCTGTCTGACCACTTGGGAGTCCCAGGCTGGACTAGAGCTTTTCTTGTGATTTAAGACACTGTAATATACTTGTCATCCTTTGGGCTTAAATGCATCTCTGAAGTTATGCAACTGATCTTTTAACTTCTAAAGTCAAATGGGAGCTAAAATCCCAAGAAGTGTCCCATATCCATTTTTATTAAAGAGAAATTATGTATGCTTTTAAGTCTACTTTTAGTTTGTGCAGAATTTATCAGCTGGCCATATCTGTATTATTATTTTTTGTAGACAGACAAACTTCATGTTTTACTTCTCAGAATATATTAGTCTTTTTTCTGTACTAATTCAGTAGCAGTTAGTAGGCTGCATGTTATCAGAAAGCTGAACATAATGTGAGCTTTGGAGCAGACATGAAAAGTGCTTTATTCTTGGAAAAACAGTTTGATTTTGAGGTCTACGGTCAGAAGTAAAGTCTGATCACAGTAAGAAAAATAAAGTGTAGAACGAAATGAAAAGTGAAAAACAGGGCCCTAGGAAGGGAAAATACCTTAACCTATGAATGTAAGTCACAGGAATGAGTGAAGAGATGGGAAAAAACTCTACCAAAACCCTCAAAAAGGGCAATGTTTTCCTTCCATCTTCACTCTGCACAAATCAATTTATTGCAGCTGGTTTGTTCAAGTGTTAGATTTGCCCTGGAACATTTCTGACCCTGCTGGGTTGCCAATTTCAGCATCTTTTTGTCACACTCCTGCAGCAAACACATACATAGAGATTCAAAAGGATTCCTCATATTGCAGAAATACCAAACAAGCCTTAAGAAAAAAGATCCAAGAGTAATTGTAAGGCACAGGCTTCCTTCACCTGGCCCCTGACACCAGCTGCATGCTCCAACATAAATACCATCCCTATTTGAGAAGCACCAGCTTGCTTTTTTTCCCCACTGTGTTTCCTGATAACTCACTCTTCCCCAGCTCTTATCTCTAGTGTTAAACCTCAAGTTTTGCTTCTTTCTGGCAGGAAGTTCTCTTCCTAACAGGTTTGTGCAGCCCAGCCAGGTGGCACAAATACCACTGTAGTGCAGAGCCATTGTTGTTGAAGACAGAATGCTTCATGTCCCTAAATTTTTGCTTCAGCTCTCAGGATGCTCTACCTACACAGAAAAGTCAACCAAAAAGTTACAGTTTTCATATTTTTTCTGGGCAAGCAGCCCAGGCTGTTTTCTGGCAGTAATGTTATGGCTGATGAAGTGTCTACAGGAAAGAGCCAGAAACTCCCTGCAAGGCCCAAATGGTTCTCCTGAAGCCTCAGTGCCATTTTCTTACAGGCACTAAGCGAGATGGAAATCAAGAGGGAAGTTTCATCTAAGTCTCATCATAATTCAGTGATGTGGAACTTAAGTGTGCCTACAAAATTGACTTTGTTCTTTTGCCTTTGCAAAGTCCTTCTTCAATTTACTCAGTTCCCCTTATTTTTTCCCCTGAATTTTCCATTTGCTGCTGTGTCCTCTTTTTCACCTTTTCATTTTCTCTCTGGCCTCTCTTCACAGTCCCACTGCAACTGCAGTTTCTATTAAATTTGAAGAAATATACATTTCATACTGGTTTTTACAGAATAAATTCTGTATTGATTGAAAACCTGTGAAAAACTGCATAAAAGAAAGAAGTTAAAAAAAATAGAAGTAGGTTCCAGCTATGATCCTCTGCCCTGTGAGCAAAGATAATACCCACCAGGAAAGTTTCCTCAGCGTCTTGCACAGAGTTGCCTTTGCTTGTTAAATTGGATCTGAATTATCTGAATTTGGGATGATTCTTAATATAACAAAGTCCCTGCAAAGAAGTTGGCAAAGGATGAGGACATTACATGGAAATTTGACAGTGCTATCTGATATAATGGATGAAAAATTGGTTTCTTCATAAACGTGGTGCTGAACTACAGGGGAAGTAATGTCATCTTTCCTGATTTCAACCTCCTACAGAGAAATTGTTCTCTGTTGCACATTATGGTCCTCTCATACACTTCTCTTTAGAACAAAGAGTTTCCATGGGAAGAAGTGGAACCTTGGGGACATTTGTGTGTAGGTAGAGTGTTAAGCATGTATCTCCTCATGTCTCCTGTCTTTTGCAAGGCATTGCAGAGGAGCTGGAGATACATGACTGTGCTTTGGACCAGATTGCCTGGATCATGCACCCTAAAAGGTAAGCACTGTTGCACTCAACTGGTAGATGCCTCCTTCTTTTCTGGGTCTGGTCCAAATCTTTCATTACGGTTTCAGTACTGGAAAAGTTTCTTCTAAAATTAAAACTTATCTCTTGCAGAAGTTGAGCCTTTGAAATAGTGGTGACATGCATTACCCTAATGCAGTGTCCTTTTTTAGGACACAATTTCAAAGATGAATCATGCTCATATGCAAAAGGTGAGAGACTCAATTTTCTCTTATCAGTCCTGTAAACAATACACCTTCACTCTGTCAAAAAAACCCAATTAAAAGCTTAAAATAAAAACAGATCTTAAAATAGGCATTAGTGCTGCCCATGGTTCAGTGCTGATGTTATTTCAAAGGCCCAGGAGATTTGCCCTTCACGCTCCTTGTGCCAAGCAGCACGAGGTGGAGGCTTTAAACACAAAGAGACAACCTTTGAAAGGGACAAGCAGGAGCAGCTCTCAGCCATCAGTATGATCCTGCTGGTAGAGCCCCTCAGGAACCTGCCTTTCATCCAGGGACTGCCTCATGGCAGCAGCCTATGGATAGCAGGGCAGGCATCCCCTCCTTTGGGCTGCAGTGGAGTTCCCTTGGATCAAACCAATTTTCCTTTCACAAAGCCACACAGCCACGACAGTCACAGTGCTTGGTGGTTCACCCCTCTCCTGAAGATAAGATACCTGGGACTAAGTCATCCACACTGGAAATTCTGGGAAATTCTTGAGCTTTTGGGTGGTTGGATTCAAGGATGGCAGCACTACCTCCTACATCAGTAAAAAATGAACCAAGACAAATGGAACCCTTGTGAGACCACAGAAGCAGGTGTACATGTAAAGGTGTGGTACACCCTGAAGTAACCTCAGCCACAAGGATTTTATGGATCTCCCATTTTGTACAGGAGATGGGCACCAAACTCCACAGCACTGCTGAGGCTGAAGCTGTTCTAGACATGTTCCTGCCTTCAGTGAAATTGCTTTAAAAACTCAAGTGTTAACAGAGAGCCATAGAAAAAGATGAGATGGAACAAGAAGATTTACACGCTTGAACCGTGGAACTCAGTCTGTCTAAATTCCCTAAGCTGCCTCTGGACCTTATGTGACTGTGGACCTACATGAAGCAGAACTTTTTGCTTTAAGATATACCCAAATGAGAGACAAGAAGCCAGACAGAGAAAGGGCAGAGAACACAGAAGACAAAGGAAGGGGATAAAGAACTAGCTTGAGGAGATGTGTACATGACAGAGACTCCAGTGATCTGAAAAAGCTACAAGCTGTACAAGTGGGACCTGAATATCACAGAGGACTCCTGCCTGAGTTAAAAGGATGCATGAAGAAAATGATGGGAGCAGATATTTATAAATTTTATTATGTCCAAATATCTCATGTTAGCTCAGGTAAAGAGGTAAATGCAAAAGTTAAGAGTAGGTTAGGCACAACTGCTTTTATTCACAAAGCAAGTTTTGCCTAAATATAAACCAACTAGAACATAAGAGCTACGTGGTTGTTCTTCTGACTAGCACGGGCTGAGGCATTTTCAGAAGCCAGCACTCTAATTATTCCACACTGCCGCATTTGCCAAAAATGTAAAATATTACAATGCAAAGATCAAAGTAATTTTTCCCAAGAAAACTTTGCTCTGCATCTCGTGTAGTTCTAAATTCATCTGCAAACCATTGTTTCTATTACAGCTTCCTTCTGCTGTCACAGAATCACAGAATCACACGGTGTTCCCAAGAGCATTGTCCAAACACTTCTTGAACTCTGTCAGGGTTGGTGCTGTGACCATCTCTCTGGGAAGCCTGTTCCAGTGCCCAACCACCCTCTGGGTGAAAAACCTTTTCCTGACCTATGAACACAGTGGCTTCTGAACAGTTTGGCCTGTGAACTTAGTGTGAGGGGTACCCCTTGGCTGGACACCAGGCAACCACCCAGCTGCTCTGGAAGGGGAAAGAAAATGTGATGGAGAATGATTCATAGATTGAGATAAGGCAGTTTACTGAAGCAAAACTGAAAATTTGCATGTGCACAAGCAAAGAGAAAAAAATAGGATTATTCTCTACTTCCTGTTAGCAGGCAATGTTCAGCCACTTCTCAGGAAGCAGGGCTTCAGCATGTGGGGCGGCTGCTCTGGAAGGCAAACATCCTAAATAACAACTGCCTCCCCCTTTCCTGAGCTTTTAGAACTTAGCTGACATTGTTTGGGATGGAAATTTCCTTTGGTTAACTTAGGTCAGCTGGCTTAGTTGTGTCCCTTCCCAGGACTTTGCACACTCCCAGCCTATTGATGGGAGGTAGGGCTGCTGTCAGCAATTTCCAAAGCACTGGTGTGTTACCAACACCTTTATAGATATCACTGCAAAGCACAGCACTGTGAGGGCTACTATGGGAAAATAAACTCCATCTCAGACAGACCAGTACAGCTGGGATGGCTACACTGCTGCAAAACATGTTTAAAGAATCAAGTTAAACTGATTAAAATCTCAGCCTTACCTCTACCGAGGGGTTTTGCTGGTTTTTTTTGCCTATCACTTTGGCCAGACAAACCAAGTCACGTGGGCAATTTGACACCGAAACTGCAATTGCAGGCATAATAACAAATACCTTTTGGACCTCCTTCCTCTCATGCAAATTCCCACATTACATCATGTGGCTGCTCACTTCATTGAAATCTTGTTGACAGTAATGCTAAGTACCAGACGTTTAGGGATTACCTACAAGGGGGCCTGATGTTGAAGAGAGAGTTATGAGATGACCTTTCTCCTCAGAAACTTTCCTCCTGGCAATGAAAACAAGTCCCAAAACTCAATGATTTGCAGTTTCCCAACTGTTTGTTGTTAGCCTTAAATTCCAAAGTTCTACTATTTCAAGTTTCTTCCATATAAACCTGCAGCTTGGTTTTGGATCCTACTAAACTCTGCTTCAACAATTTTTAATGGCACAGAAATGTAAATTCTAATTTTTTTACAATACAAGAATGTGTTTCCTAGCTTGTCTTTTTAATCCCCTTCCTTCAGGTTCACAAGTTCCTCAACTACTCCCTCCTATTTGCCATTTCAAATCCTCTGTATTATTCCTATTTTATTTTGATATCTACCCTTAAATAAATAACCCTTAGAGATTCTAATGCCTTCATATGAGATTTTCCTTAATTGTCTTTGACAAGCAGACCTCCCAAAGGCTGTCAAGGACAATTTCTCTTAGTAGGTTATGCTTGGGCCATTCAGTACCACCCAATGGCCTGGCAAGGTGCACCACCCTCACTTTCAGAGGATTTGTCCCCCGGAACCACAGATCATTTACTGAGCCTGCATCACACTTGAGGTCACTAAGAATGCAGGCAGATCCACGGTGTTGGGCTGAGCTCATCAGAGCAGCAGCATGCCTATTTATGTGTTCTCTGGAAAAATAATGTGATTCTCTGTAGGAGAGCCAGCCCTGGTACTGGTCTGCTGATTGTTTCTGTGTATGTTACACACCACCAGTGACTATTGTTATTGTGCTATCAAATGCTACCTATAAGCAGTAATAAAAAAGTCAGGAAACATCTTCCCTCAAATGAAAGTCAGTGGAAGCTATCAGACCGTAATGGACCGTAAATGTTATTTCTTCTTTCCTGTTTTTTTGTTGGTATTCTTATAGTTTTAAATTAAGGAAAGATTTCTAGAAATACTTTTATCCCTTTTCATCATTTTTATTCCCAACAACAATAATGATGCACTACACTGGTTCTTTGAAGAACTGGAAAGGGCATGAAAAAGTCAAATGAGAGTAGTGTGTCCAGATGCTAGATATAATTTCAGCTTCCCAAGAAATAACCCTGTTTAATTTCTTTTAATACTGGTAATCACACTCTATGCTATCTAATGCTGACTCTAGCATCAAGTCTTTCCATTTGGAAACATCCCCTACAAAATGTGTCAAGAATGGATGAAAACTGTAACCAGAACTTGGGGATAAAGAGCTCCAAATGCATGTTTTCCTTTGGCAAATTCTACATAAAGGCAAACTAACTTTCTAGAATTATTTTGCTGATACCTGTTTCTTCCCTCAGCCTCTATACAACATGCATTTTCTAGAGTATAAACAATAGTTTCTTCTTTATAACTCTTGTATATAACCACTGGATTTTAGTGCTGGGATAAAGGAGGATTACTTGCTCCATTAAAGAGTTTAGGGTTTGTGAATTTTTTCAGAAAAAGTAATTTGTCTCCCTCAAACAGTATTTCTTCAGGACTTGCACTGTTTTTTCATTTTCTGCTACTTCTCATAGGGTAGTTGCTCTTGAATTTTACAAATTCATCTGTATCTTTCCTTCTGAGGACTCTGTTTTCCTGCAACATCTTAATTACTCTGCTGGCCTAAACCAGGATTATTGAGGAGCCTGGAAAGGAGGAGGCTTTAGCTGAATCTGAGAGCTTACTACTTGTCAAAATACTCTGTAATCCTTGGTAGGATTATTCTCTGCAGTGTTTCCTTGCTGCTAAATGACAAACAAATAAAACTTGCTGTTTCAATGCAGCATGAAATGTTCTTTCACTTTTAATTGACCTGAGGCAATATTTGACAAAGATATCAGAAGGAAGAACAAGGAGGAAGAGAACAAAGGCAAGGGTATGTCAGATTTGTGGTGAGCTTAATCCTGCACCCCAAAGAGTTAAAGTACAACAGGTCTGACTGTGGCAGGTCTCTTTCATAGAGATTTTTTTCTGATCTTGAAGCTGAAATGTGTCTTTGAGGTGGTTGGACAAAGCTCTCCAAATTCTGCATGCTGGGAATCAGTCAACACTAATTCAATGCCAGAAGAAATGTCAGGGGAGGCAGTAAACACACATAACAGCTAAAGAAATCTTTTAAAAGGCAGCCCAGGATAGATGTTTTGGATGAAAATCGGGTGTGGGAGACACTCAGTTTGGGAAGACTGGAGGGTGAAATAATGGATTAATAGCTCTCAGTGCAAACAGTTGTCATTTTTCTAGAAAAAACTGAGTTGCAACCTACAGACAGGTGATGGTGTTTTACCAAGGTTATTTTTCCTGTACCAACCCCTCCATAACAGTCTTGGCAGGTGTAATTTCTGGTGATGAAACTCTGGTCCAAGAGGGGCACATCAAGATTTATGCCTCAAAATACTTCATGAGATTCAGAAGAGGTTATAAAAAATGACAAAGCACAACTATAGTTTTATTTCAAATAAGTAGTCATGAAACTCTGATGACTTCCCTGGTTTTGTGGTAATGTGTAACAGTGAAGGACATAATACAGAAATCCACACACACTTTTGCAATCACATTCAGCACATCTTCCAGCTACTTTTATCTCCCAGAGAGCTACAAATGTATTTTTTATCTGTTTTGATTTAGGGAAATCTTACCATTAGAGATTTTTTAGGATTCCAGTCTGAGTCTGTATATATTCCTGGGTCATTTTACAGCTGGCTAGTCTGAAGAACACTGCCAGAAGGCACATTCCAGCTATTTTCCTGGTTCTCAGGTGTTCTGGTGGGATCTATGTCTCTATATACCCCTTCCCAGAGTACTTTGTTGGTATCTGCACCTGTAAGTGCAGCTTGTCTTTCCCTTTGTTATCACTACCACCATGTTTTCCTCTGTAAATTCTTCATACAAAAGAATGGGTTTCTTCCACTGTTTTCTTCCCAGGAATGCTCTTCTTGGTTCTCAAGTGCTTGATGTCCTGCTTGTGTTTTGTGGCAGTCTCATGTAGACCTTTCATTCATTTTCCAGGACCTGCTTCACACCACTGTGCTATTCAGCTTGCTCCGTGACAGCATGTGCCAGAATATATCAGCACAGTAAAGTTTTTGGGATAACACCTAGTTCTTACAATTTCTCCTGCCTCTACTTATTATCCTTGTATATTAAAAAAAAAGCCACTGCAGCTTCTAGCTCTGTTTAAGGAGTATTCAGCATAGTGAATATAGACTCTAAGTGCACACTAGTAACTTACTCAGTTCATATGCTTTACGGTTGTGCTAGTAAAAGGAAAAGCCTTTTTTTTCTTGCTATAGAGGGGAGAAGCAATATGTGTGAACTCCAGCCTCAGTGTATTAATCTGTGTTAAAAAAACAACAAAATTGTCCTTCTTCCCAACAGCATTCAAATCATAAAACCCATAGCAGCAGTGAAGGATGAACTTCTGAAATTCTTTAGAAAATACTCATCAAGCCTGTTAAATTTTGATCCAAATTATCTAAGTCTGTAGATTATCCAGCTGAGAATACACCTGGTCTGGGTCAGGCTTGCCTCTAGCACCTCTAAAAGTCACAGTTACCCGTAAGAAGTTAATTAATTCCAGACATCCACCCATACTCAGAAGCACCTTTAGTTCCTAAACAAAGAGACTGATGGAGGGAAGCCATCTGTTCTACAAATTCAGGTGATATGCTGGCAGTGAGCAGAGGCAAGGCTGTGGCAGTCAGTCCCTTTGCCTCAGCCTGCACAGCAGTGTCCCTGAGGTCCCTGTGTAATGAGAGGGGACCCATGGTGGGTCTGCTCCTGAAGGACTGCGTGCTGTGAGGGGACCACGCTGGAGCAATTTGTGGAGAAATGCAAGCCATGGGAAGGATTCACATTGGAGAAGTTTGTGGAGGACTGTATCCTGTGAGAAGGACCCCATGCTGGAGTAGGGAAATGGTGCAGAGACCTCCCATCCCCTGTGCCACTGAGCAGAGGAGGCAGAGGATTCAGGAGTGAAGCTGAGCCCAGGGAGAAGGGAGGGGTGGGGCAAAGGTGTTTTAAGATTGGTTTTATTTCTCATTACCCTACTCTGATTTGATTGGTAATAAGTTTAATTTACATTTCCCCCAAGTTGTCTGTTCTGCCTGTGATGGTAACCGGGGACTGAACCCTCCCAGGCCTTGTCTTGAACCATGAGCCTCTCAAGAGACTTTTTTCTCCCCTGAGGAGGGGAGGGATAGAACAGCTTTGGTGGGTACCTGGCATCCAGCCAGGGTCAACACACCACAGGGAATAACCCCTGACAGGGTTACACAGTGTTCATTGAATCACTGCATTGACTTCGATGGTTGCCAGTGTGGGTCTAAGAATATCTGCCCTAAATTTGTTTTAGCACTCCAAATACTACAAACACTCATCCCAATTGCTTTCCAAAGGGATTATTTTTCTCCACTGAAAAGCAGCCAGCTCCACAAAGCCGCTTGAACTCAGTTATGGCCTGAGCCAAGTTGATTTTTAACATTAAATGATGTTTCTAAATTGCTTTGGGGTTCATGGATGACAGTTCTTAGGAATTTGCAAAGAAGGGTTTAATTCTGCAAACACTCAAGTCACACACAAGCAGTTCTCATTCAGTGATACTGCCTCTAATTTTCACTCTGGGACCATGGATTTTTTTGTGCGCAATATCAGATTAGAAGCCTTTTTGTGTGCAATATCAGATTAGCAGCCTATCAACTCCAAACCCTTCAAAAATGTGAGTAAATCCCACGAAAAATAATGTTAGCTTAAAAACAATGACATTTTAAAGACTCCTTTACCATGCTAATATTCTATTGATAATTACACTTTTGAACTTCATTTTCCAAGCACAACTGTTACTATAGGACACGAGATAACACAACGCAGACACGCTGCTGCTCTCAAGGCAGGAAAAAAGGAAGTTTATTTTCTGACTCCAACATTTATAGATTTCTAAAGGTGACAGTGGATTGGAGGGTGAAAGCGTCACCTCTCCAATGACACTGGACAAACCAACAGTTTATTAAGTCTCTCCTCCTCCACAGAAGAATGCAAAACAATAAGTTGTTTGCAGAAAGTGTGTGAGAAAGTTTGCTACAAAAATGCAAACCTCAGAAGGCTTAAAAAAATCTTAAAAAATCAAAACAACACACAACTTTGAAAATAAAAATGAAAAAAATCTTCCTTTTTCTTGAAAGGACTAAAAGTTTTTAGAAACTAAAAGCTTTGGAATGGCCTGCTCCTCCAAGAAAAGAAACCTCAAAACCTCACGATAAATACACCAGCAATTAAGTGCTGGTGAAACAAATATTTTGCTTAGGATAGAGGCTGTTTGCCTGTGGAGAGGAAGGGGAGTTCCTTGAGAAATGGGCTAATCTCTGCCAGATGCAGTTAGGTACAATGATACTTAAAATCACTCTCAACACACTGGTGTCTTTGACTTTTTATCAGGGCTTGTCCAGTGATGGAGATACTGCAGTGCTCCTCAGCATACTCCTCCAAAGCGTCAGTATTTTAAATTAAATCCTTCTTCCCTTCTCTCCATTTTACCAAATTGCTTCTTATCCAGCTTATGGGGGATGCAGAGCATCTCGTTCCTGGGAGAGGCAGCAGAAAAGGGAGAGGAGATTTCTGGTGTGAAGTGACATTTGCCCTCCATGGGTCATCTCCTCACTGGTCAAAACCAGACTGAACAACTGGTTTTCTCTCAAGCTTTCCTATTATACCACATTTTCTGAATCTCTGATTGGCCTATTTGTTTGCCTTTGCAGCTCTCCAGTGTAGCCCACTTGTTTCTGGAACAGCAGTACCCAAATCTGGAGATTGCTCCAGCTAGGCTTTCGCTGGTTCTCAGTGGCACATTTCTTTCATTATTTATTTAATGTCTTATTTATGTATCATGGCTCTGCATCCTGCAAAGGCAGTTGCTTATGTTTTTTGGAGAATGATGACACTGCTGACTCGTGTTCTGCTTGAAAACCACTGCATCTCTTACATCAGTTTCTGCCACCCAGAGAACCCTGCTGCCACATTTTGGACTATTTGTGTAAAATAGTCCCAGTTAAGCAGATCCTGCTCAGTGCTTTGCAAGAGCTCCTGCTCCTGCTGAGAGATGGTGCAGTTGTGCAACTGGATCATGTAGTGACAAGCTGAATGTCTGTAGTTTATGAAAACACTGACACAGGATTACACAGACACACATATCACTGTATGGAGGGCCATGCTCCTGGGGAATGCTCAAATATTAAGACAATCTGGACAAGCCAAGCAGGCAGTGTGGGTCGTCTTAGGGACTGCATGCCTTGAATGTGGATAACAAAGATATGCAGCTTAGAAGGACATGAGAGAAATGCACAATACAATGTACGTGGAACTCATCAGAACTCATTAAGAAGGGAAGCTGTGGCTGAGATTGGTTTTGTTCCCTGAGCATTTTGGCTCACTGTGTTCTGGTCAGTCTCCTGCAGAGAGTGAAGCTCATCACTCACCACACTGCCTGGATAAATAAATCCAAGTGATGGGTCCAGTGCCAAGTTGGGGTTTTTTTTGTGAGCAGACTGGTGCCTTAGCTGGATGAACTGAATTAGAAAGAGGACCTGGAAAAGGCACCTGTGTCTGCAAGGTGAACAATGTGCTGCACAGCCCGTGGCTGGGAGAGGGAGGCTGGGAGAAAAAGTTACAGAAACTTGCCAGCTGTATGCTACATATCTCAGGATTTTGCTCCAATTTACAAGATCAGTTCGAACTCTAAAACTAAATTCTACAGCTCCTTTGTTACATGTAGATCTTAAAAGCACCCTCCTTAGTTCTCCATTCCTATAAGTGATGTAAGCACTGAGCAGATTTAGCCTCAGGACTGCCTTGTGGAGCTCCCTGTTGGAAATTAAACCATGGTCCTCATTCTGTGAGCATGGCTATGGGAGCTGGTGCTCTCTTGCCCTACCAGTTTCCCCCAGATGAAATTTCCCTCTCTTGCTTTGAGATCCCCATGTAAGACAGCACTGAAAGCCTTATGTGATGTCCTTGCTTTCCCCTCTGCCCACAATCTCCTGCCTTTGTCCTAGGAGGGAATTATTTTGTTTTGACACAATTTGTTCAAGGCAAATTGATGTTGGCGTTTTCCTGATACTGTTTTATCCCTCTGTAATCCATTTCAAACACATGAAAGAACTCCATAAATATATAAATGAATTAACCAAATATTTCCTACCTGATCTTTAACGCAGTCTACTCACAGTTCATAAAAATATTTACGCAGAGACACATTATTGTGTTTTTCTGATCCTTTCTGAGCCTACGTAAATGCTTAACATAGCTGCTCTCTGCACAAATTAAATAAGATAATTCCCTGTAAATGAAGTAAAAAGCTGAGACTTAATTTGTGAGGCCAGTCACTCACAGAAAATCCTCGCTCAGTCTTTTCCAAAGGCTGAGGAGGGTTTGGCTCCAAAAATTACAACTCTGAGTTTGCCCCTGAACTCCTTTGAACATTTATTGAAGTGTTAAAAAAAAAATTAAATTATAATATCAAGTACTGCATTATGCAGCAAGGTCTGTAAATCTTTTTGGTGAACTTTAGGAGTTTCATGAGTGTATTCAGCAAGTACGTAGGAAATATTTAATAAGTTTATTTATAAAGCATTATAAAGGGTCATAAATGGTTTGCGGGCATGTAATAAAGAGATAAATAAGTGTTAAGGAGCATTTATCAAATCAGTCTAATCTCCAAGTACACGGTTTAATTAGCATTTCTACAAAATCTTCTGTTCTCTCTGCCATCCCATTGTAAATGTTCACTTCTCAGCAAGGCTAGGATAAGATGTGGTGCTCCTCCTGGAGCATTTCTACTACAGCAATAATTCATAGTTTGGATGCCAGGATGCTGGGACTTTGATTAATGTAATGACATAGTTTATGGTATCCCTGGCAGAAGCTAGGAGAGATCACAATTTATACTGAAAAGTGAATTCAGGATTCTTATTCAGAGCAGAAGGTTTCAAGATAAATGATACACTACCCTACGGCTCCTCGCAATGCTTACTGATTGTGTTTTATTACACAGTGCTGTAACTTGACCTTAAGAAATACTGCATACATTCAAGATGCAATTTATCAGGTGGCTTATGTATCAAAGAAAAAACTCTCATGCCAGCACTCAGACATTAAAACAGCCCTCAGAAACCCCAGCCAGGTACACCAGCCCCTGGATGCTCTCTGTGTGGGACTGTGAGGAGACCTGCTCCACCAGCTGAGATTTCATCCCATCTCCCCAGAGATGTGCAGGAGCAGAAGGATCTGTTCTCCAGCCCCCCACAGAACCACAGTGAAGCCACCCAAAAGACCATGGACAGGAACTGTCGAACGAAAATAAACCCCAGGCCTCCTTCCAGCCTTCAAACCATTGTATCTTAAACACAGGAAGGATTTTTGTCTCACAGAATAACACAAATGATAATGATGTAGTCTTTTTTTACAAGAGCAACTAAAGAGCATTATATCACTGCCAAAGATATGGGGAGTAATTGAAAACTAACACTAAGTATAATAAATTATTGTTTATCACTAGACAAATAAATGGCTGTCTTTGAAAGTGGACCTACTTGTATAGTTAAAGTTTAAACCAGCATTTATGGTAGCAATTGAAGCTCTTAAAATATACACTTTAAAAATAAAAAGACTTACTGTGGTGTCCCTCAGCTGCATTTCTGCAGAATAATCTCAAATCATTCCAATTACTTAGTGCAGTCTGTAATTTATCAGCCCAAATAAGTCAGGCTTCTCAAACCCAGACCCAGACACATGCTATTGTTAAATTACATAAACTTCATGTGTATTATGAATTATTCAGATATCAAATGGACTCTTTAAAATTAATAAGTGGTTTTAAATAAGCAAATAGCATATTGATTACATATAGCTGTTTTTTTCTTCCTAAGGTCCAATGCATTTTTCTGGGAAAAGAGTTATCAAAACAAGACTTGTAGTAAATGTTGCAAGTTAGGAGTGAAAAAAGAAAGAAAAAAGCATGAACCTGATGCGATCCATCAAGGCACACATGAAAAGCTCACCCATGCATGCAGTGAACATCCAGAACTCCCTGTGAATTCAGAAGTTGTGATGTATCTGAGTCATCCCCTTGGCCCACACAGACAGTCTCTGCCCACACAGACACACTGCAGCATTATACTCCTCCTACAATTTTGGTAACATAAATATTACGATTTAGAACTTGAATAGTATTTTTATTTTTGCATTTCTTTACAGGCTTTACTTACTTAATCCACCCACCAGACCAGAAAAGCATTACTAGCTCTGCTAATCCACCATAGCTACCAGCAATGGTCCATTAACATTACACAACAGGTGAGAAGCAGAATTAGAAGATCCCATTGGGATCCAGGCGGCCCAGAGTGCCCCCAAGAACTTGTAAGGGTGTCAGACTGCCAGAGGGCAATTTTGGAGATTCATATTCATGGTGACTGTGACTCTGCTGTCAATGAGAGGTAGTAGTGATGGTGCCAAATGATATATGACTGACTAAATAAGAGCTGAACCTCCATTTCACCTTTTTGTTCATACTTACTCTTTTCCTGCTGGAAATTGTTATACATACAGGCTTTTTTCCAGGTTTCATGCTGTAATGTTTGGACACCAGATTTCACTGAAGTAAAGAATAAATTTCTGTTTGGTATTAAGAAATACAATAGAAAAAGTAATTTCTGTTGTAATAACGACTTCTTACCAAAGTTTCCTTTGTGCATAAAAGGTATTACAGAATTTTAGGAAACACTTAATTTGATTAACAGTCTTCTACATTAATCCTTTGCTCAGTCACTCTTGAAAGCTGCATTAATTTAGCAGGAGCTTTGCCAGGCTGCCTGCATGGCCATGGATCAATATCCCAAAAGGCAACCATGCATAAGCTTTGATTGTGACTTTATGATCAAGTAGGAAAGTCCATCTAATATGAGTGCCAACTGAAATACCCAAACGTTTATGCCTGCTTTTCTAGATTACAGTGCTTAAAAATGAGCTATCAACAGAGGCTACAACCTCATATTACGCTTTTGATATTGTTTCTGACTATGAATAGAAAATTATTTTAAGTCTTGGATACTGCCCCAAGTTTTAGGCAACACAGATATACTTGGGGCCAATATGGATTTTATAGAATGCAGAGTGCTATTGCACAGCTGTACTTTGCAAAACTTACACCTCTACACAGACATCTACTCTTTACATGGGGGTAATGGAAATTATGACTATTATCATGACTCTTCCAAGATCCCCAGCAAATTCCTCCCCAGGAAGAAGGAGCAAAGCTCCTGGAGGAGTCTTTGAGGAGAACTCTTTTGTATTTCTCAGTGAGATAGTAAGCTACTGGGCAAGAATAGTGGTCTTCCTTCTAAAAATAACTTTTTCAGTGTAAACAATCACAAATGTACATTAACAGAGCCTTACCAACACTACTGGGACTTCAGGGTCTGTAATTGCTAAATTTAACCCTGCAAACCCATCATAAAGAGTTCAAACCAATACAGCTAAGTTAAGCACATAGTTATGAAATTGAAAATAGATTATGGTTATAATAACAGAAGGGAAAATGACAGAAGAAATTAAAGAAGACCTGATGTTCACAGGAGAGGGTTTAGATCCTTTACTGAAAAAAGCCTTGGGGAATATTTGCCAAACAAAGATTAACAATACTGCCACTGTTCTTGGGATTCATTATTCACGGTGAACCTGTCTATAACTAATACCTATTTAGTAATAAACTGTTTCTTTGATGTGGTTAATGACTGATATAGGAACAATTATTACTATTGAATTTTCTGTTAGGTCTGTTAGACCTAAAGGGGGAGGGAATGGAGTGCAGGAGCAAGGAAATGCTCTGTTTGAATTCAAGTCTTAGAGACTTCTGCTGAAGTGTTTTCTTGTTTCCTGCTACTCTATTGCACAGATGGGAATTTAGGATGAAGTACAGTAGAAAATTTAACATATTATTTCAAAATCCAAACACTGAAATTAATTAGTTTGTTGAAAGATTGCCTTCACACTACAAACTGTCAGTCCCACTGCCCTTCTGAGCAGCACTGGATTCTGGATTCAGTATCATGTCCAGAACCAGGAGGAAGGTTTCATGTTTAAATGAGCTTACTCAAACTGATACAGATCTGCCTGTAAGCGTATATTACTCTAGTTCCCAGCAGTTTATTTTACAAGTAGAACATAGTTTTCTTCTGTGTTTTTTACTGTTTCTCTCCTCCATTTTTCCTTTGTGCTTTGGTCCTGCCTTTATTTTTTTTTTTCACCCCATTGTCATTTTTACATTTATAACTTGAATTCCATAATTTTTTCAGTTGTCCGTGCTAGGTTTATTTTCCCTTGTGAGTTTTTTTCTCTGACACAAGTTAGTTTCTCTCTAACTGACCAACCTAAATCTTCAGTTTTCTTACCCAGCTTGCTCAAAGTGAATTTTGCCTTCTTGTTAAATCTCTATCCCACCTTCATACACTCTCTACCTTGGTGTACTGAGTGACAAGTAAGAGTCAACCAGTGCCATTCATCTCAGCTAGCTGTCTCATTGCTGCTTTGAGCTGACAACCAGGTCAGCAGAGAGCTCCTGTTCCTGGGCAGACAGGGTGGATGGACAGCTAGGGAGGAAGGGTCAACAAGCTGAGCTTCATGGACCAAGGTCCTGCTTAGAGCAGAGGAAACTTGTACTACAGGAGCAGGAGAACAGGGCATGTGGCAGGATTTGTGGGCCAGAGGACCTGTATGAGCTTTCTCATGATATGTTCCAGAAATGTGAGACTTTAATACAGCTCTTCAATCACTTGACTTCACATTTCAATCAACTGCCTTTTTAAACTGCTCTAATTCTATCTCTCTGCGAACGTACAACTTTTGAATGTAGAATAGATAATTTGATCCATGAATTTATATGGGTAGATTCAGCTAAATGCTGCTAGGCCTAGGAATAAAACCAGCTTAAAGATGGGCTGTACCATGATGGATAGCACAGAAATTTCATGCAGTCTGCCTCCTGAATCTCATCACCAAACACTACAACTTCCTGGCAGTGCTCTCAAAAACAGCTGGTTCCTTCATGCAAAAAAGGGGATCCTTCTACACTTTCTGCCAGGGAAAATGCCATGGGCTGCTGGAAAACAGCATCATTATTTCATGTTGTTTCTTTATTCCAGAACATGACTGTTCTATACAGCATTCTCTGGATTGTGCAGTGACACACAGAGATGTGCATCCTATCTGTCCTGTTTGCAGCCTAGGTTAACAGGAAAGAAACATGAATGTCTGTTTGCAAGACCATGGTGTGTTTGTACATGACTGTCCTTCATTTTAACACCACCTTGCAGTGGTTTCACAGTCCTTTCATTCAAATCCACCTTGCACTGGGACTGCAAAGGTGCTCCTCTGCAGAGGCAGGTGCCCTTCGGGCTGGTGTGGCTGCTTCTGGTGGAATCAGCTCCCCAGTGGCACCTGTAACCGAGCACCTGGCCATGACCAGAGGGGCTGGAAAGCACTGAAGGGTGTCTCCTGTATCTCCACACCTGGAACTAACTTTATAGACAGGAGACAATCTGACCAAAAGCCACCATGACGTGAAGTGACTCTCAATCTACACAACTCACTGTTAGCATGGATAGAAGTAGCTGTGGGATTGAAAACTACTTGCAGCAAGCAGAGGAAGCCCACTGGTGTTAGTGGAAATTTAGAAGTGACTCCCCAGCTCTCAGCTCTGTCATCAATGCTACCTTTTTTTCACAACACGTGGGAAATGCCCTTACAAACTGAATATTCTTGGAGGAACTAAAACCAGTACAGAGAAGAATGTTTCTTACAGGGACAGCCAGGCTGAGGTCTGAGCTAATTTTGCCCTTCTGGAGAGCCTTCATTAAGCCTGAAGGCAGCACTGCACAGAGGCAGAGAAATAGATCCTTTATAATGGATCTAAGCTATCAGATATTCAGCATGGAGAATATCATAGCATGTATCACATATTCAGAGTGGTCACAAAACAAAAACTTGTTGGCATGTTGGACTGGATATTTAAACACTGAAAAAACTCTGCTCTTTATCATGCAATACACAGTTGGGACATATGAGGAAGGATTTGGATTAATCTCACACTATAAATGGGTTGAAATATACAAAAGTATTTTAATTTTTTGGGAATAAATTAAATATAACATAGGAAGCTGTTTGATCTACTGGGATGGATGCAAAGCCTGTGGGCAAGCACCCAAATGAGAGATGGATGCTTAAGGAGCAATGCAGACCTCCAGCAGGTAAGCAGATTTTTAGGCCAATGAAGCACTGACTGCAGAATACAGACATTTAAAATGAATATTTTTCTTGGGATCGACAGTAATGGGTGTTTTCAGAAAACAGCATATTGAAACCACTTACGCATCTTCAGGTTTGGAAATCAAGTACGGAGCCTGCACATTGTAAAATACAATGGATGTTTGCACCAACTGTAATTGTCTGTTTATTTGCATGCCACTGAGTATCATCAGACACTCACACAGCCAGCAGCACAAGGCTGGGAAGACAATAATACAGTGTCAAAATCAAGTCAAACTGTGTCAGCACAAATGATACACTAAAAACCAAAATAAATTGAACATGAAGTCTTAAGCCAGCAGGGAAGGCGAGCTTGGAGAGCTCACAAAATCAAGGAGCTCTGAGGATGTTCCTAATTACTATGAGAAATTACATGTTAACAGTATATTTGCTTATCCATGCTTCACCTCATGTTCAACAGGTGTGTGCAGGCAACCAAGGTAACCAATGCAGGCACAAAAGAGCTCCCAGAGCTCCCATTTTAACCATGATGGGTCAATGCCATCTGGGAAGAGACAAATGCCACTGAAATTAATGCCTGCATCAGGATTAGCAGCTTCCTCAGAGATTTCAAAGCTAAGGTTGGTCCTGCTTGTTCACTGCCAGACTCTGAGAAAGAGAAATAGATAACTGAGAAGTAGATCCAACATCCAACCTGCCAAGGCCCTGCTCCTCTTCCTGCAGTGGGTGCCTGGGATGTTACTCCTGAGATATCAGTCCTTACACAGGAACTGCTTTGCCAGACGAGTCTCCTTCTCCACAGCCACTGATGTTGGAGTTATTAGTGTTTTCCTCCAAGCTCTGATGCAGAAAGCTGGGGCACCTTCCCTTTAAAATAAATACACCTGTCACGGCTTCTATCTTGTAGGGAGAATAAATACTTTCAGCAGGGAATATCTTGTATTTGGTTTCAGACCTCAGGGCAATATTTTTCTAAACATCTGAACTTTAGATGTTTTTCTTATTTTTCTGCTGGGAGAAAGGGACGCAGAAAGACATCCTTTGAATGCTGAAAAAATATTTTTACAACCTCGTGAAAGGGAACAGGTCTGCAGCTTGAGGTAAGAAATCAAATTCTTTCTGGGAATAAAATATACTCTTCAATTCAGTGAAAAATACCAATTAATCTTTCCTTTTTGTACAAGAGACAGCCTCCTTTACTGATTTCACTTACAAAACATTTGACAATACATTTTTCATACAGACATGGTTTGCTAATTGTCATGATGAGTGATTCAGTTAGCTGCATTTATTCATGAATCTCTAAAGCATATTTTTTCTTGTAATCAATTTATTCATCGATTATCATATTTTTGAAATATTTTTGTTGGGTTGTTTACTCTCCACTGTACATTGGAATTCATATATAGGATTTTTTTTCCTTCTTTCAAACAAAAAAAGTATTTTAGCTGTTTCATTGTAATTGTTTTATGAAGTTAATAAGCATTAATATTATTGATGTTGTAGTTGTTACTGTTGTTACTGAACTTGCAGCAATGGTTGCAGTATCCTCCTACTTTGCTCTACAAGAGAGAATTAGCTCATTGTTTTCATGCCTATGAGCAAAACCTGGGGAAAAATCCATCATTTTCATGAGAAATGCAATCAAAGCAGGGGAGAAACACAGCATGGAAAACCCTGAAACATTCACTGGGAAGCTGTATGTGCCCTTGTTAATTCATGTGGAAGTGCAGAGAAGTGTGGCCATGAAAGGTGCCTGCTGTTACACATCTGTTGCTCTGCTTGTTCTTCTCCACTGCTGCAAAAATGGCTCTTTGTGCCCAGGAAATTTCTTGACGTGATGGAGGAACACAAGTTTTTCCATACAATGAAAATACCAATGCTAATATCAAGGCTGTGGAAAATCATAAAGGGAGGAGGTTCCTAAAAATATAAATAAGTGAATCCAATTTCAGCATTAGACCAGCTAAGGAGTACTAAGCTGCCTAATTTTTCTTTTCTTATTAAGTCAACAGTTCTCACCATTATTGTTTTTCATTAATATTTGACTTGTGGAGTCTTATTACTGTGTAAAACTCAGATTCTCTCATTTTAAAGTTTGTTTCCCTCTGAGAGAAAGGAAAAGTAAATATCAGTTCAAAAGCAAAGGGTAATTTATTTTTTAAGTTATTACAAATTTGGTATTATAAATATAATCTCATTAGCCTAAGCAGTGTAGTAATTTTTTTAAGTTCCTCAGGGCAAGTCTTAGCAGTCCCCTGAAAAAAGACATTTCTAGGAAAAGAAACTATTTATTGGTTTGTGATTCAACAAGACACTAATTTTCAAATGCACATAAAAAGAAAACCCTAGAACTATTTAGCACTGAAGTGCTTTTATAATAAGTAATTTTATTCAGCAATAGATGCAGATATCTGTGCTATCATGGGCAAGACAAATGATTACACCCAACATTATTACATACTGCCATGATTTTGGCTTGGTCCCTAAAATCCCCAATCTGTTGTGCAGTTGGAAAAGGAAACCATTGCAGCCACAGAGCTGCCTCCTCTGGGACACGCGTGCACAGGAGAAATAGGATTGTTTGTATGGAGAAAGGGGATGGGAGAGAAAGCATGTGAGTTTTTGCAACAAGGATTCTACAGCAACATCCTATGTCACCCTGGGTCAAATGGGGATTCTGTCTAGTAAGTGAAAAGGTTTTGGTCATGCACAGAACATTATTTCTGAGGCCAAGTCTATCAGACTGGAGATATCAGTACAATAGAATCACTTGTGTTTTTTAGTATAATTTTGAATTTTATTTCCTCCCCAACAGTTTTAAATCACATGAAACAAATTCCAGCTCCCCAATTTCCCTTTCCTCTCCCTGGGGCCTCCATCCTTAGGATGATTTCCTGAGGTGCTGAGCTCCATCACCTGGGGACAAACCTGGGAGATTCCCTTCTGTAGGTAAACACAAAGCTGGCCATTGAAGATGAGGGGCTGAGCCCCATTACTGCTCTATTTGCTGCGTCTGTTTTGGAGGAATGGGCAAGTAGCACAGAGCCAAGGTTTTGGCATTGTATCAGTGAAGCCCCTGCACAGCAGACCCTTGAGATCACCTGACAGTGCTCACAATGATGATGAAATGCCCTGTGTGGATAAGAAAGTCTCAGGCCAGATTGTTTTATTGTTACTAAATATACATAATACTGTCATTAAATATATTTTAAGATCTATAAAACCAGAAGTTAGATTTTGTTTTGGTCTTATCTGTCTCTAGCAGCTTCCTGGACATAACAAAACAACACCTAATGCACATTTCTCCCACTGTCTGCTAAGTGTCTGAGTTTCTCTCTTAATTGCTGTGAAACAAGTAACTCCTTTTCACTTTCTTCTGTTGTTTAGGGATCGAAGCAATTCATGTCCAGTGAACACAAACCCAGTAATATGCATTTTGGGGCTGAAATTATGTCTTCCATGTTCTGCAGTTACTATGGTTACAATCCCACAGCATCCCTGCATGCATGCTAAAAGAAACAGCAAAAAAAAATGAATGTCCAGGTTAGAAACAAAAGGAGAGTCTGGACCTATTAAAAAATACAAAGTATGACTTGAGGAATCGAAAAGACTTATTTTCCATGATGACAAAGGAAGATGGATTTCCCATGGTCTTGTTGATAAATTTCCCTACTTTGTCATTAAATGCTGGAGTAAATTTTTGTCCCATCTAGAACTGGGAAGATGGATGAGACACTCATTTTCCAGAAAGCAGCCAGGGTCAGTGCATGTCTGGGAAGGGGAGAACAGCTCTTGCTTTATTCCAGTAGGAAGCTAATTACCTGGAGCCATGAGCCACGTGAGTGTTAGGGCTCCTAGTGCCAGCCTGGGCAGCCTGCCATCCTCACAGGAGTGAGGAGGACATCAGGGGTTACAGCGAGAGCTGGAGGCTCAAGCCCTGCTCTGGATTGGGCGCAGAGTATCAAAAGGTCGCTGCAGTGTAATTCTGTCAGAGTTCTGTGTCTCAGACCACAGATGTAATATTCTACATCAAGCCAAACCTTGAGAGGTGCCTGCCACTGAATTGTCCCCCACAGTGAGTGCTCTGTGCTTGATTTACACAGCTTAGGGCCTTCTTTGGACCAACCATGACCAAGAACCTCAGCCAGACCCTCCCCAGCCCTGTGTGGAGATGGGTGTACACAACTTCTCTGGATGCACCGACCTACACTGAGAGATACCAGTACTACAGACATGTCCAGATATCGCTCCAGGAATGTACTTCATGTTGGTGGCGTCAGGGACATTCCTGACTTCTTTCCAATCCTGAAACATCATGGGTGACAGCACTAGTCCTGACCAAGGAGGGAGACTTGATGGAAATCCAATTCTCAAAAGACAGAAGGTGCTCTACCCCACAGGAAATGCTGGCATTTAGCAGGATGTAACTGGAGACCAACTGGAGCAGAGAGAGTGACCAAAACATATTCTGTCTCTCTGCTTGCCAAGGCAGAGGCAACCTGAGTTCCCACCTGTTGCATTCACATTCTCTGTAAAATCCCTTCGCCCAGAATTTTTCTCCTGGGAAGCTGAGAAGCCTCAGAAAAAGGAAAACAATTCTTATCTCATTTGCTTCTCCTGTGTTGTGCTCACATGTGGAATGTGTTTGGAGATTGTTTACCCCCTGGTGATTGTTTCATTGGTTTCTAGTGTGAGTTATTTTGACTCATTGGCCAATCAGTGCCAAGCTGTGTCGGGACTCTGGAAAGAGTCAGGAGTCTTCAGTATTATCTTTTTAGCATTGAGTATCTTTTCTGTATTGTGTAGTATAGTATAGTGTTCTTTAATATAATATAGTATCTTAAAATAATAAATTAGCCTTCTGGGAACATGGAGTCAGATTCATCATTCCTTCCTTCATTGGGGATCCCTGTAAATACAATACCCACCTTTTCACAAGGCCAAAGGCTTCACATTGCTGCAACTGCAGTGAAGGTGGGGGGAACCTTTCCTGACAGGTGAGTGAGGTGAGTCTGACCAACCCAGAGACTGACTGACCTCCAGGCAGACTGAGCACCTACCCTCAAACTCTGCCCTGCAAACCCCTGCTTGTTTTGAGAAACATTTACTCCTCACCTTCAGGCAAAGACATCACTAACTGAAAGCCGCCACTACTGGGACCTGAAGACAGATACTAGGACTGAATACTATAATTTCAGCAGATGTGCAACTAAATAAAAACATCCTGCAAGTGGAAATAGGATTTTAAAAAATCCCCAGTATTAAAAAGTCACACATTTTCAACTTTGACCCACCACATGTCCTGTAAAATATATTGAGTTAATGGTTGACAGTCCATTATTTATGTACCTAACTACTTACTCTGATAAACAACTGGCCAGAGAACCAACTCCATTGCTATGTCAGTGACATCACTGTGAAAGCAAATAAATCAGCTTCTTATAGTCAGTCATTTGGCATGGATGATTTCAGAATAAGTATAAATTTTTGAACTACTGCAGACAGTAAAATTACATGCAAGCAACAGTAAGTGTAGGGGAAAGACTGGGATCTTCCTGAGTACCAGGAGACAGCTGAAAGCAGAACCTTCACTGTCCTGAGTCTCAGCTTTGACTATTATGACCTGTACTGGGTTTTACTGCACAGCAGCCTGATGAAGGCTTCCATTTCTGGTACAGCAAATAGTCTATTTAGAGTGATGATGCTGTGGAATACTCCAATTTATGTGAAATCTGGATGTTAGAAAGTAGTGCTTTATTATCCTGCATCTTCTTGTTTTTGCTTTTTATGTGTGAGCATCCTTATATCATAATTTTCAAAGTTTTCACTGGAAAAAAAATGCAAACTGAATTCTACAGCCTTATGATACTGAAAAAGAGTTCCTAATTATTTTCTTCTATGTTTGTTGATTTGAGATTGCAGCACAAGAAGGTCATTGCATTTCAGGGTCACCTTCTTTTTGTATTTGATCTACAAAGGTTGATTGAAAGCAGAGCAACATCTGAATGGTGAGTTCTTACTTCAGTGCACATCCTAGAGACTACGTACGATTTCAGGAAGAAATGACAACAAGGAAAGCCCCTATTCTTCATTAACAAATGATTGGCATGAGGTGCTGTGAAGTGTGAGGGAATAAAATGGAATGAAAGTGTGAAAATATATCCTGAATTCCCCAGTACTTCCCTGCTGTGTCCTTAGGGCATTTCAAGACCTACCTTGGAAAAAGGCTCTGCATAATAATCACTGCTATGATTAGAGCAGTGTTTCACATTATATAATACATACAACTCACCTGATAAGCATTGCAAGAATTATTTGCAATTAAAGTTTCAAAATGTTCCAGGCTTTAAGGTTTCTTCTTCTTCTCTATTAAAGTAACCCCATCAGTTTTCTCAGTACCTCACTTAAAAGTAGGAATATTCTTTAAAATTCCCTCTAAATGATCACAAATTTATACCAGTAACAATACTGGCAGACCCAGGGCTATAGGCAATTCACCAGCAGAGGTTTGCTGGTCATCTGAGGACTGAAATGTGGGAGCTGAGTGAACTGGGTTTAGAAGTAATGAAACTACACCCACAAGTAAGAGAGACAGGAGATTCTGACCTATTGTAGACTGGCAAGCCAGCGAAGAAACAGCAAATTGCAGTCATGTTAGTAAAGGCAAAAACAATCCCAGGAGGATCCCAGGAGGAACATCCACATTGGATGCAACTTGGGATACTGAGGATGCTCTGCACACCAAGATTTCTGACACTGGCAGCAGAGCCCAGTAGAGCAATGGAAGGATGAGCACACCACCAAAGAAATGGATGGGGATTAAAAAGCTTTGCATATGTATAATTCTAACAGTTTGAGCTAGTGTTCATTGTGATCATCATAACTGGAGTAATAATAACTCTTTCATTGGGCTCTTAAGACTTTAAAACTTTAAGCAGACTAAATTCTTAGCTTTATGTCTAAGGTGGGTTCCTTTTGCACCAAAAAGTCTTTGACTTTAACAATCTCGTAGGAGGATTTTAAGCAATCTTTTCTGTAGCTTGGATGCAGCAAGCTGGTAACAGCTGTCCTGAGGATGCACTGCTAGCAGAATGAAACATGCAGCTCAACCACAGCCACGCTTTCCTGGGGAAATCTGACACTGCCTTCCAGGAATTCAGGCTCCCAAGCTGCAGATGGACATGGACAAGCCTGGCATCAGGGTCCTAAGACAGCACATATACCTTAAATAATAAAAGCTAAGAATCTGGTGCTTCTGGAAAGCGATGAGATACAGTTCAGGGCCCCTCTCTTCCCAGCCTCACTGAATTCTATTTGGCTGAACTGTATTTAGAATTATTTATTTTCCATATGTAGTTCTCCATGAAAAATAATTATGTTCTTGGAGTCCTAAATCAAAATAATATAGCTTATTTAATCATACAGTATAGTTTTGCAACTCTACCATGTACATTACTTGATTTTTTCTTTTTAACAGCATTTATTCTTCTAATTTAAAAGCTTGTAAGAAAGATTAAGTATTCACAGCAGTAAACTGTAATTCTAAAGTCATTAGGGACTAGCTATTGCTCTATACAAATGCTAATGCAGTTTAAATTTGATATAACCTTTCTAGATTTAAGATATCAGCACATAAAATGTTAATAAAAACTTCTGGACTGTATCTAGATTTCGTTTTGCATTAGTAAGCTCGCTATTACAGAATGAACAATAATCAAAATCTATTTTTTCTCAAATGATTTCTACTACAGCAAATAAGAGAAAGGGAAACAAAAAAAAGTTTAAGTGAGAAATACTCATTCGTATGAACTATGAATGCAAAAAAGACACTGCATTCCTGAATATAAGCAACAAATTATCAGGCAAATAATGTTGAATACTCTTGAGAAATTTTGAGCTTCACATGTCTAATATGTTTACTGTCATTGTTTTGTTGTGTTTTTTAAAGTAGAATGACAAAAAGTACATGTATGAAGAACAAATCCCACAGTAGCAAATGTCCTACAGTCTGGCAAGTGAAATTTAGAGATGGGTGGGCACTTCAGGTGTGACTGTAATGCTGCACTGCCAAGGACCATGGTTAGGGAAATCCATACACCTCCGTCTTCTTGTCCTGTTACAAAAGCTCCCCACATTCCAGTGGAACTGTACATGGGAACTGGAACTTCAACCTCCCAGGAGGGACCAAAGTAGACCTGAGGAATGCTTCTCCAGGGACCCCTTCTTTCTCTCTTTCATGTGTGAGCAGCTTCCCTGGCCGGAGGACCTTGTGTGCTCCTTTTGTCCCATGGGCTGCAAAGACCATTTCTGGTGGTGATGCCACGCAAGCATCACGGTGATGCCTGCCATGGTGGTGCCTTTCCCAGAGATGGCATGCAGGAGCTCTCACCACCTGTCACAGTGAAGCCATGCAGGAGCTAGCTGAGAGCTGAGCATGGTTTTTGTCTGACACCAGAGCTAGCAGCCCTTCCTCCAGGGCCAGCTGCAGCGGGAAAGGGTGTTTAATTCGGGAAGGAGAGCACTCACAGAAAGACCACATTAGGATAAAACAGAAGCTGAGCACTTGTTTTCTTGGTACAGCATTAGGGAGTACATTGCATTACTTCTGAAGGGAAATTTCTGGGCATTTTAAACCCAAGTCATCCCATATTCCACCTCCTCTTTCACAGCAGAAACCTCCATGAGATGAAATGGAAGCTCTGGAAGTTGTGTCCCAGAAGCTCCAGACTGTCAATCCCCAGTTCAGACACAAGCTCTCCACTCACTATAGCCCCTGTCTATGGAAACACAACTGTGCTGTGAGGTTTAATTATTTAATTGCAGAAATAATTTTGCCTTGTCAATTGAAAATCACCATAGCTTTTTATATAACATGAAAAAGCCTAAACTATAGAAGCAGGGACTCCCGAATGTAAATTTTGATTTATATTCAGAAAGACTGCCTCCTCCTATTTATTATGAATATATCCCCAAGCGTTCTGGACATTTTGTTTGCTTTGGCAAACAAATACAGACTTATATGTCTGGTGTCTTTTATGACAAACTATACAGGTGCCATTCTTCCTGCAGGCCCAGAAAAAATTATATCAATACTTTGCGTGAGTACAAACATATTCCCACAAAAAAACCCCCCAAACCTCAACCAGCCACGACAGAATCAGAATACAAATCCTAATAAATAGATGTGGTTCAGTAAAGTGAAGGGAGGTCATGAGCATCTTTCTTTGAGAGGCTGGTGTTGCATCAGAGAGAGAAGTGTGGCTCTGCAAGACGTAAATTATTGCAGCAGAGATGGAACAGTCAGTTCAGTGGGAGGACAGAAGTATGGAGAATGACATTACTGGATCAATAAAGTCTTCCTCTGCCTCCCACGCAGTGCATTACCTGCAGCGCTGCACAAGCCGCCAAGATCAATTTCTTGAGTTTTGCTGAGACCTGGGAGACACACCGAGCCTTTGCTCACCAAACCCAGTAATGTAATTAACACAGTAATGGAGAAAATAAGAGTAAATCCTGGAAAATCAAATTGCATCCTGTCTATATAGAATTTAGAATTAAAATATTATTAGTAAATTGACAGACAGTTATTATTGCAGCAGACTCCTAGGGCTCCAGTCTGCCAGTGAAGCATTGGCTGGGGTACAATAGAAGAGAGACAAAGGGTTGTCTTCATTATCAATTAGCTAAATATGGAGTTTGTACAACCATGGCAAATCCTTAGAGAAAAATCATTCTGCCAGTCAATACTCTACTTGCTATATGAGCAATCATGTATGGACATAATTTCTTCTATATTTTCTTAGCTCTACTAATAATGATGGTTTTTATTGTCATAAAGGGAAACTTTTTAGTGCAGCACACACTGAGAGCAGGCACACTAACCATCAGAAAGAAGTCAGGATTCCCCCAAGAACAAGCATTTTCCCCTAAAATGGGCCATTTAATTGCACTCACAACTGTGAAAAATAGATTAGTGGGGATTCCTTTTGTGGCATTTAGTTAGTGTAATTCTGAGACATTTGTTTGAAAACAGTACTCTGTTTCATTGCTTCTTGTTCAACAAAGATTTGATTAGCAAGGACTATGTTGCTCTTGCAAAACTTAAAGCTGTATTTGGAATTAGGACCTTTTTTATTAGTATGCATTAAAACCTGTTATTGATCTGCTAGAGGTGCTAATGTAAGTGTCTTTTGCAATGCAAACCCAAATTAGATTCTGATCAGGTTCAGAGTGTTCAATCAAGGACTACCTAGCAGCATTTTTAAATGAAATGCAGTTTGTGTTTGGCATTGCAGATCAGGTATTTGATTGAAAGTCAGGAAGAATTCCCAACAGCAAAGCATCTCTCTTCCTTTGCTGGGCATCTAAAATGTATCTGGCATTCAGCTGCTGCACAGTGCTGACATATTGTGTTGTACAGTCTAAAGCCCTTTGACACGTAATATATGCTACAGTGGCTAACTAAAAAGGGACCACTGCAGTACATTAGTTAAAAAAAAATACTAAAAATTTTAAACCTAACTAACTTCTTTATAACTAAAGACTGACATGTTTATTAACAGAATGCAAGTGTATAATGCATCACGTCTTGTACTGATCACATAATGAAAATAATAGCCTTCACGGAGTAGTGGCAAAATAGGTGGAGATACAGTACAGTGACCATTTAAGACCACAGATAAGCTCAGGGACCCACTATGCTAGGTGCTTAGATGGGCTCTAAAAGCTGGACATTGCCCTGAGAAGTTTGTAGTTTGAAAAGACAGATGTAAGCCATATTTCTATCATAACCCCAGTGCTGATACAAACAGGTATTTTCACCTAACCCGATTTTGTGATTCTAGAATAACAGAATCATAGAATCATCTAGGTGTAAAAAACCTTTAAGATCATCAACTCCAACTGTTAACCCAGCACTACCATGTCCATCACTAAACCAGGTAAATCTATAGGAATTCACATAGTCAACAGGGAAATACTGTTTGAGGATGCCATTCATCCAATCTCTGCTGTGCTGAAAGACCTCTTCAGTAGAAAGCATGAAGTCATCTACTTCTGCCAACCTTAACTTCCTTCCCAGAGGTGCACAGCCTCTGTGCCCAGGTGTGCAAGGTGAGGGGAGCTCCATCATCCTTCAGCACAGGCTCACACAGTGGGCAGTCACCTCAGCTGCAGGTGTACGTCTCGTTATGCCAGTGGACATCAAAGGGTTCATTCACTCTGGGGTGAAAACCAGAGCTCAGAGACACTGGGACAGTGTGTGACTATAAGACAACCCTGGGGCAGCAGAGACCAGAATGCAGCTCTTCAGGATGTTCTTTGCTTCATTTAAACTGACGGCATTTTTAATGATTCAGCTTTGCAATAGATCTACTCACAGAACAGCACAGAGCCTCTAGGTTCTACACTGCAACTCTGACAGGCAGCTGCTGCATGCAGAGGTGACTACAGCCAAATAATGGTCTCAGTGGTTTAGTCTGTTTATTCAGATTTAGATTAACTCAACCAAAAAAAGAAAAAAAGCCTATGTAGCATCACAGCTAAAATATAAAATTAGACAATATGTCACATGAAAACGTGGTCAAGGAAAAACTCAAGATCCAGTGCATGCCAGGTCCTCTCCTCCAGAGACAGTTGATTCCTGCAGTGACATCTCCTGCACTGCAGGAGCACAGCCCCCATTTTAGCAATGAGCTCACAGTAGCTCAGGCTACTCTTTCTAAACAATTTCTGATTCCTCTAGACACCTCTTGGTGCCAAACTCTGCTCAGATTTCACCATCCTTTCATGGTAAGTGGCAGTTAAAATTGTGAGTCTGTAAGTGGATTACACTCAGCACACCTCTCCCCAGGCAGGCTGCTTGCACCAGGCACAGGGTGGCCAGTAGGACCAGGGCAGTGACCCTGGTACTCAGCACTGGTGAGGCCACACCTCGAGCTCTCTGTGCAGTTCTGGACCCTTCACTACTGATGGAGGCTCTGGAATGTATCCAGGAAAGGGCAATGAAGATGGGGAAGGGTCTGGAGGACAGGTTGGATGAATAGTGGCTGAGGGTGCTCAGCCTGGAGAAAAGGAGGCTCAGGGAGCACCTTATCACCACCTGAAAGGAGGTTGTGGCCAGGTGGCGGTTCAGTCTCTTCTCTCAGGTAAAAGTGACAAGACAAAAGGAAATGTCCTCAAGTTACACCAGGGGAAGTTTATAATAGATATTAGGTAAAATTTCTTCATTAAAAGAGTTGCCAGGCATTGGCACAGGCTGCCCAAGAAAGCAGTGGATTCAACAGTCCTGAAGGTATTAAAAGATGTGTAGTTGTAGCACTTAGGGACATGGTTTAGTGGTGGACTTGGCTGTGTTGGGTTAACAGTTGAGTTCTTAAAGGCCTTCTCCAACCTAAAGGATTATATGATTACATGAAAATACAAATCCATAGTTGGTACATAGCTTTTCTTTCGTGTTGTCCTCTAGTGTGACGTGCAAAAGTAAAAAAACCCAATGACTGTAACTGTCTCATCAGCACCAACAATGCCTCCCCTACACTAATCCTCTTTCATCATCACCTTTTCTAAACGCTCCAGGATGATGGGAAAACGAAACGAGAGTGATTGTGGCAAGTCTCACAGAAAGGTGCAAGTATTAAAAGGTTTTGATTACAGGTGAAAGCCTTTGCCTGTAGTGCAGAGCAGCCCCTGTGTCCAGGTGGTGACAGAGAAACAAGCTAAGGTCACACCACCCTGCCCGAGCAGTGTGCAAGGCAGCGCCAAGCCTTGCTGGAGAGGGATGCTGCACCATTCCATGTGCCAGCCTTGCTGCCAGTGGGACAGCCTGGAAAACACAGCGCTCTCCAGGAGCTGAAAGGCACCCATCACTAAAAGCATGCACTCAGATGCCTCATCCGTGCCCTACAGGAGTATGAGCAAGGAATGCCAGGGTCAGAGTTAAAAGTGTGGGAGTGAAGAAGGGAAAGGAAAGCCCTGTATTTACCAGCACCAGACTGAAAGGGTCTTGTTCCAAGCCTAATTAAAATATTATTTTCAAATAAAGGAATCGAGATGTACCAATTTAATTTGGTTTTTTTATTAACTGGAAGTCAATCATTAATCAGAAGTCAACCTGCTGACCTCATTCCTTATTGCACAAACACACGTGGCTTACTACATCATGCCTGAAGTACTCTATGTACCTAAAGGTAAGGCTGAACTCACCCTTAAGACAATGTCACTGAAGCCACTTACTCCAGGATGAAGCTTTTCCCAGTTACAGACTTAGATCATAATTTCTGAGGATGGCATCAGTCCTGGGCAACAAATGGTGCTAACACAAGTATGGAAAAAACCCTCTCTTTTAAGTTGCTGCAGCATTACTATGGCCTGCCTCCGAATGAAAACTGTAGTCTGCCAAAGTTTTAATATTTGAGTGTTTTCAGTTGGTTGCCATGCTAATAATTTGATTGGAATAATTCTAAAAAAGACATATTGTGACTGAACTAATTTGACAAGCAGCCAACAAATAATTAGGAAAAAGTTAATCATGTACTTGTCATGAAATGAACTCTATTTATGGCAAAAGGTGTTGACTTTAAATCAATCTTCATATTTACAGTGAAATGAAAAGTTGCAACAGAGTCTAAGTATTTATTTAAAGGACACATTTTCTGCAGGGGAAACCCGAAGAGGGAATATGGTTTGCTACCATAAACCAGACAGTGGTATCTTTAAAAATGCAGATAAATTAGAGCAGATGCAAGTAGGGCCTTTCCAATGAAACCTGAGAGAAGCCCTCTGAGTTACCAGAAGATTTCCTAAATGATTAATTCTGGGGATCAGTTTGATTAAAGACGGTAAGCAAAAGCAAGAGAGTGGTAATACTTTGCTGATGACACCCAGTTAGGAAGAGTTCTGTCAATTCAGTGAAGAACTGTGATTGCACACAGCAATAACCAGATGACCTTGAGGTCTGAATTAATAGAAATGGACGGAAATCAATTGTGCAAAGTGCAAAGCCATACAGCTAAGGACTGATAATGAGTATTTCTGGCATAAGCAGGGAGCTCATCATCTGGAACTGCTAAGGGACAGACACCTCGCTGTCTAGACAGATGCTTCTAGATATCCAGAAGCACTGGCTGACCACAGAATCATT
The DNA here is from genome assembly GCF_017590055.1 of Onychostruthus taczanowskii. Taxonomy (NCBI): domain Eukaryota; kingdom Metazoa; phylum Chordata; class Aves; order Passeriformes; family Passeridae; genus Onychostruthus; species Onychostruthus taczanowskii. The sequence continues at coordinate 3,328,997 of NW_024499573.1, read as the reverse complement.
GCAAACCTCCAAGAGGCAGAAATTAAGAAAAAAGATGCCAGAACATGCAAGAAGGTGAGGTCTCCCCCACAGTCTTGAGTATGAAAATGCAGCACTTCTTGCAATGTTTAACAAAGATGATCTGAGTGGAGCAAGAACAGAGATGGCACATTTATGATGTTGTGGCAGATTAAGTGTTTGACTTACAAGAAGAGACTAAAAAAGTAGTTTGGGCAGCAATGGGCAGAAGAAAGCTGATTATTCAGTATAAATACAGTAGAGGCAAGAATTTATTGTCAGAGCAGAAAAAGAGGGATGTTCAAGATGTGGACACTATGAGAACAAACAGGTTTGAGTGTATTGTTAACAGATTTATACTATATATATATGTTAGAAGAGCACTTATCAACATATGACCTGAGCAGTGAGGACACTAAGCCAGCTCCTTCTCAGACAGAAGGTGACACAGCTGAGGAGGAAGTTTGTGAGACAGCTGCCAGCCACCATGGGGGCTGGAGGCCCCTTCAGAGAATTTCTTGGTGCCTGAGCAGCACTGTGAGTTTGAGCAGAGAGCCGTGATGGCCAGTGGGACTTTTTCTCTGTGACCTCTTGTACATGTGACTTCATTCCATGATTATGAGTCCATACAAAGAAGTTGTTTTGCAGGGCTTTTTTTCCTGAAGGAGCAGAAACCCCATTTTTCTGATGAAAGAAACTAGTTGCATTTAGCCGTTTTGTCCAGTGTACTAATTTCTTCCCTACACTAAATGCAGTGAATTAGCTGGTTCTACCTCACACCCACGTGACATAAATGGGCCAACGTATCACTCACTTATCTATAGAAGGAATTATTTAGCACTCCTTGCTGTAATTATTTGTAACAATTTCATCCTATAGCAGAGAGTATGCAAGCAGTTTAGGATTGGCAAGAATTTAGCTTAGATCACCAGCTTTTATCCTAACTTCACAGCCCTGAAAGTCCTCCATTGTTTGCATCTAGGGATGATCCCTGAGAGACAAGGATCTTTAACCAAAATTTTCCAAACTTGATATCAGAAAACTGTACCTTCTAGACTATTACTATTATTACTTTTATAGAGCATGGTTCTTTTGGAGATGGTGGTATGAAACCAACTTTCCAACTTCAATAAACTTCAGATATATGTCTTCCTGTCCATATTGCCACTAGAATGAGAACTAAAATAGCATAATATGCCATAAATCATCAAGTAAAAGAAAATACAGCAACATCTTGTATTGTTACAAGTGGTACTATACAGTACAATTTACAAGGTAATAGGTCTATTCATCACCAGCACATCATTCATTCCAGTTTCTCTGCTCAGATGCTGCAGAGTAGGAATTTTGATGGTCTATTTGTTCTTGCTTTGATTAAGAATAAAACATGGCTTGAAAATAAGAAACTTTGCCTGCTGTTTCGCATCTCTGAAATACCATCCTTGTGTTATCAGCATGGATCAAAAGTACTAAATATGCTGATCACAAGTTCATGAAATCAAAGGTTGCACCCAGGTTCCATCTTTTCTAAATTTGTTGTATCAAACTGGGATAAGCTCAAACAGACATCCATTGCATTTCTAAATTTTGGTCCCATGATAATCCAGGAGCTGGTCAAGGACTGCAAACCTGGATCAGCTCCCTCCTGAGGTCTGACCATCACATCTGACCTTAGAGAGGTCTCTTAGGCTGACAAACACAACATGCTTAACCACCACATCAATCTACCTTTGGTCTTTGGTAGTTTTCTAGTCCTCTACATCTTGCTGACTACATCTACATAGAACCTGCTCTGCTCTGCTTTTCACCACATGGGGATGATGATGAACCAGGACAGTGAGGCACTTAGATATTATGGAAATGAAACTACAAAAAATCTTTTAGAAATAACTTGAAGTGCAGTGGCAAATGAGTACCCTGCTCTGTGACATTGCATGTTGTCTTCTGCATGTGTCACTGGGAGGAAATGCTCCTGCCTTCAAAGTGCTCCCACAGAGATTTTGCTCACATCTCCTTCTAATTCTTCCAGAGGGACCATTTAACTCAAATGTACAAGACAGCTGAGACTGAAGGAATTTCACATAAGGACAACCAGCTTCAGACAATGGCCCTTTTTAATCAAGATCTTGTTTAATGGCTTTCGTGCTGGCAGTAGATGAGTTAAAGACACTGAGGTGCATGAGTGTAAGATGCTCTTTGCCTGGGCCAGCTGACACAAAAACCTGCTGTACACACAGCTACAGACAGCTGTCAGCAGGTATGAGGACTGAAATCCTGCTGGGCCCCACGCTGCTCACCTTTCCACGTGGGCCAACACATTGCACAGCCCCGTGCTAACCTGCTGACTACACACCCTGCTTTTTTGGGGCCACCCAGAAGACTGCATTTCCAGTCTTCTCAGGGTTTCCTAAATAATGAAATATCAAAAGCATTGTAATGCTCCCCTGCTATCATGGTAATACACTTGTAGGCTTCTTTGGCTTGGTCACTAAACCCCTGACACAAGTCAAAACACCTTTTCTTGCTGAAGAAGGCCAGAAATGCTTGTGGCCAGAACAGGTGTCCTGCTGTGGGACTTAGGGCTGCAGCACAATCACCAGGCTACACAGCATCCAATGCATAATTCTGCCCTGAAATAGCATTTGAAATTTTCATTTCATGGTCTATGGCATTTCAAGTTTTTCTTTCTATTTTAAATATGCTCATTTCACAAAGTACAAAAGCAAACTTCCTTTCATAATCCTGTACCTTGCAAACTCTCACTGCAACTTGAGAACAAGCTGGATCTTTTCTCCCATGAACTGCCATCTACAACATTTTAAGGGGCAATGTGTTCTTTCTCCCCCTCTGCTTTTCTTGGAAGTTTCTCAGAGAAATTCTGTAGATCTGACACCCCCCTTCTTCCAGGAAGTCTGGCCCTTGTTCTCCTAAAACAATAAACAACTTTCCTCTTGTAAAAGAAATGCCACTGCCACACTCCAGGCTGGAAAAAGTCATTCTGGTCATAATGATTCCATCTGGGGACTTGCAAAACCCCTGCTGCTGATGCTTTAAAGTGGCCCACATTGCACAGATCTCCTTCCAAATCCTTTCCAGCTCACTGACAAACATTCATTAAAACTGGCATATACAATTGTCAGTGGGAATCCATTATTTTAAAGAGATTTTTCAGAGCAATTTGTACTCTTCCAGTAGAGTGAATACAAGACAAGAGATGCTTCATATGTTGATGCTCCTGCTACAGCACAATCTTCCTAAAGCTGTGAGACAGAGCAGTTGCTGTAAATCATTTTTACTTCAAGCACTCGTCCTGGAGCAGGCAGCTGAAGGCAGTGCTGCCACAGGGTGTGAACATGGATGGAATGAGATGCTATGGCTGTGTCCATGCTCCCTGACAGGCAGGATGGGAGAGGCACCCCCGTGTCCATGCTGCCCTGAAGGAGGGAGAGGCACCCACAGGTCTAGCTTGTTTCAGGCTGGGGTTGACATTTGCCAGTGAGAAGCAAGAGGACTGAAGATGGAAGGAGTGCAGGCCTGTGAGCCCCAGGGCAGGCAGCAGGAGCACTGCCCTGTGCAAACAGGGTGTCCTACTGGGGACCTGGCACTGCAGGTGCACACTCCCTGATATCCCTCAGGCACCTCATTTTCCACTCACTACCAGAAGTTGTCTGAAAGCACAAACTGGTCAGACAACAGCAAATTAGCATCATACTCTGGTGTGACAAGAAATCTCAGTCCACTAAATAACCTGCATTTTTCAAATTATATGCCCAAATAAGTGTTTGTTTGATGAATGCTGCAGAAGAGCATTTTGCACTATCAACTAAAGAGTAGTATTTGTTTACAAACCAGCCTAATTATAGAGCCATTAGATTCACTGTTCTATGAGTCTGTCAGTGCTGCTGCAATATTAAATGTCAGAATTTGGACACAAATCACTGCTAATCTTTGACTCCACCTATACGTACTCAGAACCATTTCAGTGGAACACAGGAAGGAGAGCTGTGAGAGGATGGACTGATAATTATTTCCCCTTAATTAGGATTTGATCTTCTGTACATTAGAGGGAAGGAAACAAGCCCAGATACACACACTCCTATTCATTCATTCATTCATTCTAAATGACATGGAATTAAAAGCAAAGTGGTGAATCCTTCACTCAGTACGCTCACACAACTCCCATTAACAGTAATGGTTATTTTGTTGTGACCAGCACGTGCTTTGAATGTTTAATTTTCATCACAGGTTTCTATTCAATTAGATCTATTGGCAGCAGGATTTAAACACTAAGAAGGAGGAAGGTGAACCAGAGGTTGAAAAAATACTAATTGCTTATGTAGCATTTTCCAGAATGGCAACATCTGCTTCAGGGATCCCCTGCTTGGTGAGGTAAAATAAATAAATTTTTTCTTTGCATTTCATCCGTGGTCTGTGGCTGTTTTTGTGCCTGCCTGTGCTGGCTCTCACACAAGGAGAGGAATCAGCCCCACGTGCCATGCTCTCATCCCCACGAAATGTGACACTGAGGTGCACTGCTCCCTGTTTGCAGCTCTGTCATGAACGAAGCTGTGCAGTGCCACCAGCCTGAAGATGTCTGAGGGCTCTGGTCATGAAGCTGTGACTCTCCATCCTTTTCTCCTCCAGCACACAGCCTCCTCCAGCCTCCTCAGTGAAGAGAGCTTCTTAACAAGTTTCTCCATGCCTTTTGATTGTTGAGTCACCACAATTAGGTAAAACATCATAGAAAGATGCTCATCTGGGGACTCTAAATGCTGCAATCTCTCCTAATAAAATCAAAGGCAGCTTTTCACGGTCTGGCCTGCAAGAAAGTATTTTACTGATTCCCACAGAAGGCGGTAAGAAAACAAAATTTATGATTTATTGATCTCTTAACCTAACAATGTGTTAATTTTATTAGATATCTTGGTAAAGATGTGGGGGCTCCTGAACAAGAATTGCTTGGAGAATGCTGCCAAGAATTGCTTGGAGAAGCCCAGTTTCCACACCAGTGAATGTGAGGACCCCAGAGTCATTGCTATGACTTCATCTGTGGGAGCAGGCACTTATGTAAACAAATGCAAGCAACCACTTGGCCTTGTGCACCTGGAGGTTGCCGTCAGATCCCACTTGGTGCCTGTGGAATTCTGCTCTGCATGAGCCATCCACCACCAAAACCCAGCAAATGCTGCCAAAAAGGGGATATCTTACCCATCAGCACAAAACATGAGCACACAGGTGTTTGTAGGAGACAAAAGAGAAGGGGAAGAAGGAAACTACCCAGTGCCAGTAAATTAAATTATTATGGGACTTCTGGGTATCTATGGCCAAGTCCTTCATGTCCTATCACTTGCACAGGTAACTTCATCAGATTTGTTTGCAGCAACAAGTCAGTAAAATGGACTGGATTTAGTTCCAGAGAGAATTTGATCAAGCCAAATAAACCATTTTCATAGGCAATGAAGACAAATCACTGAGAAATTTATTTCCTTTTCTTACAACAGCAATCTATCTCTCTGTAAAACATAATATACTCCCTACATTTCCCTGCAACAAACTGAAAATGTAGATTTTGTAAACATTTGATAGGAGTACGTGATCACACCATCCTGAGTCAGCAGAAAGATTTGGTAAGGCAGATCTGATAAGAAATTAGATGGGTGAATTATGCAGAAGACTTTCTATAAAAAAAAAAAATCTTTCATACTTTCTGTAAATTTTGATAGCTTGACAAATAATTTCACAGCAAAGAAGTTTCCCTCTGCTTCTGAATATTTATGGAGTAGAAGAAATACTTGCTTGACACCAATGGGAATCGGGATACAAACACAGCAGCCTCTTTCCTTTAGCCCTCAGCAAACTCGAGATGTGCAAGACTGACTCCTCCAGCTGTGCCAGCCTGTGAACCAGAGGGTGGGGGATACAGGGAATGGTGCTAGAAATCCAAACCAAAAGTGGATTTCTAAAGCTGTTGGATTGGCATTGTAACAGTGTTTTGCATGAATACTGACTTCACTTGACATGCAAAGAAAAATACTGTGTTCAGATACAGCTATAGTAAACCTGAGAGTTCTCAGCTCAAATAAATGTCAAGTAGATAACCTAAACCCCCAAATGACACAAGCAGTAAATCTAGTTTAAAGAGCAGTGAGTATAATAACAAACTTTACAGGGTTTCAATGTCATTCCAATGCCCAGCCATAACAAAATGCTATGGCTGGTCATTGGAATGACATTGAAATCCTGAATTTCAAAACTGAAAGTTAACTTTTATGGGCAATAGTATCTAATACCAGGCTGGTACGAAGCCTATTAAGATATACCATCTGTGCAAACGTCTGTCCCTAAACACATTTTATTTATAAGATAAAAAATAATGGGCGTGATACCAGAAAACCTAAGAAATAATAAGGAATTAAAACTTGGTTTCAGATAGGAATGAACATTTTAAAATTAAAGTATCTAAAAATATACACATGTGAATGTTTAGTACAAGGAAAAGCATGATGATCTTGCACTGTAAATCAGCCTCCTCATGATAAAAACTCTTTTCTAAGCAAGAAGGATTCTTCTATGTCATGCTTAAGCCACAGCTGCTGGTGAGTGGAAGCGACACAGGTCAGGAAGCAGCAATAAGATCCCCTACCACAAAGAGAACGCCACATTCTGATGAAAAGACAAGACTTTCAATACGTGATTTTGATTTGAGAGCATTTTTTCCCCTCTAACTTTAACCAGCTGTTTGCTCACACACCAGCTAACACAGCCAAGGTGATGTTCAAGGGGATCACAGCAGGCTGCTTGCATCAACCAAGAGGTCAAGACCAAGGATTGAGGTTTTAGAAGGATGTCTTTTCAGTAAGGATACTATAAAACTAAAGTTTTAGAACTCAGAGAGTAAAAAATAGCACCCTTCTCCTGTTTTTTAAAGCTCAATATCTTCATTGCTGGTATGGATTCAATAATGAATATTTTCACATCTGTGAGTGCCAGAGCATTGAAATGCACTTATTGCATAGATTATAATTGATCCATTAATTAACATTACTGTGCTCCCATGCTTTGGCTGAGTAATTTTTTTTTTTTTTTTATTATTTTTTCTGCTGGGAGACCTGCAAAATTTTGTGGATGAGGGTGGCATGATGAATCCCCATGTACAACGTTGCTTAGCTGGCTGTTGCACAAGAGAAAAACTGCTATCAGCTAAGGAAAAATACAAGCAAATATGCAACATGAGAGCAGCACCTTCCTCCAGCTCAAACATTCTAAAACTGCATGAGAGTTCAGGCATTAAGAAAATAATGCATTAACTGCAGCAGTGGGTATTGTAAAAGGTGGAGGAGTCTAGAAAGCCAATTTTCCTTCCACCACCTGTTTCCTGACTGCTTGGTACCCCCAGTGAAGCACTGGGTTGCCCAGTCCCCCTGTGCAGGTGTTCTCTGGCAGCAGCAGGGCTTCCAGAAACCATAGCAATAGTGGTATCCTCATGGGCATTTAAAATGGACTTGGGTAGCTATTTTATTGATATTCAGTTTCCTTTGGAAACAAATCAAGACCAAGATAAACACCTCTCCCTACAAAGCACAGCATGATGAAAAGAACAAAGGAAGATGATGCACTTGCAGGGTTTGCTTCTGCATCTCCCCCCAGGCAGCACAGCAGGGTTTGCTCTCCCATTGGGTGGATTCAGGCACCAACTCACAGGTGGAAACATTACATGAAAGAGTCTGAAAATGTAGGCACACAGTTTGTGGTTATTGGGAGTGTGGCTGTGGCTGAGCCTCATCCCCAGTGGGTGCAGCTGTGGAAAGCAGGTGAGCAGCACTGACAGCAATGAGTCATGGAGTGCCCAGGGGCACTGACCAACCGCCAAAGGAACAGAGGCCACACAGGGGCAGTGAATGAACTTGGGGGGATAAAAGATTGGGCTGAAGAACAAAAAGGGCAGATGCTTGCAGCCTTCTGAAGTGGTGTGGTGTTGCTCTGCATGGGTTGAAGCCTTCTGAACTTGTGTGGTGATACTCTGTGTGTTGTGGCCATCTCTCCTGTGACATGAAAAAAACCCTCAATTTCCTACCTGGTCTTGATCCAGCCTCACTTTTGTGTTGTGGCTGCAGACTTAAGGTGACTGTCCTGCCCCTGGCTGGGACAGGGGGTGGCCAGGTGAGTGACTAGGGCAAGGGCACTTTTCAGTACGTGATTACACAGTTTGGAGGAAAGAACAGCAAAGCTTTCTCATCTTTTTACACATTCCTGTCAGTCTGCAAGAGGATCAGCATACACTGTCCAAGGTCCTGCCCTTGTCTGTCTTCCCTCTGTGTTTGCAGTCTCCAGTAAAGCAGTGAGCCCCAGCTGTGTGTCTGCTCAGACAAAGCACTGTTCCCTGTGCTGGTGTGGGACCTGCACAGCCCCAGCAGCCTGCCAGGGACAGCCAGCACGAGCACAAGCCACCCTGTGGGATGCTGAGCTCCAAAACCTACGGGACCCTCGTGTGTGCCCCTGTCAGAGAGCCCTGCCAACACTTCCAGAGGATCAGGGCACTCTGGCCAGGAGAGGCAGAAGAAAGTGGGATCTCTCTTTGAGGATACTTGGTTTGTAAATCTGTATCTGTGAATAATGAATAACTGCAGCTGCATTTTTTACTTATGTTGGAGAACAAGAAGAGTTTCTAATTTGGAGCAAGACATTGTTATTTTCAAAATGAAGATATATATAAGCAAGGAATTCTAGTAAAGATTCTCTGGCAGAAAACTTCAGCAATTTTCTAATTTGTTTATATTTTTGATGACTGACTGAGAAAAAAATATTGATTGACAGGCCCAGAGATAAGTGTAAAAATGTTCAGAAAGTAGGAACTTACAAATGCTATTTTCATGTAGCATTTTCCCACTTATCAAGTTTCTCATATTTCCAAATGGATGTTAAAATCTTCTGGAACCAGAAAATTGTTTTCCACATAAGCCACATACTATCTTTCAACCTGCCTGCAATGTGCCCTGATTGCTAATGTTCTGTAAGCAAAAGTGCTACATATTCTCCTTCTTAATTTTTTCATCATTTTAAATAAACTTCTCCACATGCCACCAGGAATTTTAAGAGGTCCTTGTGAGGACATAAACTTTCAGACAACCAGAAAAAACCTGCTCTTGTACCAGTATTTTCAGCAGGTAACCAAGGCAGCTCAGGTAATTAAAGCTTCTGAGCCTGACTGATCGTAGAGAAAATAATGAAATGGCTGAGAGGGACTTGATTAATAAGGAAATAAAGATGGCTAATGTAATTACTGCCAATCAACACAGGCTCATAGCAAGCAGATTTTGTCAAACTAATTTGATTTTTTATGGGGTTTCAAGTTGCTAAAAGTAACAATGATGGCACAATTGACTTTTAAAAGCTGCTTTAGATGGTGTTTACAATATGATGTTTTGATTAACCTAAATGATATAAAAATCAATGTGACATACATTAAAAGGATTAAAGTGTGAGTTATTGTTCATTCTTAAGGAATTATTCTTGAACATGTATTTCCAGAGGGATCCTAAAGCTATTCTTAGCCTTACTCTTACGTTTTATCCCAGATATGCAAGGAAACAGAAAATCATTGCTAATAAAGTTGGCAGATGGGATAAAGATTAGAGAAGTGGCTGAATGACGAGGAGACAGCCTGCAGGACAGGGGGGACTGGATTGCTTTGGGAACCAGCACAACCAAATAACACAGACTCCAGCAGGCAGGGACTGCACTGTTAAGAACACCAGTAAATCTGGAAAGGACTGGGGGAAACCAAGGGGTTTTCAGCTGAGCGTGCATTTGGGTTTGATATTCTGCTAGATGAATGAATGGAGTCCTTTAATGTGGAAATACTGAATGGGATGTGAAATAGTGTGTCCAGCTTTGATGCCCACAGCTCAATACAGGTATTCAGCAGTCAAAGAGTTCAGGAAAAAAGATCAAAGAATCATGAAAGAATTGGAAAACACAGTTCATGAGAAAAATGTCAGGGTGTTCAAGAGATTTAAGAACAAAAAATCTCTGCTCACAGTCCAAGACACAGTGTCAAACACAGACTGGATTTAGAGGGTTCTTCAGTCTGACAAACAGACCCAAGAACTGGGAACTGAATCAGGAGCATCCGTTCAGACATATGGTGTATACTCTCTATAGGAAGGATGATTTTCCACTGGAACATCTTTCCAGTTCTTTGACAAATGTCACATCACTAGACACTAAATACTTCACAGGATTTTTCTCTAAAAGATCTGTCCTATTTCAACCTATATTCATTTAGGTAAAATGTGGCCTGTCTATTTGGAGGCTATGATTAGCTGATTATGGTGTGTTCTTGGAACCTAAAAACTGCTCTTCTACACATATGTCTACTTTTCAGGCAAAAATGCAGTAGTAATGTAACGCCCCTTGGAAAAAAGTTCTCTCTTTTCCTGTCCTCCTCTTCCTGGTAAAGTTTCTTTTTCCAGTTAAAAATCCTTTCCAACTAACATTCTTCTTTTTTTACCCAGTCCCCAAATTTGAGGTTGACAGTTGTAGAACAATGATCATGAATCCCAGTGTCCAAGAACACACAAAGAAAAACATGGGCCACCAAGAACAAATGCTTCAAAATTCACAGAGAGAGAGAGAGAGAAAACTAATATAAAAAGCATGCTGTAGACAAGAGACTTCAGTTCAACCCCTCTTCCTAGGCTATTGGACAAAAAGACTCCTCAACAATTCTTGATAGGCTAAAAAATGCCCATTTTAAAGCTCTAAATTAATTACAAGGCTTGGCTGGGATTTATATTGATAATCTAGGGATGAAATGCTTTTCACCAATATTCTTTCTCCTGGCCTATGCATTTGTGGATGTGTACATTTATAGAAAACCTTTGCTATAAAGGATCTTTAGCAGCTAAAATAATTACCTGAAAATACTGTATCACTAAAAAATCAGTGAACTGGAAAAACAAAAATCACTAATATTTGCTACATAACCTGCAGAAATTGAGCAGAATAACAGATGGCTGACAGTATTCTTTCTCCAATTAATGGCTAAAGAGAAATAGCTTACTTGAGGAAAAATGACACTTTCCATTTAAACTCAGAGTATTTTAAGGCAACAGTTTAGGGGAAATTCTAGCAAGCAATCAGCAGCTGTTATGACCTTTAATATTTCAGGGCTTGATCTTCACAGAGGCCAAACCCTGGCCTTTCTCTCAGGATGACGTCTTTATTTTATGCTAAGTCTTGTTCCTTGCTCCCATTAAAGTCACTCCAAGCCCAGAAGCATGAGATAAAAAGGTGGTGAGCAGAGATATAAATAATATGTTCACTGCAGAATAAATTCATATCTAAATTACAGACCAAGGGGAAAAAACCAGCTTCTGCAGAGGGCTCATCACATTCACTGCTTTCCCTTTCATATATATTTCTCTACCTTCATTCCCAGACTATTTACTGTTTAATAACTCATTCAAGGTCTTGCTTGAATGCTTTGATGCTTCTCGATTGAATAGATTTTCTTTGGAACATTCTCCCTGAGCTGTATGCATTACTTTTGCTATGAAATATATTTTGACCAATATATTATCTTAAAAGAAACCCAAACCAAACTCACACAATTTTCAACTAAGTTTTTTAAGGCCATCCCTGAATTTAGCATATCAAAATTTGACAAAATTGTCATTGTGGGGATGAAGAAATTCCTATTAAGGTCTGTTTAATACATTTTTATTTATGCCACTGAGTTTCATTTTGTATGCAGGCTTCTAGATGTTCCTTACTTTGCATGAGTAAAAACATTCTAAAGCCATCCAGCAGAATTGTGCAACCTCCATGGAAACAAATTTCTCAGTTAAAAAAAAAATTAAGACTTTGATCTTTGGAGTAAGATCATAGTCCAGTAATGATTTATTTGTGACACTCTCACTGGTATCTTTGTCTCATCAAGCCTAACTCTGTGATTAAGGTTTTGTTTCTACTGTTAGCAATACAAGGAGATTTTATCCACCTTAATTATTCCTAAAGATTTTCAGTTTCACAATACTGAACTTCTGAACATTCAATGGCTGTTTATTTTGCTTCTGATCTATTTCTCAAAGACACTTGATAGTGCATTTTTCTAAAGATTTTTATCCCTTTAATTTTTCAAACCCTTCTGGATGGTGTAAATATTTTTCTTCCATATTGATTTTTGTCCTTTTTTTCCTTCAAAAAACGCTAATTATTTTAGTAGTGTTAACTGAATCTGCCTCATGTTCGATTAGCCATTTCAACACATAAATTGCTATTATACTCCAATAACCTCGCCCACCAACATTATTAATGCAAGCAAAACTACAGGAAAAATATTAGTTAAATTGTTATTTTTAATTAAAAGTAACAGTTTCTGTTGAATCCTTTATTCTGCTCTGTTCCCCTATGAAATATAATGCTAATTATCCCAAGGTATAAATAAGAAGTTCAGGCTTCCAAAGCCAAACATCCTACAGATAGGAAATGCCAAAACAAAGATAGGCACAGATGCCAAATTTGAGTGTCTCAGCACCATTTTAACACAAATAATTACAGTCATTACAGTCATTACACATAATGATATATTAAATATCCAGCAAGGTTAGAATGTATTCAGCAGCAGTCCTGCATTTAGCTGTACAGATTAGGATGCTTTTGAGTACCCAGTATAAAAAGGGTAATTAATCTCACCTAAATTTGCTGTTTGCAGTGCTGCCTCCGAAGTCCACAGAGACTTGTTCCACCTGCTCAAGGCTGGTGAGCAAGGGCTGGTGAGCTCAACTCTTCCCCTGGGATGCAAGCCAGGAAGCCCAGCACCCTCTGTTCCTACAGGGACAATTGATGTAGGGATTCCCACAGGGATTGATGGACCTCAATGCATTATAAATGCAGTCTTTAAAGAGCAAAAGCAAGAGTCTGTGTTTCCTTCTCCAGAAGCGGCAGAGAGAGATGATCAGCAGATATACAGAGCAGGTTTTACTAAGCCAAGTACAGGCTCAAGTGTTGTACCATGCCAATTGCAAAAGAACAAACTGCGCTGATGTAGACAGAATTTTGCTGAGAATTTATTTGTTTTTTGTGCCTGTGGCCAATCTTGTATGCAGAAGGAACTATTAAGAGAAGGTGCTCACTCCACACTTCATGGCTGCACACCAGCAACCAAGCTGATGTTCTTAGTGCAGCTCCATCAGCTGCAGTGGCTGTAAGGAGCACAGCCAGAAACCTGGAAAGAGTGAGCTGAGAATAAACCAAGTGTGTGTGTGAACCAGGGTGATCAGTGTGAGCAGGGAGAGCAGTGTAAACGATGTGAGCAATGTGAGCAGTGAGGAATGTGAACAGTGTGAGCAGAGTGACATAGCCATGATATTATGAAAAATCCTTTGCTGGGATTTTTCCTCTCCTGAGAAGCTGAGGAGCCTCAGGAGAGAAATGTAAACAATTCCTATCTGCTGCTGTGGAATGCAACAGGTGCATCCGTGATTGGTCCATGTGGATTGTTTTCCATTGATGACCAATCACAGCCACCTGTGCCAAGGCTGTGAGCAGTCACAGCATTTTGTTATGCTATGCTGTTATATTCTTGTTGTAGCCTTCTGATCTCTCTGTTCTTTAGCATAATCTTAATGCAGCATTTTAATATAATATTTAACATAATAAATCAGCCTTTTGAAATGGAGTCAAGCCTCGTGTCTCCACACACGGAGAGTTCACCGCAACAGAGTGAGGAATGTGAGCAGTATGAGCAATGTGAACACTGTGAGCAGAGTGAGCAGTGTGAGCAGAGTGAGCAGAGTGAGGAATGTGAGCAGTGTGAGGAATGTGAGCAGTGAGCAGGCCCCTCACAGTTCAGTTCATCCCTTCCACAGCTCACACAGATGCCAATGCAGGAACAATCCACTAAAAACCAACCCAGTGAGTAAGATTTGTGAGGCTGATCCTTTTAATTTTTCAGGATGCAATTTCAAGCCCAATTATGAATAAACCCTATTCATTCTGGATTTCCACCAAAATCATCCACAGGAAGGCTGCAAGCGCAGAATTGGAAAGAAGAATTGGAAACCTCACACTTCCTAAGGTGTCTTGATTTACTCTTTAGCTGTGGGCACCACAGCTCCTCTGTGCCTGAGGCCCCAGATTGAGGTACATCCATTCTGTTTAACAAGGAACAGCTTTGCTTGGGCTCCTACCTACCCAAAAGCAATGCCTAAGCAGATTGGTGCACATATGCCTGTATTAAAGCAACACAGCAAATATAATGACAACAACAACACTATCATCTTCTTTAATGGGAGGCAAATACAGATGCCATAATTTATGTGGCCATTTACTTTAAAGGCTATGGCGTGTAAATCACTCCTACATCCTGTGATCTCTCTGGTCACTGCGCCACACATTGCTGTGAGTCTATTAGAGAGCAAACTCACGGTGTCAAAAAGATGCTTGGTACAAACGGAGGTGCTGCGCTGGAAAGGCTGGAGAAGCTTTACCACCACTATCCCAATAGCTGCCCACTCTCTCCTAACCCAGGGGGTGTATTTTATTTCTCCTTAAATGATTATCTGCCTTAACTGAATGCTGTTTAAATACTTTCTAGAGGGCAATTATTTTCTCAGAAACAGAGAAAATTTTTCCTTATTTCAGAAAACACAACTCTTAAAACAGAACATATTCATCTTAAATTGAATTTGAAGTCTCCTCCTCACAACCTCCTTTCTTTACTTTCTTGGAGGTATCAGACCCATATGGGAAAGTGTATGACATGAGGTAGAAAATTCATACACAGAGTATGATATCTGCCCAGCCAGATGTATTTCATTCTAGACAGCAGGTTTCCTTCCCGTGATCACTTCAGAAAAGGAGGAATATTCAGTAAGTAGTCTCTTAAATTACATATATATATATTTTAAAAGTAATTTTTAAATTACTCTTGGTGGCTTATGCAGTATGAGATGAAACTTTTGAACTTTGGGTTTCTCCTGCATCAATATACGCAATGACATTTCTAAGAAGTACCTATTGTGTAGCTCAGTAATTGGATAAAACAAATTGTCACAGAAGAAAGATGATACAGAAGATACAACTAATGTAAAATGAAGTAAAATGTCATCTCAGTGTACGGTTATTTTGTCCAACACTTCGTTTTCAGAACATCAAGCAGATACACAAGATCTCTTCCCCTCCCTCCCCCCACTAGTTGCTCTATTAACTAGGCAAATAAAAGTTTTTTAAAGATCACTTTTACTCTCTTTCCCTTTAATGTAGGCTTTTGAAAGAAAATTAGATCTCAGATTGAGTACAAAACATTTATCTACCCATACACCAGGGATTACAGACAGGAATATTTAAAGTTTAAAATCAGCCTCTCAACAAAGTTGAAGGCCCTCCCTGAATCAATACAATAAAGTGAAGGCTCATCTGGTTTTGGTTGTCTTGTAAGGTTACAGGTCAATATGTGTTACATATTTTCTGAAAAGGGGCTCTTAGAAATACATATGTTTGCAGTCTAAAACATTTGGAAGGGGGTTCACCTGCTCAAATGTAGGCTCCAGTTTGGTGAACAGGTACATCTGAATTGCTGTTCAAACTTTGTTTAGAGGCATCACAAAAAGAGGCAATGAAAAAACCAGACATTTCTGAGCTTATGGAGTAGATATTTATCTCATCCAAAACCAGAAAAAAGCAACTAATTTCTCTTACTTAACTATAAAGGAAGCTCCAGAGGTAGACATCTGCCTTGGAGATGTTGTAAGACCCCACTGAGATCATAAGGCCATGGCCATTCTCTTCATGATACAGTGTAATTAATTTATTTTTTTTTTTGAGATGATAATAAAAAAATCCATTCTCATCCATGGCCCTGTTCTCCTGTTCTCCTGTGAGTCATCTGACACTAAGTCAGTGCATCCATCTAGGTGAGCATCTTTGCTGAACTTTAACTAAAACCTGGTTTATACAGGTCTGTCATTTTACAGACTGTTTCTATATAGAAGTAGTGTTGGGTTTTTGTCAGATTTTAAACTAAATTTAAAGGGTTTACAACCCCTTTGGTCTCTGTCAATACAATTTCTGTTTCATGATACATACAGAGTTATGAGAAACACCAAAAAGCAGATTTAAATAGATCTAGACTGTCTTATCACATCCTTTCAGTTGTTTAACAAATTTTGTCCTCACAATTTCTCCTTCCAGAAGACAAGCTGGAATCTGTTCAGCTTTGATAGTCTCTTCACAAAATATGGTTCAGATAGTTTTATTTGTTGCACTTTTCAGTGAGTATATAGCAAGTTTTCCCTTTACAGTTATGTGACTTGAATTGCTTTTGATTCCTGCATTCATGTGAAGAATCTTCTAGCTTTTTTTGTCTTTTAAAAGGCGAGTAATTATTTCCATGTGATTTTCCCTCCTTCTTACATTATCAAAGGTATCATGAAGCAGTTTTCTTCAACTACTACTTCGGATCCTTTTCTTGAGAATATCTATCTTCAGAACCATAGCACTATTAAAAATCCATTATTTCCTTTATTTTTCTTCCTTTGTGACTTGCAAGAAAAGTAAAAAATGGATATAATACAATGAAACAAAATCATTACATCCCTTAGAGATGTTTGTGCTCTGCAAACATGAAAGCTATCCTGGAGTGACTATTACCAATTCAAACATAGAGCCTTTTGTACAGTATGGATCTGGATGTAAATATTTCTGGTTTCTATTTTGCTGTAGCATTAGGCACAACAATAAGAATAATCAACAAGAAATTTCCCTTATTTTCTGTAATTTTTTGAGAAAAAGTGAGGAAAGAGAGTATAAATTCCTCCAACTAAGTGTTTTATTGATTTCCACTGATGAAAGCAAAATGAAGGGTTATTTTCTTTATTTCTCCTGTTTTATTTTTCCTTGCTTTCTCTAGAAATTTTATCTTGCTTCTGAGAAAGCTTCAACAATAAAAGGCTCCCTAGAAATGCCAACAGACTGCATTAGGGACATTTTTAATTCTCTAGGTTGTAGAGATCTTTTTTCTCTTGGTTGTAAGTGCAATGTATTCTTGAGTATCTGTTGACAGGGTATTTGCCACATTATGAGGGGAGAATAGCACATATCCAAGATATCTGATGATGTTATGTCTCTGCTACTCTAGCTGCTAATTTTTAAGAAGCATGCACAATAATAAACACCACTGAATGCATGAAGCATCCAAAATATTACTATTTGTCTGAATTTAAAAACATCTTCCATGTAGATTTTCTATTTGGTAAATACACAGTGACTAAGTAATTCTTTCTTTCCCTGGATGCCTGAGGTGCAAGCACTGGTGTTCTGTGTTTCACAACCTTTCAGATGTAGCTGACATATTTTAAAAGCTAGACTATGTCTTCTAGATGCTAGCAGTTTGCCTCTCTGTCACATAACAGCTCTCATTCGACATCTTCAAGTTGTTTATCAGCAGCCTGTCACCTGCACCTGGCCATTTTGTACTCTTATCAATAATCTCAACTTAAAAAAATAATACTAATAAGTAGATATTGACTTCTGCTGAGATGCATATCAAGATTTATTGACCTCGGGGCAAACATTTACCAGAGTAACCTACAGTCAATAATTTATTTGTGGAGCAATAACCCTTGATGTTCACGGAAATACGAAGACAATCTCATGCATGTGCATTAAAGTCTCCCTAGCCCACACTGCAGTAGTCTGTAAGCCTACCCAAAAAACAGATTTCCAGGCTGCACATTCTGTACAGAACAGTACAATGGTTATTTCTCCTCTAGCTGAAAAGCAACCTCACTGAAGAGGAAAGGATTAAGAAAAAGGTAAAGAGATTTCATGAATGGCTCCTCTGTTCTCATTTCCTCAACAGAATCTTTTCAGAAACAAAGGAAATAATGAAAATTCTGTTGCTGGAGAGGGTAGCTCTTACCTCCAATCCTCCTGTCCATAGCCACACTTCTAACATAAACACACAAATCAGAACCTTACATACTTGTTTTTGTTTCTCTCCACAATTTCTCTAATAGTTATAATAATAATAAAAAAATCTATAAAATCTTCTCTGAATTACATTCCTCCCTTAGAAAAGCAGAAAATATTCAGCACAATCTTTGAAATAACAGAATTCCAGATTATAGATTATTTGTGTAGCAGAATTTTGCAGCAACATTGCCATATCATGCCTGACAAAATCTTCCTTCTACCATCAGTATTTACACATCAACTACATCTGAAAAAAAAAAAAAAAGAATTGCTAATAATAGTTGTTTGGGTTCTTTAAATAGAACATCCTACAATGTGAATTCCACTTGAGAGGAAAAAATAAACTACTTTTCCTAGACTCTGATTCAGACAAACACTTTTATGGATCTCAGTAGGACCAACAGGGAAAATTTGTGTGTGTTAATTTTCCCGTGCAAACAGATGTTCCAGATCTCTGTAGTAATGAACTTGGCCACGGCAGTCACTTACTGACTCACTACAATGTTTACAGTCATTAGTGTAAGCTACAAAATGTATGACAATGTTTGGATACATTCCCTCCTCCTTGGCTGAAATGGCCTTTTCCCAACTCCTTCCATTGCCACCTGAAGAATCCTTGTCTGGTGTGAAGCCTTCACCCATTACAACGAGCCCAGATTGTCATGATGATCTCGTACTGTTCATACAGAGCCTGATTACCTCTTATTTCAGCTTTGTGTTACTCCAGCTCTTTAAAATTTCAGTTTGATACCTCCAGGCTAAGCAAGACTCCAGCCCAAGGTTTGTACACATCACTAAACTCCAAGCACTCATTTACATTTTTGTTCTTTCAGTATCTCAGGTTTCCAGACTGAGAGAACAAAACAAGTTACTTTCATTGCCAAAAAGCTTCCTCTTCATACATCTTGTCATTTACTGTGCCATCTCATTTATAGTCAAACCTTCTCATTTATACCCTGATGTACAGCTGACTTTTCCTCTGCATTTTAAAAGAAATCTACCCACCTACTTCTTTATATTCATGATATTTGAATCAATAGATAACACTACCTTATTGTGCTTCCAGAAAAAAAAAAATTATCTACAGAGCCTACTACAGTGTCTTCAGACACTTTTACCTCTCTCTTTCTTCTACCTCCTTGTTGTTTTACCACATCCACTGCAGCTCTCAATAGAAAATACTTCTTCCCTTTGGCTGGGAAGAGGATGTTTTGACCACCTCTCAGATCACACTCGGGGTTCAAATGCAGCTGCTCCAATGGCCATAGCTGGTGGTGCCAGCTTTTAGGACATGGCTTGACTCTCTCAACTTAAAAAGGGTATTTTCAAATCAGGTTAAGCTTCACTGAAACCAGTAGTGTCAGCTCCCACCATTCATATCACTACAAATTACAGAGAAACATACATTTCTAATTAAAAGTTAAAATCTAGGTATAGTGCACAGCAAATGTTTAAATGCTCCGCAAGAAATAACAATGTTGAGTATTTTGGGGTGCAGAGACATATATATACATACATATATATGTATTTGTGTGTGTGTGTGTGGACGTGGGAGTGTATGGCCATGCACGTTTAAGGACAGCTTTACAGGTAAAGAAACAGGAGGACATTTCACAGAAACAACCCCAGGGTATGGCAAAAATGGCAGGTAAGAGCTGAGCTCTGATGGATACTCCCAACCAGAACAGAAAGAAAAGCAAAGACATTTGTGTAATTACTGCAGAATGGGTTCCTCCTGTCCATGGATAAAGACTTTCGTCAATCTGGAATTTGAGAACAAAAATGAACTAGAACAAGGATATTAGGAAATACACCACAAACAACAACTCTGGGAAGAAATCAAATGATAAGCTAGAGGGAAGAATGGCAGAAAGCCACTGGATGTCCATTTGGCCCCATAAAGGGAATTTAGGAAGAGGCTGACTGCTGCAGCTTGGGACCCTGCCTTTCCTGTCAGTTGTGAAACATCCAGACAGTTTTAGTACAGGGAAAATGCACTAAACTAGAACTGTCTAGAGTGAGTTAAGCAGCTAAAGGATGGAGAAAATTTACCCTGCATCAATGAGAATTTGCAGTTGTGAGAGACTGAAATGGTTAATGGTGTAAACATTGCTGGAATCATCGAAGGACTTGCCCACTGTAGCAAGCTGCAAAGAATGAGCTCCATGATCATTGACCATAAACTGTACATAGGCAGGCAAAAGTCCCAGCCCACCTGATTCCAAGAGAGGGGGACAGTATTTCCTTCCCTTGGGAAGCACGGCACCTGAGTGCTACCCCAGTGTGGGTTTTGAAATGCAGCCAGGATACCCACCAAGAGCAAAGGGCTCTTTATCTACATCATTGAAGACATAACGTGTGATACCTCTTGCAGCACAGAAGGTGCTTCTGGTTAGCAACCAGGATTCATCCTCTGAATGCCACTCAGTTTGCCTGCAGAGGGGCAGCAGTGAGAAAATGCATTACTGAATTAGTCAGTGAGAAAATGCATTCAACCACCATCTGAGCTCATCTAGAGGTTTGGTTAGAAAAAGTAAAGTAAAATCAGATCAGAATTGAACAAAACCTACCTCATCAAAAATAGGACAGACAATCTTTAGAGGTCCTTTCCAACCTATCTTATTCTATGAGTCTATGAACATTCAAGTAATTTTAAATAATTTTAATCCATTATTACAAATAGATTATAACATAACTCTGCAGCAAGTTAGACCAACTGAAACTAAAATATGGTCTTGACAATGTGAAATGGACGGAAAGGATAGAGGAAACAGTGTTTTCACAGCTGAACACAGGCTGCAGCAAAGTACAATGATGTTTCTGGCTTGGGCAGTGTACCTGTCACATCTGACAGTCCTAGAGAGGCAGCATAAAACAGCTCACCTCTCTCAACTCCCAGGTTATCTGCAAATGATATCCTAAGGTCAGCTAAAAATTCTAAGCTAAAAATTCTGCAAGAATTGGGATATTTAAAACAGGTCTCAAATAAACTGAGAACTGCTAATTTGACCCTAAATACAAAGGATTGATAGTTGTCCAAAGGCCTGATGTTTATTGGAAGTGTGTTATCAGCAAAAAAACTTCCATCAGCATAATGAAAAGAAGTTGTTCACTGAACTGCCCAGCTCTCCAAGCGTTCACAGATATGTAGAGTTTTGCAGGATTACATTCCTATAATACAATATTTTTTTAAAAATCAATTTAGCATTGTGAAACTGTACAGCAGTCAGATTTACCACTTTCAAAGTTACAAAGGCTCCTGTCATTGTCCCAGTATTGGCTTCATGATGGAAAAAACTAGTAAAAGTTTGGGAAGTAGCAGCAGTTTGGAGAGCTATTGACAAAAGTGCATGCTGAGCTGAGCTGGATGACAACCATCCACAGCAATGGTAATTCCATGGGGGAAGATCGTTGTACAACCAGCACCAAAGCCCTGACAGGGTGACAGTCAGACTGTTTGCAGCCTGGCCTGTAGATAAGGCTGTTCAGATCATGACTGAGCACCCACCCTGACAACACCTCGAACAGGTTCTGAAAACCTGCTTAATTGGAAAAATTACAGCACTGTGACCGTGCAGCCCCACGTAAGGAAGTTGCTGGTGCCTTGTTAAGACAGCCTAGCTGAAGTAATAGACTGCAAACACTGCTCTAGATAGGAAACAAAAATCTGATTTCTCAAAGGAGCGAGCATACTCTGGGAAAAAATTACTGTCTTCCCTCATCTTGTACTCTGCAGAAAGGGAAATGTTGCTGGTTTATGCACAGGTGATAAAGAAGAGATGCCCAAGCAGATAGAGGAGCTTCCATTTCAGGGCTACATAAAAACCACAAAAAATCAGGTGCAACCACAATGCTATGAATACATTTCAAAATTTAAAAATCACTGAAAATGTTGGGATTTCTATGATAGGATGGCCTCTGCTAAAATAAGCTGAAAAATTGACATGAAGATGGTGGGTTCAAAAGGGTTTTGAAAAGGATAAAGCTCCCAAACTGAAACCAACACTTTGTTTCTGTAGCCCTGTCAACTGTATTAGCTAGGTTTCATTTTCATGGTGAAGTGCTTTTTGTGACAACCATGACAAGTCCTGCACCTGCTAGCAGACCCAGAAAAGAAATCTTGTTGTTCTCTGAAAGAGTAGTAAGCAGGGAGTGAAAGTACTTGCAGAGGTTTCAGAGATTGGGGCTGTTTGGGTTCACTACAAGAAATCATGTGACAATATCAATTCCACCTCTCAACTTTTGAACTATTTATCTGCTTTCTGTTTAGGAAAAAAAAAAATCAAAGAAACAGCCCTAATTATGATAACTGTATTAAACTTTGCAGAAAGTGGCAAAATTAGCCATTGTTTTGGCTTTGAGACAAAAGGAAGAGGTTGGCTAGCCCTACCCCAGATGAGCTTACCTGTGGCACTTGGCCAGCCTGGGCAGGGCAGATCTGCTCAGCTCTGCCCTGGACAGGGATGTGTGTGATAATGGAAGAAGAAAGTGAGAACTCAGATGGAGAAGCAGTGAGACGTCCCAAAACAGATGGAACAAAACTACCTACTCCATACTGATTTTGCCAGTGTACTCGGGTCTGCAGGGCTAGCACGTTTTTATAAGTAATTTCCTCTGCATCCTTTCTGTCTTCATTCAGAAAAAGTGCCCCAGTACATGGAATTTTCTTATCTTTACAATGTCCAAATCTGACTACATCTTGTCCTTGTTAACCCAAGACTTTGCAGAAGTCTAAGAAATTTAGTTTTGCTTGTATTTAAAATTTGAATTCTTAACTAAAATATGTCAACCTGTTTGGGAAAAAAAATCAATAAGTTTTAAGTTCCCAAGAAGGCCAGGATTCATTCCTTCCCTGGTATAGCTGTGTTCAGTGCAAATCAGCAAGCCTTGT
This sequence comes from Onychostruthus taczanowskii, assembly GCF_017590055.1. Lineage (NCBI taxonomy): Eukaryota > Metazoa > Chordata > Aves > Passeriformes > Passeridae > Onychostruthus > Onychostruthus taczanowskii. The sequence continues at coordinate 3,306,133 of NW_024499573.1, read as the reverse complement.
TCCTGGATTGCCTTCACATTAATAAAGAATAGCATCTTAGAAAAGCAGTGGGAAGGAATTACATATGGTTATTCACTTGCCTCTTTACTGAATCCTGAGTAGGTCTGCTCATTTTTTAAGAAACCTCATGTTTTACCACCATAATGCTTGTGAACAAAGTGAACAAACTCCCTGTTCTGCATATCTGCTCTTTAAAAGTCCTCATCAACTGAATTCATCAGCTCCCTGAAGGTACATTTTCAGCTAAGACAGCCAAGGTTATTTTCTAAGGATATTATTTCTGGGTTAGCATTTTTAGTTTCTGCCTACTCAGACAGCTAGAGCCTTTCACTAAAAGGATGGAAACCATATTCACAATCATGATCAAATCCATTGTGAAATATGTATCCACAACCGAGCAGTTTTATCTTCCTTACCAGTGTGTGCTTTGAGATAGGCAGACAGGCATCAGCTCAGGTGAATTTCTGAAAATGTGCTCCAGAGAGGATGGCAAATAAAATCTCCCTGACTGGTGGTTTTGTGAGGAACAAATAAAAAACACCATTAAGAGTTTGAGAGTTACACAAGTCTGCTCAATGGAAAGCAGCAGCAGTCACAACCATTAATTGCCATTTATTTATTTTAACTATCAATCCAGGTGATGCTGCTGGCTGGGGCCTCCAATGGGGACGGGCATCCTCCAAGGGCCAGGCAGGTGGGGCAGGAGAGATGAAGGTGGAGAGGTGTCCTGTTGTGATGGGGTGAAGGGCAGACACTGGTGCAGGCTTGGGGAGAGGAAAGCAGAGTAACCTAACCCCAGAGCCCCACTGCAGCCCTGGAGGCACCCAGGACTTGTGTCACCTGGCAGGAGAGCCACCTGAGAAACCCAGCTTGCGGACTGCAGCTGTGTTTGAGTGATTTGGGAACAGGGATGTGCAGGCTGCACACCAGGCTCTGTATGCCCTGTCCTCCTCCCAGGCGTTCAGCTGCTCTGTTTGAGGTCTGCTCCGGCACCAGGCAGTGTAGCTGTGATATTTTCTGAAAAATCCTTTTGCCAGGATTTTTCTCCTGAGAAGCTGAGGAGCCTCAGGAAAGAAATGTAAACAATATCTGCTGCTGTGGAATGCGACAGGTGCAGCTGTGATCGATGCAGGTTCGTTGTTTCTAATTAATGGCCAATCACAGTCAGCTGGCTCAGACTCTCTGGGAGTCACGAGCTTTTGTTATCATTCCTCTTCTGTCCTTTCTAACCTTCTGATGAATCTTTTTTCTCTATTCTTTTAGTATAGTTTTAATACAGCATTTTTAATATAATATATATCATAATATAATAAAACAGCCTTCTGAAACATGGAGAGAAGATTCTCATCCCTTCCCTCGTCCTGGCGCCCTCCAACACAACCATACAGGCAGTGAAGTGCTCTGGGTGTGACTGCTGAGAGAAGAGCTCAGCTCTGGGAAAAGGATGTGTGGACAAGGCTTGACCCAGAGATTAGATCTCTTCTCCTGGTTTTCATTGGGATATATTCCAGGGACAGGAGCACCTGGCCATGTGCCATGCTGACCCTCATGGATGGGCCTCCCTGCCCAGCCTTGGAGCTGCCCCTTGACCATGGATGTGTTTGGTGGCTATCTGAACCTGGTTATCCTCACTTCCCTCACTGTATATGGATTCCACTGCTCCAGGTTTCGAATCTGCTGTGTCAGCAAAAGAATATTCCGTTTCCAAGGTAATTCAAAATCTTTAGAAATAAACTGTGTTTGACAACTGTATAAATGGAATTAGCAATGTGGCAAACTGCACAATGTCTTCATGAATGAGTCTGATGAGCAAAACAGCCTGGCCTTTAAGAGGGATAGGCATAATTTTTGCTTTCAATCATTTTATTCAAACATCAGAGTGCTTTTGCACCCAGAGATGGTAAATTCTGGAGGACCCTTATGTGTTTTTCAGAAAACTGTACCCAAAAAAATCCTCAAGATTCCCCCAAATTAGCCCAAAATTGTTACACAGGACCCAGATATGACACCAAAGACATTCACCTTTACCTGAACTCCAAAAAGGTCATCTACTTATTTGGTCCACATTTTCAGAACACTTTTAAAATTGTGTTCAGATTTAAAATAACAGGAGCCCATTATCTAAAAGACTCATCAATTCTTCTTGTTGGCTTCCAGATTATTCTAATTATTTTTAAAAATTCAAGCATGTCTCTGTGTGTAGCTTTTATATAAAATTACCTAAGTCACGAATTGTATGTAATTAAGTTATCTCACCACAGCAGCAGAAAGTTGTTTGGCCCTAGCAGAAGAAATTATGGTGGCAATTTTAAAGGTTGTAATGAAATATGAGAATGGTCTTTTGCTTTCTAATATTAGATCACATCATTTACCTCAAAAGCAGCAAGTAATTAAACTGTGGCTTTGTTCATTAGATAACTTATTTTAAGGCAGTCAACAAATCACTAGCTCTGCGGTTAAAAACCCCACAACCTGCCTCTTAGATCCTTAGCTGTGGGCTTGGCTAGAAAAACAAATCCTTTTCCTAAACCTTTCTGGGAAGGGTAACCACCATTGAATTACTGATTTGTAGCTGATGAGCTTATCCCCTTTACTCCTGCTCACCGATCTGGCGCGCATTGGAGTTAATCTGGGACACACCCAAAGCATGTTTATCAGTGTCCTTCTCCCTCCATTCCCTGGGCTCCGTGGCTGTTCTCAGGGGTGCTTCCTGTGGAGCAGCAGGCTCCCCGTGTCACCGGCTCCATCCCTGGAGTCAGCAGCAGCCTCTGCCAGCGGCAGCGGGGCCGCGCTGCGCCTGCTTCCATCCTTCCTCCCTGTGCATGCATTAGGCATGAAATCAAGCACTCTTGTTTGCACAAGCAGCTTCATAACCTGTCCTAGATTTCTGGGAAATAGAGATTTTCCTGTCCAATTCTCTTCCAGCTTCCTTATTGCTAAGAAGTTAGTCCAAGTTTTCCTCACTTACTTTTTCTGTTGCAATATCTTTTTTTTTTAATTTATTTTTTTTTTATTCAGAATGTTGCTGTCATCCCAAATTTGTCTTGCTAAATACTTCTGCTTTCAATTCTAAGACTCCCACCCACCACCATTTATCGGTAAAAAGATGAATTCAGATGAGTAATAAATCTTTTGAGCTCTTTAGTGTTTGCAGAAATGTTTATTTGCCACAAAGACTGACACAATATACAGAAAACTCATCCATTGCCTTTGAACTGTTAACAATATCAACTGTTAATGCAGTCCTTTCACATAAAGAAAGCCAGATAGCTTGAATTTCCCCCTTTAATCACTATTCAACTTGAAAATGCCTCTGAATGGAAGTGACAGAAATTAGCTGTATTCAGTAAAAGCAGTAGGCACGCATTAAACACAGAAAACTCTTGTTCATTTGGCCTCTCATTGCCTGCCACTTATGCTACCTACCACTACCCAGGTTCTCAGGTCAAGGGACAAAGTAGGCAATCATGTAAATGACTGCAGTACAGACCTTTTTCTCCCATCTGCCTGCAAACAGAGAAAAAGAGAAATCATGTTAAAAGCAATCACTGTTATTTCAGCCATCTAATTTTTCTGGATCTTCTCACATCTCTCCATGGTTTCAGTGACCTTACCTACCTCAAACAGAGTCTCCAGAAAAAAGCAGAGAGGGAAATAAGCTCCAAGGACTGTCAGTGAGCACAGGAAGTTGCAGTGTCCTGTCATAAGTGAGCCTTGATGATGATGTTAGTTTCTAAGTAGCATGATATTCCAAGAGAAAAATAAAGCTTTAGTGCTTTTAAAACACTTTCTGCAGCACAACAAAGAATGCCATAAATGCCTATCATTACCCTACACCATCTTGCAACAGAAATAGATTCAAAATGTTTTGTATTAAAAAGGCACAAATAATTGGAAGGAGAAAAGAACAGTTATAGGCAGGAAAGCAAAAAGTTGCAACACTTACTATGGAAAAGGACACATTAACAATAGGCACATTTGGGCTTATTATGGTCACATATGTGACATTCAAAAGTCCCTGCTCAGACTTGTGTCCCATAGATTTAGGTTTTGCTTAGACAAAGAGCAAATTAACCTGAAGTCTGCAGAAGGCAGAAAAGAGCAGGAGAGGAGGAGGGAAGCCTCCTTATCAACAGGCAGCAGCAGTTCCTAAGGAAAGATGTGACAGGCATCCATCACCTCTGTGCTCAACAACCCACTGCACCAGATGCAGAACAGGCTAATGATAAACAGCCAGATCCAAAACAGAAAAAAGATTCCAATCCAACAGTAAAAGTTTTACAATAGGTTATGGCCAGGAGTGAATGCAGGACACTGGGAAGCTGAGTCCATTTAGGCGTTGGCAGTTTTGTGGTCACTGAAGTCTTCTCTGCAATGTGCTACTTCCTCACAAGGTGATGATTCACCATAGCTGTGTTCACCAGAAGAGCTGAGTTTCTTGTTTTCTACTCACAATGATGTTGAATCTCATCACTTTTCAGTGCCTCCTCTATTTTTTCCAAGATTAATGTTGAATAAGACAGAGACAAAGAGGAAATCACTGGTTTGCCCAGGCATCCCCAAGGAGAGACTTCGTAAACTTGCCTAACTTTCAAAGTGAATCCCACCTTACATATGGAGGCCCATGAATTAATTCTTTGGGTCTGGATCCACCACAGCAAAGAAACTTGAAAAAGCATACTTTTGTGATTTGTTTCTGGAACAAAATTATGCCTAGCCCTTGTTAAGTCAATGCAAATGTCTTAAGGTCTGCTGTTCTAAGTTTTTACAGAAAATTAAAAATAATCCTACACATGTTTGTGATTAAGGCACTATCCTTTGCCTATTTAGCAGACTGAGTGTGCTCTGTAAGGGTACAGATTCATCTTTGAGCCCCAGCTGAGACTCATTTCTCTACTGACATACACAAGAAACATAATCAAGCAATGATGCGAAATAATGAAACCGTTGAAATATTTTTAAAAGAAACATCCTTGGAAATACATTCTACCCCTCTGCTGACTTAAAAATAAGATATTTGGTGTAGTTACTGTTCCTACAGTAATAGTACACTGCTGGCATTACTGAAACAGAAGAAATGAATCATGCAGGTTGGATTTTATGACACTGCCTTGCGCCCAACCTCAACAGGTCTGCAGGGTGCAACCCAAGAGGTTGGCCACTGGTCACCTGAATTTATGAGCTCCATGAAGAACTTGCTTTCACAGGACAGAAAGTGGCAACAAAATTTGCCTAATATGTGGCCAACATTCACAGGAACTCCAAATTCATCACGGTTTCAAATGGCCTGGTAGAATGGAGAGTATTCCAGTTAAATTTCCCACATCAGTATTCAGCCAAATAAAATTATCTGAACTGCTAAGGACTGTTAGGCTCATGTAGGTTTTTTAAAACCTTCCACCTGGTCTATTTATCAAGAATATGCAGTAATAACAAAACAAAAAAACTCTTAAAACCAAACATAGTCACTCATGCACCAATAGGTAACTCTCATTTTGGAGCTCCTTAGAGCCACCCTAGTGCATCTATTATGTCAGGAAATTCATTCTAGTATTTTTATCTGAAATTTTGCAGATGTTAATGCAAATGGAAAAGCACTGACTGAAACCAAAAATAATATCTAAACAAGTTATTTTAATAATGACTGAATTAATTACTGAACAGCACAGGGCAAACATACTAATATGGGTTATATTAGCCACAAAAAGGACAAAGCATAAAACATTCCTCTTCAAAGTTAATCTGACTACAATGCTATCAATGTTATGATAAGAAATCTTCCAGAAATGGCTAAAGGTTGTAGCTCTTAATTATATATTTACAGGTAACATTATTCTCTCTGTGATCAAGGAAATTAATTTTCATTAGGGATTAAAACCTTTACATTTTTTTTTCCTTCAGAAGCAGCAGTAATGAGATGTTGGACAGATCAAATATTGGTTATGGCAAACTTTCCTTATTAACTTCATACAGGAAGAAGGCAGTGTAACACACCATAATAACACCCCAAGAAATACTCTGAATTCTCAGAGAGGCCTGAAAGGACAGATATTAAATTTTGGGAAAGTTTAAAGGAATGCATGGTCTTTAATAAGGCCTCATTCATTTATTTATGACAACTGATAGTAAAGACCTTCCTGTAAGTTACAAGGGAAATAGAACCATACAAAATTAAAGAATGGCCATGGACAGAAAGCCTTTGGCCTTTTTCATTTATTTATTTGGCCTATTTATTTTCTCCATAAGAGCCAAACACAACAATAGCTTTAAGACCTGGTTCTGTGGAGCTGCACAGCAGGCAAGTCGTGCAAGAAAATTCCTCCTTTCTCAACTCATGCCGAGTGACAGGCAGGATTGCTCCCTGCCTGCAGAGGAGGGGAGGGAGTGCAGCTGGAGGTGGCTCAGCCAGGGCCAGAGGGGAGCCTGGGACCCCACATCAGGCTCAGCACACCCATGGCTCAGCAAATGGCACCTCAGAGGCTGCTGTGCACTGCCATGAGTAAGTGATTTGCAGGCAAAACAGGAAAGAAACTGGTTTATGCTGGACTCCAGTACTGCAGGATGGTCACGTGTGTGCTGTGACCCTGGAGAGGGAATGGCTTTTCTACTAAACCTGGAAGATGCCCACTTGTCCTCGCATGGCAGCCAAAACCTTTCAGGAGTTTTCCATAAATGGGAGAGGCATCCTGGGACAGCCATCAGGGTGACCACCAGGGCATCCTCCTGGCCAGGGGACAGTTTCTAAGGTTTAGGTATCTAGGCTTTCTAATTCAAAGGAAATGTTTGATAGTGGGTATTCAGCATCTCACACAATACTCACTCTCTGGAGTATTCCCTTGGGTGATTCCTGCCTGAGACAGGAGATGACTTTCCTATTGCCTTCAGTTTTGCTGGAACTGGCAGAGTGCTGCATGTGATTTTGATCATTCCAAATCAGCATCTTCTAATGAAAAATCTTTTTATTAAAATTCCCAATCAGCTATATGTCTCATCTTGGAATTACACCATGAGGTTAGCTCTGAAAACAACCAATTTTTTCCCAAATGTTTCCATGGACAGATTTGAAAATGCCTTTTCATTACTTCTGAACCAATCTTGCCACTAAATCCTATAAACAGACACTGGAAATGTCTCCTTATTGCTGTTTATCATTGAATAAAGCAATTGAAAAGCTTTTACAATGTGAACTGATAGTGGCCAAAGCCAGAATGTGAGTGATTCATGCAAATCAACAGCTCCCAGCCATATCATTATGGATTAGGGATGTGAGACACAGCATTAGTGGCAAGCATCTAGGAAATGCAGAAATGAAAAGCGTCACCTCTCCCTGAGTCTTGCACTAAGCAGCAGGACAGATGCCCTCTCAAATTGTCTACTCAAGCAGAGAGGGCACCACAGAGCACCATTAATGGGAAGGTCCACATGATTGTGTAACACTTGCCTATTTATAAGTTCAGAGGAATGCAGCATGCATTATTTATTTAGTTGTGCTACATGGTAATTAGCAGGGCTGGAGACTGGAGAGCACAGCCAGTTAAGAGGTCAGACGTGCTCCTGTCACAGCTCTGCTAATCCCCAGCAATCTGCCTCCAGCTGTCAGCACCATTTGCAAGTGCTCTCTTATCTGCTGCAGTGAAGCTGGGTAGCCATGAGTCTCCTTGGGCTTCTTAAATAAAGTCCTCTTTTTCTTTATATAGACTTTGACAGAAAGAAAATAATACACATGTTCTAACATAAATATTCTGTGGCCTTTTTTGTATGACCTTTCATTGCTTTAGGGATTTGCAAGAAATTATTATCTTGGAAATGGAGTCAAGAAAAGCAGTCAAATTTTGTACAGGCAATCAGGTTTTCCTTAGAAACTAGCATTTGATGCAACACTTTCACAGGTAAAATATTTTTACAAAATACCAACGGTTAATGTTGGACTTTTCTTTGGCATCTCAGCTGACAAGCAGGTGGCTCAGTGACCATGGTAGATTCGAGGGATGAGGACACGGCTCACTGTTGGTGGAAACAGGGTGAATCAGATACGTGGGCAGGTTGAGTGAGTGGCTTGGCACTGGGGTGTTGACTGGAGAATTTTGGCAGCCCAACAGGGTGCAGAAAATGGCTGTGTTTTCAGGATATGTTGAACTATGGGAGGAGAAAAGTTAGTTATGATTGATATGTCAGGACAGGAGCTCCCGTCACCCTTCCATCTATGCGAGCTTTGGCTTGCACTGCCCTTCCCTGCTGGAAAGCAAGCATCAGTGGGAAAAACTCTTCCCCACGGGCCACCTGAAGTACATTCATACTGCAAACAATGAGATGTTGAGGTACTTACCCTAGACAGTTATCTCACAAAGTTACCAGACTACAGATCTTTGTGCAGTCTGATCATTGCTGCTTCATACCAAGAGGCTTTCAGTAGCCAAGCAGAGCAGGCACTTTGACCTCGTGCTTCAGGCTCGAGTGCAGCCCTGCTCTGAAGGCTGCTGAGTCATGTTCCATGAGAAGAAGGGATGGAGAAGAGCAAAAATGGGAAACAGACGCCTGACTTTGTAATCAGCCCAGTGGCTGTTGTCTTTCCTCCTACAGTGCAGGAGCCACAGGTTCTGGCTCCGTGGTTCTGAGGCCCATGAGCTTTGGGCTTACTGGTCAGAATCCCAGCAGGTCCTGCACTGTGGAGTATCTTTTTCCTGAGCCATCTCATCTGCTGACTATCTTCAAAGCTTATCAAAATAATCTTAAGCTGACAAGCTACTTAGATAGCTTCCTTCCACACCTCCAGGTCTTAGGGACAGGAATTCCTGCTCATCTCCCTGTAAGCACACCCAGCCTCCTCACAGTCCTTTGCTGCCAGGCTGTGTGCAGGGTGTCTTTGCTCCCTTAAGCTATCTCAGGAACACTGCAGTGAAGTGAGCTAGATCCCTCCTGCCCCTACCCAACCCTCCAGTGTTTCTGCAACAAGTCCTCCCTTGCAGCCTGATGCCTATGCAAAGCCTTTGGTAGGAAAGGCAAAACCACACACAAAATGGTGTTCCCTAATCCAGATCTGAACTAGAAAGAAACTGGAAAAGAAATAGTAACCGCAGGAGAAGTAGTAATATTAGAAATTTTGAAATATGAGTTTGATAGGAACCTGGTGAACTGGCAGGAGAATCCAGTCTCTGCTTTTTTTTTTTTCTTTCTTTAATTTAAACCAGAATTAATTCAGGGAAGGCCTATGGAGCACATTAGCCAGAAGGTCAGACCAGGTGTTCGAGGCAATCCTCTTTGTCTTTTTGGTGTATGAAAATGGAATTTCCAGATGAAAGAAAAGGCACCTCATTCTCTGTACCAGATTCCAGCACAGAGACCAGCCTGAACACCAGTGCACAGTGCCTCAGCCACCAAAAAGACACTTCTCCCTTCTTACTGCAATCTCATGCTGCTCTCCAGGCTCTTACACTGAGCTAAGGCAAGGTCCTCCTGGCACTGCAGATAGACAGTGTGTCCCCATGCATCAGACTCCTGTGCACCACACTTTTGGGGTCCCTGAATCCCTGCATGTGCAGAAGAGGACTGTCATTTGAGAGATTTCACAGGAACAGGCTTTTCATTACACAGTTTCACTGTGTAACACTCTCATCAGCTGCACCAAGGACTATGGCCCTAGAACAAACCTGGATTCATTCATTTATAAAGAATGAAAAAGACAGAAAAGGCCATTCAATACTAAATAATACCTCTTTGAAAACATAGCATGAAGTTTTCTGTTGATCTAGGACATATTATCATGTCAGGGTCACTGTATGGAGCTCCACTTAGAGGGATGTTTGGTAATCCTAGCAGGGTAATCTGGCTATAAAGAGACTGGAGCTAAGGTTATGGACCTGGACATGACACAACATCCTTCCCAAGCAGCCTTGAGCCAGTGTCAGAAAACCAGCATCTTCAGAGTTAGACCTGAGTCTAGACTGCTGGTGTAAGTTCCCTCAGCCTCAATTTTCTCCTCATCAGCCATCAGCAGAGCTGCCTTGCTGCTGCTGGAGCTGAGAGGCTCAGCTCATGGAAGTTTGCAAAGTGCTCTAGCACTCTTAGATCAGAGAGTGATTAGAGAGTCCAAAGCAGGAAAGAGGAACCTTTTCTTCCTGAGGCCCAAACAGGCTTTTAACAGGTTATATATTAACCTCTTGCTCTCCAGCAATAATTCCCACAGGAACCCAACCAATACAGCAGGGTGGAATGTCTACATGAAATGAAGCTACAGGCTATATCCAAACACATCCCAACTACAAAGTAGCATGATGTGATTTATTAAGCACTTTTAGAAATGTTAACACATTTCTACAGCAGACATCAGTAGCAAGTAATTCACATAGCTGACTTAACTAAGAAACTCTGTGTTGTGCTCAAAGCCACTAAGGGTACTTTTGCAAAGTACCAAATTGCAATTTGAAACTAGAAAATCCGGACATTTACCTCACTGTTTGATCTGAGAGTAGGTTGCCTTCCACTTAGAGCTGAAACTCCATATGCAAGCGATTTTTCATTCCTACTCAAATTGCTTTAGCTATTTTTAGGTCATATGAGTAGAATAAATATCATTAAGGATTTTTCAGGCATTTTTAGAATCACTTCCTAACTAAAAAAGATATCATTTTCACAAAAATTAATTCTCTAGTCATCTACCCATAAAAGCACTCAGACCTTTTGATATTGTAAAAACCAAATAATGAAAAATTACTGAGTTAACCACATTAAAAAAGCTCATACTGTACATTTATGGCAGCTATTCAATATAAAAAATTTTAGCAAGCACAGGTACAGAGCTGGACTGGAGGCAGAGCCAAGCTGTGCTATAGTGATTTAGAGAAAGAGACTAAGAAATTCAAAATGAGCACTGTGAAGCAAATGGCATGCCATTACCACTAATATCTCAGTGAAGTTTGGCAGAGCATTCTTTAAAAACGCAGCTCAATCCACGGACATGAGCCAAAGAGCCCTCCGGTGACCAGTTTTGGGAGTTTAATGTCTGGGAGAGGATCACAAGTCAGGAGATGCAGACTGGGTTCCCAGCTCCCCAGGCACCATGCTTAAGCCACTTCTGTTCTCTCTGGCCCTGCTTCCTTCTTGCCTTGTCTGTTCTGAACATAGAACATTCTGGGGGACACTGGACTCTGTACCTCTTGGGCAAGGCTCAGCACAGCAGGGCTCAGATCCCAGCTGGACACCTTCCATGCTCAAACCATGGGAGCCCCCATGGAACAGGCCAGCTGCCCTTACACAGAACCACCCTGTGCTTGCCCTAGATGGCTCTACAGATTGCTCTTCCTGCAACCACAGCATCACAGGCCTGCTTTTCCCCATGCACAAATTCCTGCTGCCTTATCTCCATGTTTGACACCATCTGTATTTCTCCTTCATCCTGGTAATCTCAACAACCTCCCCACCACATGGAATAACTGAAGTTTGCCAGAATAACCTCCTCTCCTGCTCAGCCAACTGACAGAAATGAAACTAGGAATGTTACCTGCCCACAGTCTCAGGAGATGCACACAGTAGATGCAAACCTACGACTGAGAGCTTCCTTGACTGCCCCATCACCAAAGAGCTGCCCTTTCCTTTTTTATCCAGACAGGCAGTGAGTTCCTGTCACAGGTGCTGAATTCAGTGAGACTTGTCCTCTTGGGTGTTTGCCACAAACCATTTTCGTCAACTGCCAGGAAAAAAGTCAAAAAGAGATGAGACTTTTTTGGGAAGGATTTTACAGAGAAATGAAAATGGCATGAGACACCTAGGAAACACAAGAGGAGTTCAAGCAGGAAGCAGGACATGAGATGCTGTCCTCTCTGCTTCCCTGACACATCTACTTAGGCTGGAAAAGATAATTCTCTGATGTTTCCAGGTCCCAAAACACCAGCACTGGAGCCAGGTGGCTACTGCAACATATCTGACACACAGAACAGAGCAGCCAAAGGTGTATTCATGCTGTAAGTTGCACCTGCTCTGCTGTCAGCCATCCTTAGCTGTCCGTAATGAGCAGAAGGTGACAACACAGGTGACAATGGAGACAGGCTATGGGGCAGAAGCTAGTAAGTTATTAATTATTCTGAGTGACTCTGGATACCCAAAGAGAAGCACAGCCTGCTCAGAAGCCAGGAGTCACTACTCTGATGAGTTCCCAAGTCTGAGCTGTAAGAAAATTGATCAATTATCAAAAGAGAGAGCACAAATCCCTTGGTCACTCTGCAGGACACATGTGTATTTCTGTGTACACTTATCCTGATTGCTCAATTATCTGAGACTTAAGCCCCATGCTTTAGAATGCCCTTCAAAGTGCAACACAGTGAAGTCAGTATGGACAAGTGCAGCACAACAGCAAATGCTCAGCATTATTTCAGGAAATGAGGAGCTCCAGTCAACCCCAAGAGTACTCTTCCTAGGAACTGAAAAGAAGAGGCAGCTCTGTCTTCACCTCTCACATTGAGCTGAAACTCAGATATACATATTTCAAAGAACTGCTCAGCATATTCAGTATTTTTACCCCTTTCAAAAAGGAGAAAAAAGAACACAGCTTTCCAGGCTGGATCACACTCAAAAAAGATTTCTAGTCTTGAAGCCATGCAGCCATTTCATCACTTTGCCCATTGAATCTCCTTCAACATATACCAGTGTGGAGAGTAATCCCCAGCAAATGCTGGCTGCAGCAAGGGATTTTCTGCTCCACTACTTCTGAACATCTCCAAGCAAACACTGGACAAATTGCACAAGGGAAGGGGTCAGTGCCATTGTGAATATTTCATCTAGACAGCACAACAAAATCCAGCACAGAGAATAGAAAGGTAGAAAATCCGTGAAAAATCACTTTTCAATTATTCTTTTACTCAGTACTACTTGTTCTTTGGTAAAACACTGCAGAGTGATTCTCTTGCAATCAGAAGGAGAAGAAACCTCTGCTCTTACAATCTATTTTTGGAAACTGAAAATCTCATTCTGCTTTTTTCTTAATTCCTGCTCAGAGGAATTTTGTGATAAGGATGTAAGCCTTGTAGCTTATTAGAAATTATACAATTAACATTCAAAAAACCTACAAGTATTGATTTTTTTTTTTTATTAAACTTTGCTTTTATAGACAATGACTGCATAGACAAATTTATCTCTCAGGTATTTTTCCAATTTCTAACACTTCTCTGCATGTTAACACTTAATGTCATACATTTTCTTGTAGAAAATTTTCTTGTATTTTCTTGTATTTACCATTTCTGCTGTTTTTCTGTTCTCTACATAAATCTTTTTTAAAATAGGATCATCATTCAACCCTGTCATTTTGCCCAGATTTCTAAATTTTTGTCTTACTATCTGGTTTTCCTACTAGGTTAAAGATTACTCTTTTATCCTAAAAAAACATACATTTGGAAATTTTTACCACAGAATCTCAGGCTGCGGTTTCTGGGTTAATTGTTATTTTTTCCCCATTTTTGTTCACCCTCAGACTTTCAGCAAGTATCTCAGAAATTTTGTGATTTTTTAGAGAGACGGTTCTTGGAGATCTGTGTGAATACAAAAAATGTCACACTAACCTTCAGTGTTCTAGACCAAATTCTGGAGATGAGAATCTGAATCCAATATGACTCTAAATGGCAATTCCTTCCAAAATGTACTTGGGTTTTGTGACACTGCACTTTCATGAAGACTTTTGATTCTAAAGGGTGTTGGCTCATGACTACTTGTGGTTAGTTGACTCATGGTTAGTTTGCAATAAAATTTGAGAATTCAAGTATCATCAACAGTTGCATCTGAATCCACATTGCTGCCAGTTTTGATATTCTGCCAATTCATAGTGATTCCCACTATGTAAAGTATCTTCAGACCTCAGGACTCTCACCTCTGGCCTCTCATCCTTAGCACATCATTCCCACCACCTCCTAGGACTGCAAGGACAGCAGCTGCCTGTCAAAAGTGCCATCTGCCATAGCACTGTGGTCCTGTGTTCCTCCCCAGCCCAGCCACCTGCACAGCCCTCAGCCCTGTAACAGGCTGTGCCTGAATCCTACCAGTCTGGTCAGACCCAGACAACAACAGAGCAGAGGAAGAGGCTGGGTTCTATTCTGGGCTCTGCTAGTGATGTAACACAAAAACTGGCAGACAGCACAGCACTTTGCCTTCGGTCGTTAAAAACTGGGAGAGTGGATATGTCTATCCTTAAGTAAAAAATATTTTGAAACAGTTGGCTGAAAGCCACTATGTAAATGCTAACTATGCATTATGAGACACTGCTCCTACTTTAGGGCCCTTTCTCATTCACAGATGTTATGCTCTTAGTCAGCCACAACAGTATTCTTTAGATACTGTAGGATATCTGGAGAAAATGTACTGTAGGAGATCTGGAGAAAATAAACTCAGTAGCCATCTCCTGGGAAGGGAAAAGAATGATCCTGACTCTGGCACCTCATTACAGTTTCTACAGAGTGAAGGAAGCAATATTAGCATACTGCTCTGTACAGCAGCAGATTGGTAAAACTCCATGGTGTGTGCTACCCAGTAAAGCTGACTAATGGACCTGTCTGGCATTGAACTCTATAGATCCATGAATTCATTTTATGAAGAGAAAAAGTCTCCCAAAGCATTTTCAAAATTCAAAACAGGATGCTGATGATCAGGCAATCCTCTGACTGGCACTTAATGTTGGAATATGTCATTGCCCACAGAAAGAACAAATAATCTCTCTTAAACCTACCTGCAGAGGAGCAACTAACACAACTGTGGATATACTTGGTGGGAACAAAGGTTCATCTAGCCTGGAATGACATTTTCAACAGCTGACAATATCAGACATTTAGAAACAAGACGAATTTGGTTTTCCCCTGTCATACCATCCTTACTCCCACCAGTCTGCCCAGCTGTGACACACATGCAGACCAGTAACAGCCATCACTGCATCTCTTCTCTCTTAATTGTCTAATCCTTTTCTGAAGCAACCTGTGCTTCTGCTTTCCATGTTCTTTGGCAACAAACTGGAGCAACAAAAGGTGGTGCATCACAGCACCATGCTCTGCACCCTGCTGTGACAGGCAGGAGGACCAGCCTGGTTCCTGATGATGGCACTCCCAAGCCAGCTTCCTGTGTCCTACAAGAAAAGCAGGAGGATGTTAGATGTGCTATGCAGTTTGTCCAAAGCACGATTTAGGACAATTTCCTGCTGTTCTCCTCATTGACCTAAACCACAAACATCCATAATAAATAGAATATTACACTGAAGACCTGAGGAGATTTCAAAGAGGAAACATAAGAACATGCCCTGTTTCCATTTCTAGTTTGTTGTCCTCCTTATGGGACATCCATTCCCCTTCTTGGGAAAACTCATGGAAGACAGAATCAAGCTAGCTACAGGTGAAATGAAGGCTGCAACAGCCACAACAAGCTTCAGGGGATGGGTACATGCTGGGTTAATGTGCTGCCTTTCATCAGGAAGAGCCTCATGTGCCTCTGTGGGCACTCCTGCAGAGGTCCCTTCCCCCTGCCATTTGTCAGCAGCCACGTTTGCATGACCTGAGTCAGAAGCTACAGTCACTCCACTTAGTCCTTGCATGAGAGTGCTCTGCCTCTGCAGCCACCACAGCTAAAAGAATTGAGGGAGCCCCTGTGCCAACCCCTCATGAGCCCCTCTGGGCATGAAGACTTTATTCTCTTGTATTTTAGGCCATAAATTGGAAATGACAGCAAAGTAATCAGGAGAGGATCATGCTGTGCCTCCTAACTCTCCTGAGTCTCCACTGATTATATAGGAGAAATCCAAGCAGACATGGAATTAAATAACTTCCCTTACGTTGGACTAGTTGAAACTGCTCTGTAAATGACAGATTGCTAACAGCTCCCTTAATGACATCACCCAATATGTCATAAAATCTGCTGCCAACACTATGGATTTTTTCCCCCAGACAGAAACATTCTCTGGCTGTAGAGCAGAAGTTTCATTGGCAAAATGTGGCTCAGGAAATAACCTATAAAAGGTTCTCAGTGCATAAGGTGAGTACCACCCAAAAACTCACTGAAGAATAAAATTATCCTTGGCACTGCTTTCCTGGAACAGTGCCCCATGTCAGATTTTTCAAAGTGTTTGTGATTGAAATTATCCATCCACCATCTCTGCAGGTAGCACTCACAACTTAGGAACAGTATCCAGATCTTTGCCAGCTTACTAGCCTTGGGTGAAAACTGTTATCTTCTTATTGCTTTCAAGTTTTTTTGGAAGGAAACTCTTCCCAGATGAGTATTTGCATTAGAGAAGAAACAGATATACTTGTAGTACAATAACAATGATTATTTACCTGGAGTTTCACTATTATCCCTTTACTTCCAGGCTCACATCAGTTCTTTTGCCAGAGCTGCAAGTGACAACCAGAGCATACATAGCACAAGCAGCCTTTGAGAATTTCTCAGAGATAATTCAGAGGTTCTCTATTTTTCAGACACCAGGAATCTAGCTTGCAGCAATGCACCACAAAATGACTACCCATCTTTTAAAATTTTGCCTGTAGAACTCACTTGGACAGCCATGACCACACAAAAAGTGCTTATTTATCCATTCCTGTAATTCTGTGCTACGTGTACCTTCTCATCAGCATGCCTTGTGTGAGAATTAGCACAGCTTCACAGACTGTTTTCAAAAAGAGTAAATATATTTGTAAGGGAAATACCTCTCTAAGTGGAGCCACTGGTGAAGAAGGAGAAAGTCCTCCTTCCTTGTTGAGAAAAACTAAATTCTGCTTCATGGTGCAGTGCACTGAAAGTCTCCAAGATTTGGTCCTTCTGATCAAGGTGAGGTTGCTTCTCTTCACTCAGTTGCAGAAAATCAGTGTTGGCTGCTGTTCCTCTGTCACTCTGCAATCAGATCCTCTTCTCTATGCAAGTTATCTTTCCTGCATTCCCTCACCTATGCACTCAAAACAGCCACAGCTGAACAACCAGAACATGCATAGGAAGAAGGAAAAAGTGGAATGCTAAGTCTTGTGTGAATTTAAAGCTAGTGCACTCGTCGGCAAGGTCCCAGGATGAGGCTCAACTGCCTTTGATAACTCCTCGTGTATCAAGTGTACATCTGTTCCCTGCAGCAATTCTTGCCAGCAGAACACCCTGCAGAACACCAGTATGCTGGGGATGCTGAGAACCAGTGGTCTGAACAATCTGTCACTCATGTACACTGAAAAGAGAATCACTGTAGAGACACTCGCTGGCACTGTGAGTAAATGAGCCATGAGCTACATATCTGGCTTTGCTGCAGTTGTTTTCTGAAAGAAAAGGCAAGTCAAAAAGGAAGTGTAACACATGGCTGAATGATGAAGTGACCAAATAAATAGCATTAACTAAACCTTGCTTATCTGTCAGTCATTCCTCTCTGTATGGAAGCAGTCTCTCAAGCTGCCCATGATGATGACAGCCTCGGTACCTGTTGGGGTTCCTGAACTGATGCATTTCAAGCTATGTCATCTTGTTTTGTTATACACTCATCTTGTTCTTGCTGTCCAAGGGAAAAACATGGTTTGGCCAAATGTGTTGCACCACAAGTACTTCCAATATATGGAATAAAAGGCTAAAATAAACACCCATGAATTTTGTTCTCAAATTCAGATCTGCTCTGCCATGACTGCAAAGTGACAGATGTCAAAGGCAAGCCGAGTACCTCATTAATGCAGAGATAAACACACAGAATACGCTGTTTGGAATGACAATGCAGTGTGTTTATGTACATATGCCACTATTTATCATTCTGCAGATGGTTGCTCACAGTGATGTACATCCACAAATATGTTTAATTTTTCATTTTCCTTTTTTAGGTAATTACCATTTTTCCTTGTTTACACTGTCTATTTCTAAGATGGCCTAGAGATCTCTGAGTTTCTCTGAGGGCAAGGGGTCACGTTGCACAAAGCAGACCAGAATCAGCATGCAATCAGTTATTTGCAGTAATAACAGTTCATGCCTGTAGAGCATTTTTAAAGAAATTATCTTGCTCTCATTTTATAGCCAGGAAAGCCCAGAGAGGTGAAATGACTTCCCCAAGGTCGCACAGCAGGCTCTGCTCAGTACATAGTTACTATTGTTGCAAATTGGGTAGCTCATCAAGCTTATGCTACTCACACCACTCAGATACAATTCAAACAATAATTATTATTTCTCCTGCAATTTGCACGGCAGTCAAAGCTGGAGGCCACAATCAGGATTCAGTTTATGCTGGGCTCTGTTCAAACACCAAATCAAATCCAGTCCCTGCTCCAGAGGGGCTTCCCATCTCCGTAGGGACATTGTTCTGTGGGAACACAGGTCACGCTGGAAAGGGAGGGAAGGAGAGAGGGAGAGACAGAAGGCAGCAACCTCACTGTAAGGTCTCATTTTTTTTGGATAACTGTGAAGTTTGGAAACTTATTGTTACATAAATTATTTAGGTTAGAAAGAAATATAAATGTATTATTGACGGTTGCCTGGCTACTTACTTAGGTAGCAGTTTATCTTCATAATCTTAATTGCACAAATACTTTACTTTCACTCCTGTGGTCTTTGATTACATTGAGAGACAGCAATTGGATCCTGCTCTTCAGGGGACTGGCTCACACTGCACTCACCCAATACTTAAGAGTACACTCTACTTCTTAAGGAGTGATACTATACTTAATTTTACAACTCTCCAATCAACTGTTAGGGCAATACTTGCTGTAGAAGTTTTTACACAATATGTGCTTATACATTTTACAATACATGACAATTTGATACACTAGCCATGAGGTAATGAATTAATTTCACTCATGCTAACTTAAAACTGCTACTAAGCTCTGCAGTAGCAAAAGACATATTAACTCCCACCTTAGTGTCTCTCACTGCATCCTAATGTGGCTCCATGCTAGCAGAATGTTATGTACAAATGACCATATAGCCATTCCTCTTTGGAAGCCTTAACTATGTCTAATATAAGAATTAATAGCTCCTCTAATACTGAATGACATAGACACAATGGGATTATTTTCAAGAGTAAGATTTCTCAGTACCAAGTCAGGACTGCTGAAAGGTTCTTAGAAGTCAGCTCCTAAATTTTCTGGTAGGGATCTGCTACCCTAATATTTATTATAATGCATGTATTTTTATAAACAATGTAAAAGTGCATACAGGAAATATTTGATTGACATCCATAACCTCAGATGGGTGGGCATATTTTTCAGATTTCAATTAAGCTAAACACTCAAAACATCTTTCCAGTCCATCAAAGCATGTGCTTATAAAACCTTTGCTCAGCTGGTGTATTCTGTTGAAACAACCAGCTTTTCACTGACAATAACAGATTCTAGACCAGCACAATAATACCATAATGTACTCTAGGAGAACTTGAGAATTCACAATTTAAATACATTATTTTACAGAGCAAAAGAATGAGCATTCATTTACAATGACTTTCCTTGCCCCTATTTTCAATTGGCTAAATCCACATATAAATTAATGACCTATCACAATGCCTGTTGAAGACACAGCATCAAAAACTAAGGTACTGGAGAACTGACATAAAGAAATACTAATGCAATTTCATTTTAGACTATTCAGATTTTCCAGAAATTGATGTTAGGTGCACATTCACTCGTTCGTCTCTGCCAGGCATCACTGAAGCTCAGCAGAACTGAGGTATTTACTTAAATGATTAGAACTTGACTTTTAGTACAATGATAAATGGAAGCAATAAATAACAACAGCTTTCTTTAGCAATTGCCAATACGTATTTTGCAGCTCTTCATACACTATCCACTAATCTCCTTTAGAATCAGGTAATTCAAATTCCTTTATCATTTTCTGATACCTCTATTCATGACACTGTGGCTTTATTTTAATCCCAGGGAAAAGCACATTAAGAAGGAATGGTGATTGACAGAATACTGCTAATCAGAAACAATCCTCCCTAAACTCAGCTTCATAAATTCAAGACACAAGCAAGCATAACCAGAGGGCAGGATTCAGCTCTACACTGCAAAACCCAAGTGAAAGTTATACAGGCAAGTTGAGAGTAGAACCAGGGTTTGATTCACTTTGCCAGCAGGCTGGTGCCTAATCACTTGAGCTGTTCTCCTGTCTGTGAGACATCTGTGTGTAGATGACAGAGAACCTGCAGAACACCTGTGTCCTGCTGAAATAGAAGTCAGAGGTCAGACAGGATCCCCCAGGCATTTTAAGCCCAGAAAATTTGATCTAGGCAACTGCTTGATGGCTTGGCTACCACAGACTGACATCACATCCCAGGGGCTTGACTGCTGCTGGTTGTACTGCAGGAACCCTGGACTGGGCCTGCCACAGCCAGGTTAGGTGTGCCAAGGCCGATGGTCCTTTCACCCTACTGCAGTCTGACAGGCTAAGCCAGATGTGTGCAGTTGAGTGTTTCATTGCACATTCTCTGGCACATCCCTGCTCTTGAATCTGTGCTTACCCGTCACCTGATGAAGTGCAAAGTAAAATGGAGCTGTCTGTATAAGTGTGATTTGCATTTGGTCCAGACTTGATTTGGGGAAAAGCAGCCCCAGGGAATAAAAGAAAATACATCTCTTGTGAGGAAACAAAAATGCATTAACAATTTCACAGACCGCCTCACTTTGCCTTGGCACAATTCCTCCAGTGTACCATACAGCTAAAAAGAAATGCTGTCTTATATGTTTAACACTCAGTTTATATATACCATCTTAGGTTCAAACATAAACTCCCTGAATTCAGTAAGACTAAATTTAAGCCCAGACCCTTGTATCTGCAGATCTGTCCCTCCAAGGGTGCAAAATCCTGAGCAGCATTTGTAAGTATCCATACTGCATGCAAGAGCTTTCACAGACGTACAGCATGAACAGTGTTTCACTGGAACCTCAGGCTCTGCCTTAAATACGGTTATTTGATGCACTGAACACTTGTTTATCCTGCTGAAAAAGTGCTCCCTCCTCTCTCTCCCTCTCTGAAACTGCTGCAGGAGGCAGGAAAAGAGGCAGCAAGGACAGAGCAGGGAACTCAGTGCTGCCTTGCTACCCATCCTGTGTGAGCAAGGACCACTCAAAGAGTCCCTTCTTTCAACACCCAACATACTTGACACCAACCTGTTCACCCAAAACACGACACATGCAGATGTGTATCAAAAAGATGAAGAGATTTTATGAGTTTCTTAACTATTTTTGTAACAGCATGGCAACACAAAACAATTAGGTGGATGGGAAGCTAACAAGGGACAAATTCTCCAGGAAACATCCTATGCAAAATTACATCTCAGGTTAGTCACAGAACTGATGATTTGTAAAATTTTAAAGATTTATTTTTTTGATTGCTTTCACTTTTAAACACCATCACTTAGATAACATAACCAATATTTTCTTGAGGGAATCTAATATCCAAGTTGCATGAAAATGTTGAAGGCAAAGAGAAAATATGAAGCACTGCAACTGCTGCACTACTGCAACTGCTGATGTTGCCAAAGTTTTGCAGTTTTGCTGGGAATTTAAGGAAAGCCCTTGCCTGCTTGATCAGAATGCCAGGTAGGAATGAGTGTCACTTGAGAGATTTACAGATCTTGGTCACTGTCTATTTTTAATCCTGGAAGTCACTGAGATAGAAGTGATACTGCTTTGAAAAACAGAACAAATGGGAGTAGCATAGAAAAGAGCATTCACCCAGATTAGTTTGTTTTCAGAAATGAGAAAGAGAGGAAGAAGACACACTGTTACAAACACTGCATTTTGTAATGTCTTTCAGAAATTCATCAGTTTCTAGTACATAGATCAGTATTTTACCAAATCTCCTTCCTTCAGAAAGTTGCTGTAGAACCTTTCTGCTCTAATAATTAGAAACCACCTTTTAATTTTCAGCCTGAAGTGATTTATATCCAGATAATATCCATTTCTTCTTGTACCTCAGTTAGCCATGAGTTTAGAACCATTAGTTTTCACTCTACAGTCTATGCATTCCAGAGGGTTCATAAACTATTTCTGAGATTTTTAGAAAATACCAAATTGAAAATAGCAATAGCAAAGTAGGCCAACAGGCTGTGATTTGTTCTAACAATGCTACATGACATGTAGTACCACCTTTGGAAAAAGTTTAGGAAACCAAATCGAGTCAAAGAAAAAATCAGTGACTCAAACAGTCCTTTCATTTTCCTCTTGTTCTTATCTGTTCCAGGTGTTTTTAGTCAGGACAGACATCTTATCAAAGTTATTCTTTCTACATTAAACTAACCAAGCTTTCCTAGTTTTCTTTTTTCAAGACGTCATCATTCACTGGTTTTCCTTTTTGAAGCTACTCATTCAGAACTGCACATCAGTGTCCAGAATCCCACAGGAAATATCACAATGCATCCTTAATTATGTCAGCATTGCCCAGAATCAGCTGGAAATACTTCACAAAGAACGTGCCAGGGCCATGTGTGTCCTGTCCAGAGCAGCATCACATTGCCATCCCCTCTTCCTCACAGAATCACAGACTGGGTGATGCTGGAAGGCACCACTGGAGGTCCACCTAGTCCAACCTCCCCAGTCCAGCAGGGAGCAGGTTACTCAGGACTGTGACCTGATGGCCTCTGAGGGTCCCCACTGTTACCCACCCTGAGCTGCAGCCTTTCCCAGTGCCAGCACTGTCCCCTCGCTCCTCAAGGCTGACCAATGGCCAAGTGTCACCTGGGAAGTGACGGCTGGTGAGCCACTCTAACGTGGTGCTGCCACACCAACAGAGGAATCCGACCAAATACAAATGCCTGACAGGAGCTGAACACAAGTGACTGTGGCTGGTACGACATCTGCATGTTTGGAGTGTTTGGGACTATATTTTTCTAGTGTAATGACCATGCATTGCAATTTCAACATTTTATTTTAATGATGGTCTAATATAACTTTACCAGTAATAGGAAGGCTAAATACTAAGATATAGCAACCAAGTAATAATGAACTTTCTTCAGAGGAACATAAAACTACAAGGATGAATAATTTTATTTTCATGGAAAGTCTAATACTTCTCTCATTAAATTAATCTTAAAACTTGGAATTAACTCTTTGTGAAATCACACTGAATGTCCCTTAAGTGTATGCACTCAATGCAGAACAGTTTTATACTGTTCAAAGTGTATTAGCCAAGCTGAAGATAACTGCAGGAAATCTGATTTTGAAACACTGTCTACATCAGAGAGAAGCCTCATTTATGGTTTTTAGGCTCATGGGTAACATTCTTCAACTGTCTCTAAGTGAAAAACTGTTTTTATGGTTTGTTTTACATTTTTGATAACTTCCTCCT
The DNA here is from genome assembly GCF_017590055.1 of Onychostruthus taczanowskii. NCBI lineage: Eukaryota > Metazoa > Chordata > Aves > Passeriformes > Passeridae > Onychostruthus > Onychostruthus taczanowskii. Next base: position 3,282,880 of record NW_024499573.1, on the reverse strand, counting down.
CTTGACAAAGGTTACAAACATCTGTCTTTTCCAAGGTGATTACTAAGTCTAGTTTCAAAGATAACTACATCTCATATGAATTTTTAATCCAGAGATTATTTGTTGACAATTTAAACAAAGCAAATCAGAAATTTATACTATGGCACTAAGTTGCAGTTATAACTTTGTTCAAATTAACGAAAAAAAATTCCATGTTACCTTAACTTTCCTGCACAGTTAATTCTTGAGCTCCTCATTTTGAGACTTGGCTGCATATTGGTTATGTCTACAGAGAAAAATGAAGCAGTACCGGGGAGCATTCCCAGGCACTGAAACTCGACTTGACGCTATTAAATTGTTAGAATTGTCCCTCAGCATGTGTCACAGGAGTGTTTGTAGTCTGTTCCATCTAACAATCTTCCAAAATATTGCCAGGGCACAGTTTGCAAGTTAGGACATGCCAGGAATGGTTCCCAACAGAATGAGTCTAGTGACCCAGATTTAGAAGGCAAAAAATGCAGTAGTGTGGACGCTGGCCAGCGTGCCAGCTGACTCTGCAGCAGAGGGGACTCTGTACCTGCCTCATTTGTGGGTACAGGCTCAGCAACCACATCTCTCTGCTGGGCCCTGGCAAGCTGAGATGGGTCAGTACAGAAATGTCTCTCCAAGGGGCACAGGATCATTTATGTCAGTGTTTCATGCTTACAAGCTGTTACATCTGGGCAAAACAACCCTCTCCAAGGCTCTTATCCCATCAAGAAACTCCATGCAGCTGAGGAGCATTCACTTTCCACAGCCACTGCAGAAGCCTGTTATCCCACAGGAACAGGCAAAAGGTCAAACTGGAAGGAGAGACATTGCTAAAATCTTCCCTGATCTTCAGGGACCGTGTCCTATTTTATTCACACTTCTGCTGCACACCAGGCTCACCATGACAAATAACCTATAGCAGGTTGCAGAGGTACAGTCTAGCACAGCAGGACAAGACACATTCTGGCCATGGTAATTGCATGAGATCACTCACCTTATTCAGTAAACTTCTGCAAGGTAAGGCACTTGACTTTTGACTTCTAGAAGTAAACAAAAGAACCTCCCATGTTTTCACAAATAGCGTTTTCTGAACCTCTGAACTCAGAATATCTGCCTTTGACCTTGCAAGTACAGCACGTCTAGTTTTCTTCTCTATGAACTTTTCCTTTTGAAATATAACCAGAAAAATAAAGAAAGTGGAATGCGTGACAACTCATCAACTGTTTGTAATAATTTATTTCAAACCGTTTATTCCATAGCTTTCTCCTTCTGATGCACTCTCAATTACTTGATTGAATAATATTCTCTGAAATAGCACATGATGTGCTTGTGTCAAAGAGGCTCTCCACAGACGCCATCAGCTACCTTTTAAAATCAATGAAATTCATAAATTTGCATCTGGCTTCTCAAGGAGAAAATAAAAGAACCTTTTCCCCCGGTAAGTATGACCTTCTTATTCTAAGACCAGCTTGTTTCAAGTCTTCTGCATCTCTGAATGCCAATGTGAAGATGGATAATATCTTTCTTAGAATAGACAGATCTTGAAGTCTATTATATTGCCTTTTTTAAGGATTCTAGCCATAATTCTCTCTTAGTAATTGGGAGCTGCACACTGTTCCACACAGTAATGCATAATCTAGCTATTCACTGTCATGCTGCTGCCACTGCATTTTTAACAATGCTGATAGCAACCAATGTTATTGAATTCTGCAGATTTTCCAGGCTATAGCCTTGTTCATGGTTTGGTTTTTTTTCTTTCACCATTTTTGAGCAAAAATGTTTTTATGTTTTCCTTTGTAATGCCTCAATATTGTGACCCTCCCATTCCTCACAGCTGGATCTTGTTAGTTTTCAAATATTGAGTCCACACCACCTGATCATACCACAGATCTTCTGTTCTGATATGTTTGCTGTCTTTATGTTTGCAAGATCAAAGCTAATGCTGTTTATACCACAGTGCTAAAAAGGCTCTCTTCACAAAAGGTAAAATAACCTTCATGTTGGAAATCTAGACTTCTTTTCTTCCATGCCTTTTTACTGCTGATAATATTTGTATGTTTCCCTGTTCCTGGCTTCATTTTGGCATATAGCAATTTTCTTCATTAAACTTTTAGAAGGAATCCCTGAAAGAACTCGACAGCAGCTGTATCCTATGCCAGTGATGCTCCTGCAGCAAGAAAATAGAGCTGCTCTGACACCAGTCTCTTTCCAAAACCCCACTCCCATTTCTCTTTCGTAACCATATCCAAGTTCTTAGCTCCCCACATTTCTTTAGGTAATATTCTCCTCTTTTAACCTCTTTCCCAGTTTCTTTCTCCCCTTCTTTTTTTCCCCCACACATACACTTTTTCCCAGTGAAATTGTATTCATCCTCAAATAGCCTGGATAAGTTTAGGCATTTCCTTTTATATCTTACTATTATGTTATCTCACTGTTTTTCAAACAGTGGACCACAGCCCCCAGGATGTTCATAAAAGGCAATTGGGAGAGTTGTAAGATGCTGAAATTTTTTTTACACTCTAAAGCAAAAGAAAATATTTCTTCTCCATTCCCTAAACACCTTTATCCTTCAAAAAACAAGTCTTGCTACCAAAATCTCGAATCACTCATACAAATAAAAGATATTCACTTCTTACATGATACATTTTAGACAAGTTCCCTCCGGGATCAAGACAGATGTGGCTGTGTGATTTTGAGCCTGATGACCAATTTTAACCAAATTTGACTGATGCTACAAGTCTTCAAAACACTAAATTCCTGAAAGTTTTGTGAAAAAGCTGGAAGCAGAAAAAAAATCCCAATTTCCCACCAGTGGAAAGACAGGGATAGTTTATCCTTTAGCAAATCTAGATTAGATGGCAACTTGAGGACATCAAACCAACAGGCAAATATCTTCCTGCCAGGTATAGCACATGCTGTGCCTTTGTCTAAGAGAGAGATTGGGAGCTTGTGAGGAGATGGGGAGTTTAGCCACCAAAGGCACAACACCATGGGATGCACAAGAGAACTTTTGGTACTGTGAGCAAAGGGTATTTTGGGGAAGAAAGTGTTAAACACTTTTATTAAAATCAGCATCAGTGATGAATGTCAAGCTCAAAAACCTGATCGATATTCCTAGACTTGTCTTCCTGTCCCTTTTGCCTCCCATGTGCCTCCCCAATTTACATGTGGCGGGTACGTAGTAACAACAAAAGCTGACAGCATTGTTGGTAAGGTCCTTTGCTTCTGGTGAGTTAGTAAAGACAATTAACAAATGAAAAATGCAACTTAAAAGTTTACAAATGTACATACCTCATGGCTAATGCCAATTTGTGTAACTTCAGCTTACAAACACAGCATTTGTCAAGATAAGGAGCATAGCATGACTTGAAATCTTCCCCTGTAGGTCCTCATATGCCATCATCTGTCAATTTTTAATCTTCTTTTGAATAGCAAGAAAATTCATCCTTTTAGCTCTTCTTCTTTCATTTATTTAAATCAGTTCTGAGATCCTTTCTACTTTATACTTGAAAGGGTGTCTTGAAAGATATTTGACCTAGACGGAACAGCCATGGGAACCACTGCAGGCAAAGGAGTCCATTTTTGCATACACATTTAGGGACAAGACTGGACTTTTTCACTGCAGTGAGAGCTCACATGCAGATGTCCATCTACACAGTCTGTAATTTCTCTTCTAAATAACTGTTTTCTCTTCTAAATAATTATTTCTTCTAAATAACATACTTTCATAATTCTCCCATTGGTAGCATGGCTCCTATGTTTTCTGAAGCAGGAACTGAACTGAATGGATGCAAAGAGTAACAAGAAGTGCTTCTACAGGTGTATTAACCAGAAAAGAAAGGTCAAAGAAGATGTACCCTCAGCTAAGAAATACTGGAAAACTGGTAACAATTGACAAGGAGAAGGGTGAGGTGCTCAACAACTTTTTTTTGCCTCAGCCTTCAATGATAACCTTTCTTCCCACACCTCTTGAGCACATGGACTGCAGGATGGGGACTGGGGGTGCAAAATGCTTCTGACTGCAAGTACAGACCAGGTTCATGACCACCAGCCTGAACATACACGAGACCATGTGGACTAATGAGATGCATGCCAGAGTCCTGAGGAAATTGGCTGGTGTAGCTGCCAAGACACTCTCCCTGATACCTGAAAAGTCATAGGAGTCAGGTGAAGTCCCAGGTGACTGGAAAATGGGAAACATTGCACCCATCTTAAAAAGGGTAGAAAGGAGATCCCTGTGAATTACCAACCTCTCAGCCTCTGTTCCTGGGAAGATCAAGGAACAGATCCTCCTAGAAGCTGTGCCAAGGCACATGAAGGACAGGGAGATGATTTGGAACAGCCATCACGGCTTCACCCAGTGCCAGCCCTGCCTGGCCAACCCAGTGGACTTCTATGATGGGGTGACTCCATCAGTGAACAAGGGAAGGGCTGTGGGTGTCACTTACCTGGACTTCTGTGAAGCCTTTGACATGGTCCCCCACAACATCCTTCTCTCTAAATTGGATTCTGTCCCTCTGCTCTGCTGAGACCCCACCTGTGGTGCTGCATCCAGCTCTGGGGTCCCCAGCACAGGAAGGACATGAACCTTTTGGAGCAAGTCCAGAGAACAGCCATGAAAGTGATTAGAGGGATGCAAAGATGAAGGAAAAGTTCAGAGGACTGGGATTGTTCAGCCTGAAAGGCTTTGGGGTGACCTAATTGTGGACTTCCTGTGCTAAAGGGAGCCTACAAGAAAGATGGCAAGGAGTTATTTACAAGGGAACATAGTGACAGAACAAGGGGAAATGGATTCAAGCTGAAAAAAAGAAGCAGGTTTAGATTAGATATTGGGAAGAAATATCTTACCATGAGGGTGGTGAAACACTGCAACAGGCTGCCTAGGGAGGCTCTGGATGCACCCTCCCTGGGAGTGTTCGAGGCCTGGTTGAATGGGGCTCTGAGCAAGCTGACCTAGTGCAAGGAGTCCCTGCTCATGGCAGGGGTGTTGGAACTGGATGATCTTTAATGTCCCTTCCAACCCATGCCATTCTGTGGTTCTGTGACTCCATGATTCTGATTCTTAGAAATCTTACACTGCATTTGGTGTATTAGAATACAGGTTGTAGAAATAAGCCCATGTTATTATGACATCCAAATCAGTCTATGCAATTAGCTACCTTTGCTATAATTTATTAGACAATTATCATTTATTAAACAAATAATTTTTATGCCATCTGCAAAGTTCAGGGGCCATAAATGTAAATTACTCTCTCAACAAATTCTTAAGGATACTGAGGCCATGAACAAGCTCCTTGTCTGACTCCATGAGATACCCTGTTCAAACATTGGTGCAAGGCTGGTTTTTTCCCTTGCCTTCTGGAATTTACCCCTGCACCAAGACCTGTCAAGCAGCAGTAACAAAGGCTCCAAGAGCATCAAGGTCAAGCCTTTTAAGACTCTTACATAAAAGTCACCTGGTCCTGCAGACCGATTTCAAGCATAAAGGCAAACAGCATAGTTGCAATGAAGAATTTCTCGTTTTCATTCTGAAACAGTTCCCTGTTTTAAACAAACTTTTAACTGTGGCATGTAATAACCTCTTCATTATGGCTGCTTTGGCCTCAAAGATCTGGCAGTTGAGTGATAGGAAACCACTTTTAAAAATCTGCTTAAAACAAATCCAGGGAAAACCTGGGGAACCACAGAAAGACCAACATCCGTACGACACAAATCAGTACAACTACAAAAAAACCTAATGTATGTCAGCAAATGTACAAACATGACATATTTGTGTGATGAAAGGAAGTAAGGTAGGACCGATACACCTATTTTAAGTAATTTTTCACAAAACTACTAGACTTCTCCAAAGAAGTAAAAATTAATGTGTACCATGGTTTTAATTTAGAATGTTTACTTGGATTTCCAAAAGACAATTGATGAATCTATCATTCATAAGTCTTAAAAATCCTAGACTCCCATAGGATAAAAATAAATGCCCTTGCAAGGATAAATAATTGGAAACAGATGGTAGGACACTACTGTCAATTTTTCAAGTGGAGAGAGGTCAATGGTGGAATCCTGCAGGGATCTGTGCTGGAACTTGGGAGCTACTCATTTATTTATAAATGAGCTGGAAAACAGGATAAATGGTGAGGTGACAAAGTTAGCTGCTGATACTCACTCAGGGTAGCTACGATAAGGGTTGACTGTGAAGGAAGACTTTACAACACTGAGTGACTAGGCAATAAAAAGTCAAATTAAAGTCAGTGTAGATAAATATGAAGTAATTTCTTTAAGGGGGAAAAATAACTACACAAAATTATGTGCCCCAAGGTGATTATTACCACTTCAGGACTGAGATCTTGGGGTTATAATAGGTAGTTGTGTGAAAACATCAGCTCACTGTTCGCTAACAGGGAAAAATGAGTATTACTAATTACTAGGAAAAGAACAAAGAATGAAATAGAGAATATTATTTAGTCACTGTATGAATGGCTGGTTTGTCTGTCTTGAATATTGTGTGTAGGTCTGGTCCCACAGACTCTGAACAGATAGAGTAGACTGGAAATGGCTATAGAAAGGGCAGCTGGGATGATCAGAAGTTTGCTACAACCTGATAACTAAGGACTGATTTAGGAGCCAAAAGTCTCAAAACCAGGAAACAGGGGATACAGCAAAGGTGTAATAAGAGCCAGGACAGGGAATATGTCTCCAAGTTCCCTGTTCCCAGCCTCTTCCCATGCATGAGCTGAGAGGATCAAATGAAATGGCCAGGCACAAGATTTAAAACACAAAAACCATTGAATCTTCACACAACACATATCATGCTGTGGAACTCCTTGCTCTGGGGCACTGTAAATGCTAAAAGTTTACACAGGTTCAAAATGTGACCAAAGTGTCAAAAAACAAAATCCAGCAAGAGCTTTTAAATGCCAAGATACATTTGAGGAAATCCCTGAGTATGAGTACTGGAGAACAAAAAATATGGAGGGGAAAATGAGTTTTAGCTGCTCTGATGCTGTTGTGGGCCCATGTTACAGACCACTGTCTAAGATCACAGGACTGTGGTTTGCCAAAGTACAGAGTTTTTATGTTTTGTTCAATGGTCCTCTTACTATGGGCATGGGCTTTGGCATCCCTTGAAAAACCTATATATTGGTTTCAACCTGCTTGTCCATGGGACACTTCTATGCTTTTCTTCTGCTTTCCTTAGTTTTTTCTTTCTAATAACTTGAAACACCCTAGTAAAGGAAAAAAAGTAATGACAAATATAGTGACAAAAATCACAATGATAGAACAGAAGTGTTTGATTTATTTAATCTATAAAGGAGTATATCTCAAGAGTTATCTTTATTTGTGAGGTTTCCTGTAAACATTAGGTGTAGGATAACAAAGCACAGTAATACCTAATTCCTAATGATTTCAAGAGTTTGCAATCATGCATCTGCTCAAATTAGGCGAGTGCATACTGCTTGTACCTGTGATTTTGCAATTGCAGAAGAGGAGGTATGGGGATGGAGAATGAGGCTGCCAACACTGGCTCTCAAAGTATCAAGTGTACCCCGAGAGCATTTTGCACTTGCAACAAAAAAGGCAGTCTAAGCCATGGCTAAATCACTGGACCATTGAATCTACGCAGTAGTCACATGGACATAGGAAATACATTTTTTCTTAGGATTTTTCTTCTTTATCATGTCATAGACCTGTCTAGTCATAGACATGATTAGGCAGCAACAAGGACTGAAAGTGTATGTGGCCAAGATACTGTTTATCTTTTTCTTACTTAATAAACACCTTTTCAAAACAAGAGCTATATCATGCTGACAATTTAAATGACTCATGCAGGACAGACTGTGATCCAAATCTTTCTTCTAAAGAAATCAGTTCCTAAGCTTTCATTTGCAATCCTAAACCAAGCATGATCCCACGTCAGAAACCTGATTCTAGCAAGATTTAAATTACATCAATTTTAAGTGTTATATTACCTAACCAAATGATAATACTATGAAAATACATAATAGCAAGCAAAAATCAAAGCTATATTCACATGCTTCTTTATTTCACTACTTCAGCTTCAGTCTTGTTCCTCTACTACACAGAACTATATGCATATGTAAATTACATTGCTATATTCTTTTTTGTGAGGAAAGCATTTTAGGATTAGTATTATCTATTACTTATACACTCCAAACAGTAAACTAATAACAGAAGTAGGTCATATAGCTCAGAGAAAACGTCATTATAACACTCCTGTCCTACACATTTTACTCTAAGTTTTCCTTCTGTCCCACCACCTTTGTTTTCTTCAAAGGATGCAACCCAAAGCAATATGGACTTTCTGGTAGTTTTTGAGGGAACTTTTTAAGTAATACAGAAATGAACAGTGAGGTAAATACTGAATTTAGGTAAAACGTTCAGCAAACAATAATGTCAGATTCTTTCAACACCCAATATTGTTCTAGTTCTTCCAGGGTGTTCTTGTACAAATTGGGAAAGACAGCAAACAACCACTTGGCTATGCATGTATTCCCTTATTAATTTTGGAGGGAAGCAGTCTGAGAAGTGATTCTTCTCCTGACATAAAGCTCCTTTTGTTGGCTTTTAATGGCAGCAGTGCATCTCCCAGCTTTGGAGATGACAAAAATCCTGTGTTGCTTTGCCTGAAAACATATCTCCAGTCACACCTGCACACGTGCAGTGTGCTACAGACTGGAGTCCAGTGGATCAGTCACATAATGGTGGTTTCTTAACATTATTGTTCACCTGTACAGAAACACAGTAAAGGAATCAGATTCATTTCATCTGCCTTTCACTAGTGCCTCTGGGCATGAAGTAGTGCAAACCTAGGTGTTGATGCTGTTGATGCTGTTGATGAAAGTGCAAGGGATTTGGAAATTGTTCTGACCTCCTGCATACTGGACATGAAAAAAACATGCTGAAATGCATCAAAACAGTGAATATTCATGACATCTTTTAGCAGTAGAGCCATAAGAAGAGGAGACAGCTGAAAACAGAAGTCCTTAATAGAGCAGAGGAGACATCAGTTGTGAAAAGATGAAAGAGTTTTCTCTGCCCAGAGCCAAGTGACATGACTGTGTACAATTAATCAGACCACATCAGAATGCATGTTACTGAGCGGACAGAGGAGCCACGAGCATCAAAGGGGGTTCCAGTACAGAGATAATGAACACAAAACTAAACTCACTGGAACTGGGAAAAAACCTACCAGCCTCAAGTGACTGCAGATCACTCCCCAAGTGATACAGAAAGAAATTACAAGGAAACTTCAGTGAAGGAAACAGCATAAAAATGTATAATAGCACACAGAAAAACATCATCAGAGAGAGAAATGGTTAGAGCTGTTTCATACAAACCAGAGAATTCCACCAAGTGTTATGGACTAGATGGCAGATTAAATAATACTGAAGATGTTCAATAGAACATTCAAAAGAATTTTTGCTCAGAAACTGAAACGAATGTAGGTCAATTAAGGGGACTAAAAAAGTGATTGTGAGCCCATTTTGGTGACATTTTGCTCTGTTTCCCTAACAGCTTCTTCCTGCTTATTCCAAAACGTCAGTTTCAGGACTTTACCAGGAGGACATGTAACAGGTACACTTTGATTTTAGCCCCTTTTCCCCCTCAAATGATTGAAGAATTAGTATTTTCTGTCTTTCTAAAACTGCTTGTATGTATTACTGTCTTAATTCTACAGACCCTCCCAGCTGCACACAAATAACCAGTTCTCCACTAACTCAGAGGGAAAGCTGTGCTGGAAATGCAGAAAGGGATGTCCTGGTGTTTTCCCTCTTTCCTACCACACTTTCCCCAGGGAGACACTGAATGTGATGGGGAAAGTCAAATGAAGCCAGGAGATCTTCGAAAGAAAATCAGCAACTGAAATTAATTATTTTTCTTTACACTCCTAACATATAGTTAGGAAAATAAACCTTGTGGAAAAGTGAAACAGACCCCAACCAAAACTCATGCATGCCACATCCAACGACCTCACCTGCCCTTCCAGTTCACCAGCAAAAGACACCGCCAACCCCTCTCACGGGATGAAGTGGGCTCTGCCTTGGCCAGGTGGAACTGTGGGACCGGGACTAAGCTTCAACAGGCGGGCAGCTGCCTTCGCCCACCGTGGCCAGCTCGAATTGTCCCCACTGCCATTTTCTCCTGACCTTTACAACAGACCAGGCGCTGGAGGACACCCACCCGCTGCCGCCCGCTGTCCCTGGAGCTGCTGGAGCTGCCCACGGGTCGCTTCCCGCACGGACACCGGGCAGCATCCCCGGGCAGCCCTCGGAGAGCTGCGGGCTGAGCCTGACTTGGCCCACGCCCAGTCGGGCGGCGGGGCTGCCCGGGGCAGGCACGGGCACCGCTCTGCGACGCTGCCGATGTGTCGCGGCACTCCCGAGCATCCTCTCCCGGCCTGCCCCGGCGGGGACCCCCGGTCCTCGGCACCCGCCCCCGCCGCTCCCCGCCCCGGGCGGCCGCCGGCGCCGCAAGTTTGTCCAGAGCCTCCCGTGCCCCCGGGCCGGGCCGGGCTGTGCCGGACAGGGCGGCGCGGAGCCCCCAGCACCGGGGCCGCTGTCTCCACTCACCCGAGGTCAGCTGCATCCAGGCACAGATCTTGTAGACGGTGGCTGTGTTGCAGAAGAAGAAGAGGATGAAGCAGACGATGCAGGCGATGATGAGCATCATCGAGAGCCCGATGAAGAAGGACGCAGCTTTGAAGGCTCCCGAGGGCAGGCTGGAGAAGTCCGTGAAGCTGCCCCGGCAGGTGAGTTCCCGGCTGAAGCCGTTGCCGATGCAGTAGTGGAAGAGCCCGAAGTAGCCCGCCTGCGGGGTATCCACGCCGTCCCCGATCCAGTACGGCTGGATGAAGCACACCACGTTGACGATGGCAAAGCAGATGGTGAAGATGGCCCAGAGCACGCCGATGGCCCGCGAGTTCCGCACGTAGTTGGTGTGGTAGATCTTGGCTGCCTCCTGAGCTGGGAGCATCCCCGCTGCTACTGCTCCTGACGAGCCTGCTCCTGTAGCCGCCGTCCCTGCAGCCGCTCCGGGCATCCTCTCCGAGAAGGTGCCCCCCTCCCCTTCCTCCTCCTCCTCCTCCGCCTTCTCCTCCTCCTCCTCCCCGCTCGCTCCGCTCGACGCGACGCGCTCCGCCGCCGCCTCTGCGTGCGAGAGCCGGCGAGCCCCTCTGCCGGGCTTCAGCGGCTCCGCGCCAGCACCAGCAGCCGCGGCAGCGGCGGCAGCACCGGCACCGCCCGCCGCCGCCTATCGGGGCGCAGCGCAGCGCCGCCGGCCCCG